>NC_052016.1:22236420-22579059 GCF_015832195.1 Motacilla alba alba | reverse complement strand
AACATAACACACCCAGAAAATAGTTTTCTGAAACAAATAGGACTGAAGAACAAGAAGTAATAATTAAAAAAGGCATTTAGATTCCTCCAGGAGGGTACTGAGATGTCTAATGATCTAATGCTACTTAACTTCTAATTTGTTCTAATTTCTACCAAATTAAAATAACTTGTAACCTCTCCTGCAATTGAATATATATTTCTTCTCATAAAAGACAGACAGTAATAATTGATAGAGTGTATTGACATAACTAGGAACTTCTGCTTATGTTAAAATAGAAGTGGATAAAGCTTTAAAAAATGCAGTGATCAAAAAATCCCACATTGATGGCGCTATTTAGAGTACAGAGCACAGTTTATTCCCTTTCTAATAAATAAAATCTACTAAACAAAGAGATTTGAACTAGAAAAAGTGAAGTTACCAAAAACCAAAACACATTCACTTGACTTTTCTAGCTTTGCTTTAAAGGATAAACTTGCACTTTAAATTACGCATATTATAAGAAATGTAAACAGACTAAATTACTAGAAATGGTCACTCAATAAACATCAATGCAGTCATTTAAATCAAGGATTTAATGTTTTGTCTCTCCAAGCTGGTGAGTGTTAAAAAGTTACTACCTCTCTCAGTGCTTGCTAATAATATAAAAAAATTGCAAAAATTAGGATCAGTTTGTGAACTATGGGGTTTTTTTAAATGGATTAGTTCATGAAGCATGAAGTAAAAGGAATGATATGTGCTCACCCAAATGGTTAAGTTACAGTAATAGGTCTGTGATCTGTATCTAAACTCACAGGATCAGAAATACTCACACCCTTGCCAGTGGCAACTAATACATTACTTTGAGAATGCATTACCACTTCCAGGACCATACTGGTTTTGTGAAATTTGCTTACTAGGAAACATTGGGAATTACTCTAAGAGAAGCATTTTAGTTAAGGAACAACACTGAATGCTTTTGGTTACTTTTTTTGCTTTGTTTCTCTCCTTTTCTCCTAATTTTCTTCTGCAAGTTGCAAGACTAATGAGTTCAAAACCAAACAAACCTTGGATCATGTTTTTCCATCTTATAACAAGCCTGCCAAAGTAATTTTGTAGCTTTGCAGTAAACAAAAATTTCGTGCTTCCCTGTTATTGAAAGGGTAAGATTTAGATCATTAAAACAGAATCCTGTGGATTTGTCATTTCCCATGGGGTGCATTAGATATCCCCTTGCTAATGCATTAATCATGTCCCTAGCATTTTTAAATTCTTCTCCATTGTTCCTTATTACTCAACTTTTCTGTGGGGAAGTATGCATTCTAAAATTTACGCCCTAAAGACAAGGCATTTGCTTTAAAGCCACTCCATGTATACTCTGAGGGACATCAGCAATTAAACATGAATGATAAGACTGTGAGTCACTGAGACAGAGATAACTTCATTACGTTTTTAAAAGAGGACATGTAGAGAATCCAAGGCTTATGGCAAGTACCTGTGGACCAGAAAACTCCATTTACACACAACAGATATATAATATTTTCTGTATGATACTTGGTGTTTTCCTGAAGACACCTGAGACCTGGAATTCCCTTGTTTTTGTCTGATAGACTATGTCCACAGTTTATTCAAGAGAACCTCTGTGGCTCATAATCTTGTTCCCTAAAAGCCACCATTATTCAGCCCTTAAAAATGTTGAGGGCTGAATTTGACTTTTCACTTTTGTCTGTGTTTTGAATGCACATTTTGCCTGTTACATTCAAAAAGTTCTTTACTAATTTTTTGACTGATAAGATACCAGCAGTGTATAAACATGTGGCTTTGAGTTTAGTTAAAAACAAACAAGTAACACAATGTTACATTTTTAAATGAATGTCTGCTTCTACCACTCACTCTGATCTTTCCTTCTGGAGCAAAGCTTCTGTAAGATTTGCAGATAAGCAACTGTAGAGTCCTTTTATTTTGCTTTAGATGTAAGTATGAAATGAAATCATGCTGATTGAAGTTTGAAGTTTTATAGTAAGATGCCAGATGACCATGCTGATTCTCCTATGTCAACAGCTTTTTGGTGTTCATTAACCAGGAGCTGTTGTTGAGCTAACTTTCATCTCTGAAGGGGGGTGAACTGATGCTGGCTAGCATATCACAGCTTTTTCTTCTACGGAGCTGCAGATGGCAAAAATATTCAGTCATGCTCTCACACTCAAGGATTTCAGCTCGTTGTCTTCTGTGCCTTCTTTGAGAGAGGAGAGGGTTTAGGCCAGTTGAAGGCCACTCATCAGTCCACAAATTGTGAATCAGTAATTTATGGAGAGCACACTTGTATCCAGTAGATTCTTAAAATGCAGAGTGCTTGAATTCTGCCCATATGTCATGAACGTGTGAGGGAGACAGAGCACAGAGCGAGCATGAAAAGATCACTTTTTCAGGGCAGGGTAAATTATGTCTTTGAGTTCCTTTGAGCTGTAGCTATCTTGATGAGAACTGCTAAAGGAAATTTTGAACGTGACAACTCCTTCCAAATGCTTCTTGATATAATCACATTGTTAGGTCTTTGTACCATCATGCATTTCCAAGGGCAGCATTTGTTTCTGTTCTTGTCTTTGATCGTTATCCCACAGTTCATCTTGTCTTTTATGACTGTTGTAGAAGTGACTGCTGTTCAACTTAACATCTGCATGAGAAAGCATACACACCAAAGGGTCATGATCAACCCATTGTGGAGACCCTGGGGGGCATTCCCTGGTTTAGGGAGACATATGAAACTTCCCTTAAAAAGCTGTTAAGACCCCATTGGCTCCTTCCCCTGTTTCTAGGTCTCAGAGCCACTCCCTCCCTATTCCCTCATTGGCCCTTATCTTTTAACTGCCCTGAGACCAGAGTCACCTCTGAGGTCTTTCAGTAGAGAGAAACCTGGACGTTTCACATGTGTGTGTGCCTCGTACCCTGAACATCTTACCAGGTGGCTGAATTAAACATCCGTGGATATTATGCAAAGGCCTTTTTTGCTTCCTTACCCTGGACTTTACTAGCAGCAATTCAGGGTGCAACAAGCCATAAATACTTGTGTGAGAATGGATGTGTGACGGATGTGTGAGAGTGCGATAAGAGCAGAAACATCCTGCTCTGACATTTGTTTGCAGGTTGGTTAGTGCCCTGCCTGTCTGCACAGTTTTGATCCTAAATTGTAAACAGCAAAACATAAAAAATCTCGTGTGCCTAATAAAGTGATTCTGTTGCACTATGACAGGGTCTGTGTTTTCACTCGCTACAACTGTTTGTAGATCTTTACTAGAGGTTTCCAGACTTGTCATTGGTTATATAAAACTTATTTTGTCTCTAGGCATCTTTCAAAGCCAGTTAGAAATACCCTTTTTCTACAGGTATTTTCTTTTTCTTCAAATATTTTTATGAAAAAAAATGGATTGATGAATCTGGAACTAATTTTATGTTGGAACAAAGCAGCTAAGATTTAAGCAGACATAGATTCTGTCATGCATTGTTCCCAAATGAACTACCTAACCTTGCTGGAAATTTGTCTTAGTTTTCTTTAGCCACAGAGTATATAACATTCTCCCATACAGGTAGAATCTTTAGGAATTTGTTACATAATTATTTATTTGTAAAATATGGACACATTCCCATACAATTCTTTCTTTATCTTTAGTTTTAATCCCATGTTTAGTGAATGGTGATGAATGCCATGAGACACATTTCGGAGAATTCAAAGCTAGAATTGGAGTTTTTAAACTGTAGGTCTGAAAAGCATTAAGAAGCAAAAACCACCACATAAAGTGAATCACCTGTGGTTTACATCAACAAGACCTAGCAGTTGCAATATGTAAACTTCCTTATGAAAATGTAAGAGTGTGTTGCAGATGCTCCCTTGGGAATATTATTGGTTTTGTTTTTGGTTTTTTTTTCAGTAACATTCTGCTGAAAGATATAATGGACACTGACACAGTGTCTCCTATTTCTTCCATTCCAGCAGGTATTGAGGGAATGTAAAGACCAGAGGCAAATTGTTTCACATCCTCCTTTTCTTCCTTCCAGAACTGTTTTCCTCTAAACTTCATAAACACAAATCAATGCAAAGGTTTCATGTGGAAATCTGCTGAAATCTTTGCACATTTGAAAAGTGAGAGAGAAATGCAGAGAGCCTGATTTATTTTTTATAGATTGTGGGATAAATGCACTGCCATTAGAAATATATATATTTCTGTGGAAGAAGAGTTTTTCAAAAAATTATATTTACTAGGCAGTTCTGTTTCAAATATTGCATGGTCTGAAGATGTTGCTCCATTTTGGTTTTGGTAAAGTTCAGGGCAGCTGGATTTTATATTTCTGAGGATAGTTTTGGTTGTTGCTTTTTAGCCAGCAAGTATAAGGCAAGTTGATCTCTGTGAATATAAACCTCCCATCTTCCATGCATGAATCACTGCATACAGTCAGCAACACAAACCTACATAAAACCTGTGTTAAGTAAATTACTGCCACTCAGGAATCTCTCTCCATGTAACAAAACATAGGTAGCTTTGGTGTATTTTCTGTCTATATTATAAAGTAAAGAAGAAACTTTTCTTTCATGATGCCACAACGAATGAGCAATTGCCTTAAAATAAGAAACAGTCTAAATGATTACTAAAATTGGTGCCATCTTACGTAGAGCAGAGACCTTCAAAAGATTGTAAGAAAATAATCAATAGTCACCCTGAAAGAACTGAATGACACAATGTCATTTCAGGTTTTGTTTATTTTTTTGTTTTTCTTTCTTGCATGCAAAATAAATATGTTTTAGAAATAGGAAGAAAACCTGTATTTATGTAAGAGGGTACTCCTGCTTTTGTCATTCCCATTTAAAGGATATTAAAACCTTTTAAAGAATTTTTGAAAAGTATAAATATTTACCCTTTAAATTGTTACCCTTTGCACTACTGATATTTCTACTGCAGGTAGGACTGTATTACTAACAATTAAAAAAAGTAAAGTGGAGATTCATTTCCATTCAAAATATAGAGTCACAGAATCATAGAATGGTTTGGGTTTGAGATGACCTTAAAGATCATCTAAATCCAACCTCCTTGTCATGGACATGGACACCTTCCAGGTTTCTCAGAGCTCCATCCTACCTGGCCTTGAACATTTCCAGGAATGGGGCATCCACAACTTCCCTGGGCAATCTGTGTCAGTTCCTCACCACTCTCACCGGGAAGAATTTCTTCCTAATATCCAAACAAAACCTGCTCTTTCCTTTTGCAGCCCATCCCCCTTTTTCTGTCACTCCAGATCCTTAAAAATAGTTTCTCTCTCCATCTTTCCTGTAGACTCCCTCCAGGTACTGGAAGGCCAAAATCAAGTCATCCCAAAGTCTTCTCTTCTCCAGGCCAAACAATGCCTATTCTCTCAGCCTTTCCTCACAGTAGAGCTGCTCCATCCCTCTGATCTCCTTGGTGCCTCCTCTGGCCTTGGTCCAGCAGCTCCCTGTCCTTCCTGAGCTGGGACCCCAGAGCTGGATGCAGCCCTGCAGGTGGGGTCTCAGCAGAGGGGGCAGAGGGGCAGAATCCCCTCCCTGCCCTGCTGCCCACGGGGCTTTGGATGCAGTCTGGAACATGACTGGAACATTGATAAATGATTGGTTATCTATCACAAGAAAAAGAAATTTAGACTGAAATACTACAGTCATTTGGTTTCAAGAATATCATAAAAATGATCGGCATGAATGGGGAGTAGACAAAACTAACTTGCCTTGTCTGACAAAAAAAAAAAAAAAAGGCTGAATGGAATATCACTGATCTATGTGGATGTATCTTTAGGGCAGATGTTTGAAGAAAAGAAAACTTGGACCCACAACTGCAAATGAGAGAAGCTTTTCAGTGAATAAATTTAGTTTGGAAAGGAAAGAAAATTTCTAGCAATCAGTGAAGTGAGGATCTGGAACAGCCTAGAGAAACTCAAACAAGGTCAGCAGCCAGAAACCTACCTGTTTTAAGATAGAGCTCCATATATTCTGTAGGTAGCTATGTGAGCCGTTTACGCATAACAGCACGGGTGCTCGATTCAGTGACTCAAAGCATTTTGTCTCAAGTGGAGGTTATTAGTCATGTAACAGCTGACCTTTCTTTTCAAAGACCCCCTACAAATGCATTATCTAAGGCTCCAATTCAGTGGAAAGAGAGGATTTAAGACTGAAATGATGAAGAAAAACTGGATAGAATTTTAGATGGTTTTTATACAAGGTACCATCTTTAATGTATGGTTTTTTTTGAAGAGCACTTTTCTAGTCTTGCAGAACATGTACTTTTTAAGTCACAGAGGTCACTTTCCAAATACGTTTAGGACTGTTTGTTAATTTGCATTTCAAATCTGCTGCATCTTTTATCAATGTATGACACTTCTGCTTTCAAGGGTTTTAAAAGAACCCAAACTAGGTACTATATTATCTTAAAATAAAAATGGCTGTTATTTTTAGAATGGAAAGGTATGCATTTTTAAAACTTATTTCCTTTCTTGATGTGTGATAATGTTGAGATTAATTTCATCTAAACTGGGAGATTTTCAAAATGTTATTTCTCAGTAACCTTTCACTATCATGAAGAAAGCTAATATGAATCACAGCAACAAACTGCAATGAGTTGCAATGAAACTTGCAGATACCTTTGATACTCATTTAAAGAATAAAAATGAGCAAATCTCAAAAAAATTAAGAATATTTTTCAGGACCAGTATTATATTTTTTCTCTTTGATTCAAGCTTGCTTCTTTTCTTTTTGACCCATTGAGCAAACACCAATAAAGTGAAAGAAAATTAAAAAAAAAAGTTAAAAAGATAATTTTCTTTAAATTATGAGACAAGACATGTAACTGGTCTCAACTAAGTGTTCACAGCTGTAAGCTTTGTAACTCAAACTTTCAGTAGTGAAGAAGCATTTTAAATATTCGGACTAGTAAGGTAAAGGAATAAGCCAAGACTGCAGAGGCTCTTTTAGAATGGTGGTTTATGATCAATAACCTGAATCCCAGCCATAGTTTACTGTCTTGATAGTACAAGGGACATCCTTCCCTCTTTTTATTTTCCTGTAGTCTGAGAAGAAACAAAATATACTTATCAAAAATACCTTAATATTAAAACATAACTTTTGTATTTCTCAATATGTCTGTAAAAAAATAAATCTAGATTTCAGTTATTCTTGTTTTGCTTTAAATTAGTTGATAACTAATTTTTTGGGGCAATTAATATTTTCCTCCTTTCAAAACTGATGGCAGTGACCTGAAGTGTCCATAAATCTCAGAAAGAGCTAAGATTTTAGTTTCTGATAAGTCTCTGCTAAAATTCTGCAGATATTTTTTGTGCAGATTCTATAAAAGGCATTCTTTATGTATATTTATGTAAGCATGAGCTGCAACACACCCTGTGGTAAAATATAAGGTGTAGAGTGCTTTACATTAGTGCTCTTTCAGTACCTTCAACAAGTCATTCAGTTTCTGTTTTCTAAATTGGTCAATTGACTTTTATTGATGTAACAACCTGCTCAAAGAAAAACCAGCAAAACTTTCCTCTCCTAAGTTTTCCCATTTATGTCGCTCTCCATACCTACTATCTTCAGTTTTTTTGCAGTTCAGGCATTGTCAATCAAATAATAATTATGAACCTTTTCTCATGGTCCACAGAAGTAATAAATTTATTCGGGGGCTACTGTAGCTCCAGTATGAGTGTTTGTCCTTTGGCCACATGCATGAGTTTGATCAGCTCTTGGAATTAGTCATAGAAAGGAGACCCAGCTGTTAAGAGCAGATAGACAGCTTTTGACCTTGAAAATCAACTTGCAAGTCTTTTTATGGCTTGTAGAGTTGTACTTCTTCAGAGGAATCAAAATGGTAGTGGTAATTTCCTTAATTCTTGCCATGCACTTTCCACTTTATTTCTAGCGAATTTGTGTTGGGGTAAGGGTTTCTTTTGTTTAGTTTTATTTTCTTTATTAAAGACATAATGCAGGTTTTAAAAATACCTGTTAAAAGTGTATATTAACAGAACATATTGTGATGCTTTAATTACACACAAAAAATGTTAAGTCAGTATTTGAAATATAAATCTTTACCATCTTCACTGATATTCTCCTGATACTTTGTGCTACTCTTGAGAAACACAAAGCAACAACCTAAGTTATTTTAATAACAGAATGTACTTTTAGAACAACACAGAACTTTTACGAATTTGAGTTCCTGATAACTGCAATTAATGATGTTTAAATTGAGTAAATTGGTGCAACAGATTCTTTTTGAAAATCAGTTGTTTGTGTCCTACGGTTGTTTTTCTCCTCCCTCTACTTTTCATAATCATCTGTTGCTGGAGGTTGATGCAGCTTCGTTTTTGGTTTGCTGCTCTCTTCAGCTGCATTTAAGGGTTGCATTACACTAATCTGCACATAATTACTGTGCTATCCTGCTTCTGCAGTTTAAGTTAGGAAACTGTACATCTAACAAACTGAGTCAATATCATCAAAGAAACAGTGTCTCTTGTCCTTGGTCTTCGTGTCACTTTAAGGTGTCCATTTGTCTGGAGTGAATCTGATAATTTTCTCACGGAATTTATTGAAAAGAAAATTTGGCATCATCTTCATTTCAAACCTTCCCAGACCCTCCATGACTCTCCTTTAACAAAGACACATCATCTCTGGAAATTCTCCATCTGCAAGAAATCTAGTCTCAGCATTTTGTGTGACAACTAAGCAATATGGAGTTCATTATTTCCTCCTTTGCTCTGCACACTCATGCAGTGACCATGCTCCATCAAGCATACAAAGCTTCTTCATTTTCATTAATATAGCTCTTTATGCACAGTTTACTGGAATTCGTAAAGCAAATTCCCTCTCCTGCAGTAATTTTTCGTCATCCAGTCCTGTTTCCCTTACCTTTAATTATCAATTATCCACCAGGATTTGTTCTTGGAGGATAGGGGTTTTAACAGAGCTGTGTCCATTTAATTGAATATAATAAAGTATTGTATTTTATGGAGAAATCAGGGATAGTAGGACAGTAGGATAAAACATATATCGTATAAAATGTGGGTTAACAGTTTTGCCCATAACAAAGATTGTTTCTGTAAAAAGTCTCTACAGTCATGTCTGGTGGGAAAAAAATAAAAAGGAAAAAAAAAGGAGAATTATATTGATTTCAACTGCAGTATTAACTGCAGTTACTATTTTAAAAGTACATGATAAGCATGTCCTGGATTCTCAGAAATGTAATTTCATTCTCTTGTATCTGAATATAACGCTGTCAGGCCATGTCTGTTTTGGCTGTATCTTCTATGATGCAAACCAAAGTTTCCTGAAAGTGATATGTCTAATGGTAGTACTTAGATAAACTAGACTAGACTAGAATTAAAGGGAATATTTTCAGTTGGAAGGGACCTTGATCATCTTGAAGGGAAAATGGTCATGTATTCTACCTGCCAATTTACTTTTCATTCCATCTTATACATATTTAGTAGCAAGTTGGAGGTTTTTTGTGCATCGATCTATCTATCCAAAATTACTATGTATATGTATATGTATATGTATATGTATATGTATATGTATATGTATATGTATATGTATATGTATATATTGTGGAATGGTGTCCTTGTTTGTTTAAACATCTAGGCTTGTGCTCAAATTTGGTTGATTTTGCATTAAGAATATGAGATGAAATGTAAAAAGGAAGTAAAATACTTATTTTTCATGCATGGATGAATGAACTACATATGGCCATGCTGGATGGGTGGTGGATATGAACAAATAGACAGCGGTGCTCATAAGTGTTATTAAATAACTCGAGTGACCAAACCCATAACCAGACTCTCTCAGAAATGCATGAAGCCCTGAGACATCCCTGGCACTGATGCAAGGTTGTGGTTTCCTGTATATGGCTTCCAGAATGTAGAAATCAGATGGTAGCTACAAGAACATTGATTTGGCCTCGACATGTCTTATGTGCATAATGGTCATGTTATTAAATTCTATTTCATTATCTCAAAATTGGGTAAAGGCATACCTTATGAGTATATTTGTATTATTTGGTAAAATTCCTTGCATAAATATAAATTCTCAAAAATATTTGAAGAATTTTTTCTCCTCAACAGCCAGATTCAGAAGAAAACATTGTAAACCTATAAGTCATCAATCTATTAATAAAGACTTTTCTTTGGAGGTATAAAAGTGTCTTAATAAATTGCAAATGCATGTAGTTAAGTTAAATAAAATATTTCTGGTGTGCAGTAATTTGGCTGTAAACAGAACCACATTCTTATAAATCAGCCTTAATATTCATGGCATTTTCATTAATGTGCTTATAATAAATATGGTAAGGGAGACATAAACACATTAATAATACACGTTGCACTTAATAGCTTTTGCCCTTGGAAATTCTTATCTAGCTCCTACAAAAGTCAATGGAAAATTTGTGCTTGAATGCATTTAAATAAAACTTGAACCAATGTATGAAAAAGCACATTTAACATAAAAGAGTTTAACTACTGAACTATTGCTCTTCCTTCTCTTCACTGCCTTTTGTTTCAACACCATGACAGATCTGTTCTTCTTGCAGGGAATTAATAAAAATAACAACACTAAAACGGTTTGTAATTCAGATGTGATACCTAATGAGGAATTCTTTTTAAAAATACATAAATACCAAGTTTTTCTCTTAGGTATGCCTCAGAGATATAGAGAAATAACTGATGGAAAATGCCTATATCAAATGATTTGACCAACTAAAAGCTGCTATATTTGGTGTCTGTCCAATTTTTGAAAGTTAGTAAGATTTATTTGAGCACAAGCTCCGAATAAATTTTTACTTTAGTTTCTATGTAAGATTAAAAATTTCTTTTTGCAGGTATGGTCTCTACAAGAGCACACTCCTCCCTCTCCCCCACCTCTCCATAATTTAGCACTTTTCCTAATGGTATTGCATAGGCTCCAGCATTCATTTCTTAAACACATTGCTTTTTGTAACAGCTGTTAAGAACATTTCTTAATAGGAATGTGTACAATTAGATAGGGTGGATTAAAAGTTCTGGTAGTTAAGAACTACTTAGGTGTTCAGCAAGTGCTCATGTATTTTACAGAAATTGCATGGAAGTTGCTGCCATTATCATGTCTTCATCAAGCCCACTAAGGGACATTTTAATTATACCTGGTTTTCCTCTTCATAAAGGGTTACTGTGACCATCAGCAATGTGAGAAGGAGAAATTTCAAAAAGAAAATGCGTTACTTTTCAAAAGAAAATGAGAGCTGGAGACCTGAATAAAAGGTAACCCAATTTTTTTCCCTGGAGGAAACCAGAGCAACAAATAAGAACTCAAGCCCTAACTTTAAACCTTGTGAATTCTAAATGAATTTCTTTTTGAACCACATTTGTTTATCATGCCCTCTGGATGCAGACAAAAAGATGCTCTTATTCTCAGTGATAACTGCCTGAAGTAAGGAAACACTACAATACGATTAATTTCATACCTCATTGACCTTGAATAAGACAGGACACTATATAAATACAATGTAAATTTATTCCAGTGTTTGACACCTACTAACTCAAGTTTACTGGAGGGCAGGGGAATCATAAACAAGAATATCCTTTGCTATCACAAGGCAAGAAATATAAACAAGTTGAAGGAAGTACATCTGAGGGAGTTTTGGTGTCAAGTGTCAAATGACAGCACCAATAACAGAGCTGGCAGCTGATGCAAACAACATGGATTTCATATAGAAAAACAGAAATGTGAACAGCCTATCCTGATTGTTTGCATATGATTTCAAAGCATGCTAAACAGCTTTTCCTGCAGAAAGGAATATATTTCCTTGTTTTTACTATGTGTAATTGTTTTAGTAAAAACAAGCTCTATTAGAAATTAATTTTACAGCAAAATCATGCTAGATTTATGTTAGGCCATACTAATAAATCCCATGTCTAAATAGGAAAAGAAACAAAAAATAGAGAAATTTTTTTTGAGAACTCATACTCATTTTTAGTAAGAGAGGACAAGGGGCTAAAGAGCCTCTGAATACTGCAAAAGAAACAACAAATAAAGAAGCTGTGTGAAAATACGGACTCGCTTGCAAAGAATATACCTTTAAGTTGCTTAACCCATGATTTGAACTGTAGGAAAGCAGGAGGATGAGCCTTGCAAGAAGACAGGCAAGTCCAGCAGTGACCAAACCTGAGGTGATTTTGGCATCCAATAACTCAAAAGAACACACCATCTCTCCTTGTCCTGAGCCATAAGAGATGGAACCCAAATCATGGGCTGAGTGGGCTCTGGACATTCTATAGATATTTTGCAGGGGTGACCCATAGACTGAAGGATTGATATCTGTGTGTATATCAGTAGATGAGGAGGGGGTTGTTTCATGAGGGTGTATTGGGTAGTGTAAGACCCACCAGTGAGCACAACGCAAATGGTTTAGAATAAGGCGTGGGGATACTACCAGGTTCATCTGTGATGCAGTTAATTTTCTTCATTGGGGCTGTGTTTTTGGTTTGTGACTAAAACACCAGTGGTTGATAACACACTGGTGTTGATTGTTGAATGACCCCCACAGCAAGTATGATGGTGGCGTGAAAGAGTTTCAGAAGGGACACAGGCAGGACAACAGAGCCAAACTGACCACATGGATGATGGTGTGTTTATGGTTTATTTATTTTGAGGAAATATTCACAGTATTGTTGGGTGGGTTTTTTTATGTGGGGGAGGGAGCAGTCTTGGCTGTTCAAAGATGTGAAGTCTCTTTCAGATGTGCCACCTGTTGCCGAAAGAAAATATTCTTCCATGCTGTTAAACTTATTGTTTTAGTAAACCTTATTTTTCCCCTTAATTTCTGCAGTTGTTAAACTATGCTGAGAGTAATTTTCTGATCTCTTTACAGGTGATCTAGGGTTATGATAGAAAATTATCAAAATATCAATTATCACTTTTTTATATGAACTGTATGAGGAGACAAGTCAATTTGAATGCTGACATTGAAAAGAGACTGCTGCAGGAACAAGCAAGTTTGAGCTTAAATTAAGTCAAATGGCATACATGAATATTGACACTTTCTGAAAGAGCTTTTTTAACCCTAAAATTAACACTCAAGACAAACCATTGCAATCTGCATAATTAAAGGCATAAGAGAAAATGGAAGGAAGCAGGCAGAGCTATGGTAGAATTTAGAGAGAAAAATAAAATAATAAATGTGACATTAGTATGAGATAGTAGTGTTAGATCTCTGCTCTTACTATGAATTTACCTACAGGTTTTACCATTCTACTGTTTTCTATATGACATAATTTTCTCTTCAACCAATTTTAGAGGTGAAAATGTGAAAATCTTGAGTGATGTTGAAATAACTAAGAAAGTACTTAATGTATTACATTGCAATTTGTCAGTAAGTTTTTTTAATTTATATGTTCTTTAAGCTGAAGTGGTACAAAAGGCTTTGCTAGGAGAAACAAAGATTATGTGAAAGTGTAGGTCAAAATATTACATCCAATCCAAGAAATATACATTCTCTTGAAAAATTCTTCTATTTGTAAAAATATCCAACTGTGCAAATCTGCCTGATGATCTACTCAGACATATCTTTTTTTTTAAACCTCCATATGATGAATTGCTATGCTTATCATCTCACTATATAAAAGTGCAATTCAAAAGGAAAACAATTGCTTTTTCTGTTTTCTGAATTTGTGCAAAATGTGGTAATTTAGTTTTATTGGTGTAATTTGTAAAATAGCTTATTCATGTTGATCTAGATCTAAATTCTACACATAGGAAAAATCAAATACAACAAAATCAAACTTAAAGGCTGAATTGCTTTGCTTAACTGCAGCTCCCTTTCCATCAACATATCCATAACAGAGTACATAATTTTAATACAATATAGTTGTACTGTGTAAATAGTGTTTATGGAAAATGGAAATGCAAATGTGTAACATTAGTGGTTTTGTTAAAAAAATATCAGTTAACTTGTTTTTAATGTTACTGCATAATATAAAAAAATTAAAAACAGGGAAAGTTATCATAACAAATAAAAGGTGTTTCAAATTTAATTAAATATTCTTATATTTCTAAATCTGCACATATTTCCCTCATGGTAGCCTCTGTTACTTTCCACAGAGGTGTCTGTTTTTAATCCCAAATAGATTAATCTGTATAAGTTTGTCCAGCCAAATAAAAATGTCTGATTTCTGACCCAAGTTGGGAAATTCCTGCCTGCTAGTTCCATTTGTTTCATTTGAGATTCTGTATAAGGAAAAGAAAACATTCTTCACTCTCAAAGATTTAGGAGAGCAAAACTATGATATGCTAATATTTGCTTGCTTCTGGGAAAACATGGGTTTTAATTTTTTTACCTACTCTGTTTCCATATTAAGACAGTCCTCCTTTGCTTCTCTCAACTTTCTTTTGGTGGGGGATGCTGCCGAGAGCTTATGGGGACCTGCCAAAGCAGGCTCCCCTCTCATTTGCACCTTTGCTGGTGGAAGCCTCCAAAGACAATGTCTCCCTGAATTTTGTACCCTTTGTTAAGCCTGTTTTTACTTTCCCCTAGTCCTATTTAGCCAAGTGATTGTTACTTCCATACTTTATAACATCTGCCATAATTTTACTGGTATTGGTGAGTTGTTCACAATTCCCTCAATGTATCTTTGGGTTCATTTTAAATAATGATATTATTATATGAAAATATTAATGGTGTTTTCCTCATTAAACCTGCCCTTTCAGTACAGAGGGCATCTAAGTTATGTGTTGACATGATGGCTATGTTATTGCGACATATAACGGTAGACTACAATAAAAATTAGAACATGAAGTATACACAGGCTTTAAATTCAAAAATGTATGATAGAATATGTGTTATCTCTAAAATAGCAAGATATATTTTAATGTTCAGGGTAAGTTTGTACTCTGCTGTATCTGTTTCACAGTCACTGTCAAATCTTAGTGGGGGAGTGTTCCTCCCCTTTATTTCCAAGACTTCCAGTTTGTGTGTAAAAGAATTTGACTAGAACTATATTTTTTTGAGCACATGTCACCATATTTTTCCCTCTTGAACCACAGAAATGCTCATCTGACTCAGAAAGGTGGAATGTGCTCCAGCCTGAGCTTTGTCTATGTGAGCAAATCCTTTCAGTGTAGCAACAGTCAAACAAAACTCCCTAGTGTATGTAGCCCTCAACAGGTGGGTAACACCAAGAGGACTTACATGTTTTTTGAAGTAGAGTGTGTATTTTTTTGTACAAGGACAGCAGTGATTTGTTTTGTACTTTTAAATGAAAGTAATAGTATTTCAAAACTCACCAAGCTTTTATGTCACAGTAAATGAATAAATGTTTAATGCACTCAGATGCTATAGTAAAATATACTCATCTTCTGGCTGCAAATAACCTGACTTGGAAAATACAATTTACTAATTAGGTGAAATTATACTTCCCCTAGGAAATCTGTACAACAAATCTTCCTTGAAGCCACTGTATGGCAAAAAGTCTCCCGCACATGACTTTTAAAAGATTCTTCATTAAAAGAATCACAAATTACATGGTCAGATTGAGTACTTTGGGAGGGATTTCTGGATGTAAATGTCTCCAGTACTGGCAGTTTTAGATCTCTGTACTAGTTTTAACTGTGGTAGAGTTAATTTTCATTTCTTCTTATATGGTGCTGTGCTTTGGATCTGTGACTAAACAGTGTTGATAACACAAGAAGTTTTAGATGTTGCTTAGAAGAGCTAATATGGAATCAAGGGCTTTTCTGCTTTTCACACCACCCCGACAGTGAGCAGGCAGAGTGGTATGCAGGAATTTGGGAGGGGACACAGCCCGGACAGCTGTCCCAAGTGATCAAAGGGACATTCCATTGCATATGACATCATGCTCAGTACATAAAGCAGGTGGAAGTAGGAAGGGGTGTTTGGAGTCATGGTGTTTGTCTTCCCAAGTCACAGTTTTATGTGATGGAGCCCTGCTCTCCAGTGATGCTGAACACCTGCCTGCCCATGGGAAATTGTGAATTAATTCCTTGTTTCACTTTGCTTTTTCATGGCTTTTGATTTCCCTATTAAATTGTCTTTTTCTCAGTCCACTAGTTTTCATACTCCTGCCCTTCTCATTCTCTCTTTGATCCCACATCTGCAGTGGTAGTGGGTGAACAAGCACAGGGCTGAGATGTCTGCATGGGTTAAACAAAGATGGTCTATTTAAAAGAAAGGATCAGAAAAACTAATTTTTACTACTTCTTTGATATCACAATGCTCCAATATAATATGCAAAACTCAGAAAGCAATGAATTTATAGGGTTTTTTTTGCCAGCAGTTACCCTGTTGAAATAATGAGAAAATTATCTGTGATATTTTTAAAGACTTATTTTATTTGTCATCCACAACTGTATGGCTTAGGGGATTCACACAGGATTTTTGTAGGTCAACTTGTAAAGGAAAGCCATTCCTACAATGTCATGGGAAATGTAGCAAATATTGGTGGAATCAAATGTCAGAGGTTAGTCCTGAGCCCATTATTTTTTTAATCCGTAGTCAGAGATAATCAAAAGCCCAGATCTGTCCCAGTAAAATTGGGAAGTAAAATTAGGAATAAGGAATCTGAAATGTAATTCAAACTTCTTTAAATCTTATAGTTTACAATAAAGCCTCTTCCGATACTCAGTATTTGGATTCTGAAGTCTTCTTTTTAATGCTAGAGCTTTGAAGTTTAGATAAAAGATTCCCTTCCAAAGAACAGGCTTCTTTCTCTTCATGAACTATATAGCATTGGACACTGTACAAAGTGTAGCTTCTCTATTAAATAACAGCAATGAAAGATAGAATCCTTTTCTTGCTGAAAAATAATAATTCCATGATAAAAGCAAGCACGAGTTATATCAATTGAGCTGTATTCAGCAGACAGAGGGAATTTTAAATTCTACTGTATTAAGCACTGATTGACCTAATTTTGAACCCTGCAGAGATTTGATTGGCCGTTTTCAGGAATAATTAACTCTTACTGAAACAAGAAATTGCTTCATGGATCACCAAGAGAAAGAAGAGTGTATACAATAAAAGAAAAACAAGCTGGCATTCTTTCATTAATCCATGACATTGCAGAGAATCTTGGTTATTTTCTGTATGTCCAATGGGGCATGGTGGGAATGTCATGACACTCCAGAGAGGAAGATCAAAGTGATGCTGGCAGAAAAAAAGATGGATAGAAAGAAACTGATTTCAACTAAGTTCTGTTTGGGCACTAGTAGAAAACATCTAGAAAGTAGAGCAGCATGTTAGTTCAGATTTAGTCAAACTAAAAGGTCATGGAGAATAACAGAAAAATTCAAAATAATTTTCAAACTTGAAGCCATAACACTTATAAATGTAGTCTTATGACACAACACACCAACCACACAAACCTGGAGGTCTCCCAGTCCTGTTTTTCCATGGGTTTTTACAGACCTTCTTTCTTTGTTCTTGAGGAATTCATATGCATGCACACACAAGAATATTTATCTATAAAGAGGCTTGCATGTCAAATATTATTATTTTTAAAACGTATTTGTCTAGACTAGTGAAATAGAGAATTCTTCTGTAGATGACCTCAATTTGGGAAAGTGTTGAAACACAAATGTCGTAATACGACACGAAAAGACGACACGGACACTGCTGCTCTCCAGGTGAACAAAAAGAGGAACCTTTATTTTCTGACTCCAACATTTATAGTTTTCCAAAAGTGACAGTGGATTGGAGGGTGACAGTGCCACCTCTCCAATGACACTGGACAGACCAAGAGTCCATCAATTCTCTCCTCCTCCATGAAAGAATGCAAAACATAAGTTGTTTACAGAACTGTGTGTGAGAAAGTTCGTTACAAGAATGCAAACATCAGAAGGCTTAGCAAAGTCTTAGAAAATCAGGGTGACATCTCACCCTTTTCCGTTTAAAAAAGAAAAAGAAAAGGAAATGAACAATGTGAAAAAACCATGAACAATGTTCAGTGTCCATTTGCAGAGGAATCATCGGAGTGATCACTCGCGTTGTCTGCTTCCGAGGCATCACTCGATGAGTCACCCGCTTGATGCCTTTCAGGTTGGTCACAGTTTCCATTTTGCCTGTCGGCCGGATTCTGTCTCTGCAGTCGCAGGTCAGGGCGAATACACTTCGAAGGTACCCAGCGTACCCCAGTATCTGTGGATACACAAGCATACCCGCGCCCCGAAGCGATAAGGTCATAGGGACCTTCCCATTGTTTGGTGACTAAATTCCGCACTCGAACCTTCGCTCGAGGCTGATGTGCCTCATCCGCAGCCTGCAACGAGAGATGCTGATTCAAAATGACAGGATTGTTTGAGTTCTGCGGCACAGTGATATGATTGATTGTGCACAAAGCTTTTGCCAACCGACTTTGCGGGGTTTCACCCTGCCTTCCCCGTTTTTGTTTTTGAAGAACCCGCTTCAGAGTACCATGAGCGCGTTCTACAATTGCCTGACCAGTCGGAGAATGAGGGATACCAAACTTGTGTGAGACACCCCACAACTGCAGGGACTGCCGCACCTTCTGCGATGCGTAAGCAGGACCATTGTCGGTCTTCACAGCAGAAGGTATGCCCAGAACGGAAAAGGCCTGCCTCCAGTGAGCAATGACATCACGGGCCTTTTCTCCAGTGTGAGCAGAAGCCCACATCGCAGAGGAGAATGTGTCCACCGTGACATGCACATACTTGAACCGGCCAAACTCGGCAATCTGGGTGACATCGGTCTGCCAAAGCTCCAAGGCCCTAAGGCCTCTGGGGTTTACTCCTGCTGGCAAAGGCGGAGCCAGTGTGTGGCAGTCATCACACGACTCGACAATGTCACGGGCCTCAGTTGGCGTCAGCTGAAACTGCTTCTGCAGTGTATGTGCGTTCTGGTGGAAAAACCCATGCGATGCCTTGGCCTGCGCGAGTGTATCAGGCTGAGGTGCTACCCACGCTGGGTTAGCCAACTTGTCAGCCCTCGCGTTACCTTCCACTACAAACCCTGGCAAAGAGGTGTGACTCCTCACATGCAGAACATAGAAAGGATGAACCCGAGCCTGAATGGCACACCACAAGGTCTTCAGCAAATGAAACAAGGCAGGATTACTGACCTCCTTCAAAACCGAATGACCCAATCGCTGTGTGATGTCGGCCACATAGGCGGAATCCGTGACCAAGTTGAAAGGTTCCTGGGAAAATTTCTCAAATGCCATGACAGCAGCCCTCAATTCAACCAATTGGGCTGATCCATCCTCATGACCTTCCAGAACCTGCCACTCAGATCCATCCCTCCAGGTAACAATGGCCTTTCCAGTCCTCCCGGAACCATCAGTGAAGACGGTGGGTCCTTGCACAGGTTCCTGACTATTTTTGGGCCGCAAAGAGATTTGTGTGAATTTTGCCATATGCAATAGCTTATGGCTGGGCAGATGATAAGTGATCTGCCCTGAAAAGTTTTCCAGAGCACTCTGCAGGGACACACTGTTTGCAAAGCTCCAGTCAAAATCCTCCCGTTGCACCGGAAGTACAATCTTTGCGGGATCCACACCCATCAATTGCAAACACCGTTGCCGGCATTTGATTATCAAGCGAGCGAGTAGCTCAAACAATGCAGTTGCCGTCTTCTGCAGCTGATGGGGCAGGAAAACCCATTCCAAGATGTGCAAGGAATCGGACCACTTGTCACTCCACTGGCCAATGATACCTGTGGGATGCGAATCTGGAGTGGTGATGAACACAGTGACATCAATGGAGGGATCAATGCGATGAACCTGACAAGCTGAAACAGCTTGCTGAACCACCTCCAGTGCCTTGCATGCCTCAGGGGTCAATGTGCGAGGCGACTTTAGATCAGAGTCTCCTTTCAACAAATCATACAGTGGAGACAGCTGTGCAGCGGTCAGTCCCAAATATGGACGCAACCAAGTGATGACACCTACTAACTTCTGAGCATCATTCAGTGTCCTCACAGAATGCACAAATTGCACCTCCTGGTGACAGATTGTCCGTTCCAGAATTTTGACCCCCAAATATTTCCAGGGTGGTTGTTGTTGCACCTTTTCTGGAGCCACCTGCAGCCCATGAGCATGCAAAGCATGGAGCAACTGAGGCTGAATCCTCAGCAGCTCATCCTGGGTGGGCGCAGCCACCAAAATGTCGTCCATATAATGATACAGACGCGCATCAGGAAACTGCTTGCGAACTCCAGACAAGGCACGGGCCACATACCACTGGCATATGGCCGGGGAATTGCGCATGCCCTGGGGCAATGTCCTCCATTGATATCTCTGTGCGGGCTCAGCATTGTTAATTGCTGGCACAGAGAAGGCAAATTTTGGCCTGTCATTGGGATGCAAAGGAATTGTAAAGAAACAATCCTTCAGATCCACAATGAGGACTGGCCAGTCTGCGGGAAGCATGGTAGGCGATGGCATGCCCACCTGTAATGTTCCCATGCTTTCCATCACGGCATTGACCTTGCGGAGGTCTTGCAACAACCTCCATTTCCCAGATTTCTTTCTGATGCAGAAGACAGGAGTGTTCCAGGGACTGGTAGAAGGCTCCAGATGACCCTGGTCCAACTGCTCCTGCACCAGCTTCCGAAGGGCGACCAATTTCTCTTGAGGGAGGGGCCACTGGTTTTCCCAGACAGGTTTGTCCACCAGCCACCGTATAGGAGGCGTTGGACACTGTGCGCCCTTCATTGCAGTGGCCCCCATCAAAAACCCGTCCCGATGCGCACCCCCCAGGCAGACAGAACATCCCTCCCCCAGAGGTTAGCAGGGGTAGAGGTAACATGAGGCCTAACCCAGGCCATCTGTCCCTCCGGGTTCGTGACCAGGACTGGCTGCTGGCTCACAAAGCATTGTGCCGTCCCTCCCAGTCCTGTGACAGGCGTCTCCACTGGATTCAGGGGCCACTCCGGGGGCCAGGCGGCAAGGGAGAGAACCGTGACGTCAGCCCCACTGTCAAGAAGCCCGCGGAGGCGGATTTCCGATGGCGTCGCACCAGGGACGGACAGGGTGCACATCATCTCGAGACGGTCCTTGGTCAAGATGGCAGTCCAGCAAACTTGAGGCGGCCTAGTGGATCCGAAGCCACCTGACGGCTCCACTTGACCGGTCAGCCGTCCTGCGAACAGACGACTTAAAAGGCACAAGTTGAGCAAGTCGCGTCCCTTTCGGGATCGTGACGGGAGGGGTGGGTGTGGAAACCATGGCACATATTTGACCTGTGAAGTCTGCATCAATGAGACCCATATGCGCAATGATACCCTGAAGGGTGGCACTAGACCTCCCCATCAGGAGAGCACTCATGCCCCCACCCAAGGGACCAAAGGCATCCAGGGGAACCTTGTGTATCTGACAAGATTCTAAAACAACTGTTCCTGCGGTGCAGACATCCACACCTGCTGATCCACGGGTGCTGGCGGCAAGCCGGCAAAGCAAACCTCCATCGGCTGCGAGGTCTGGAGAGAAGCTTGTGTCGGAGCGCATCTCCCCTGTGCGCTCCGCTTCCCGTTTCCCGAACCTGGCAAAGCCTGGCCAGTGACATGAGCAGTCGCCTTGCAGGCATTGGACATGTGATTTGGCCGTCCACACCGACCACACAAAAACATGGGATATTTGGCCTTTTGCGCTTTCTTTCCCCGCTTCTTGCCGGTCCGCGCATACCCCTGCTGTGGCCGCTTGGCCTGCGGCACCGTCCACACCGGCTGCACAGCAGTAGCCACACCAGCCATCTTTTGACCCAAAAGGTCGAGACCCGAACAGGCCTCTACCATCTCTGGAACAGTAGGATCTGCAGACAGAGCCGCTATGACCCTCTTACAAGCGTCATTGCTGTTAACTTTCAACATGGTTCTAATGACAATCTCCCTTGTTATAGCATCAGGCACCTGCCTCTCCACAGATGCAGTCAGCCGTGCTGCAAATTTCATGAACGGCTCATCAACCCCCTGGAGAATGGTTGGGAACGGCTTCCGCGGAGCAGCCATCTCCAGGGTCCGAATTATCGCTGCCACGCCCAGCGTGTGGCACTGGTCAAGCACAAGGGGAGCAAAGCCAGCCTGCCCCTGAGCATCGGCAAAATTCCCTGTGCCCAACAGCATGTCAACGACAACTGCACGCCTGGGGTCCTGCGGTCCCAGCGCAGCATTCTGCTGCACCATGGCAGCCGCCATGCGAGCCCATTTGGACTCGAAAACTGTAAATTGCAAAGGGTCAAAAAGAGAATGTGCCAGAGTGCGGATGTCATGAGGCGTCAGCACATCCGCAGTAGCCCTCCGGAGCGTCTGCATGACTTCCGAAGACCCCAGACCATGCTTAGCAACCGCATCACGAAGTTCCTTCTCTAGCTTATATAGAACAGGTTGATGGGTGTTATGAGTAACACCTCTGATCACAGGGAAAGCCTGGAGACCCTCTGCAGCAACATCAGAGCCAGAGGAGCCTCCTCCTCGATCCTGCAGATGCCGCGAAAAGGCAGGATCACACATTTCGTCGGACTTAGCTTTGACTTCCCGCCAGAAACGTGCGGGTTCCTTCGGACGCACTGTCACCCGACAGTCAGGGATCGTCCACAAGCCCGACGAGGAGCGACCACGGTCCCGAGGAGCCACCGGCCCCTCGCCGGCCGCGCCAGCCGTGGCGCTGAAGGTAAACACCCCAGCGCCCTGCCGCGCCGCAGCCCCGGCATCGGGCACCGCGGCGGACGCGGGTTCCGGCACGGCTCGCAAACACGGTGCAGACCAGAACGAAACCGGTGCAGGGTCCCCCTGCCCCGACACGGGGGCGGGGCGGGGCGCCGAGAGAGGCACAGCCCACGGAGCCGCGTCAGCGCGGGGCAGCTCTAGGGGGTCCGGCAGAGCCCCGATGAGCGCCGAACTCACGCCGCGCGATGCAGCAGCGGGCACCGCCCCCGCCGAGCGGAGCGGGGCGGGCTGCCCGGCCGCGGGGCCAGAGCCCGCCCGAGCACCGACGGACGCCCCGTCGCGGGCCGCTTCCACTGACTGCGCATGCCCGGAGGCGGGTGAAACCGCCCCCCCCTCCGACGGGCCCGACCCGGAGGCAGGCGAAATCGCCCCCGCCGCGGCCAGGGGGAACTTCGTGGAAACCCCACAGTGCGGACACAGGGTCGTCACGGAATCAGACTCAATCAGAGGTGGCGGCCTGTCCCGTGATTCCTCGACGCCCCCGAGCGCCGGGAAGGCACACAGCGAAGGAGGGACTCCCCCCGCCCCACCGCCCGCGCGGCGCGGCGCGGGGCGAGGGCGGCTCTCCGGCTCCACCGAGCCCCCAGATGCCCGCGGGGCAGCACCCCCCGGACCCAGGGCCAGCTGGCCAGAAGCCCAATCCACCCCGGGGGAACAAGCGTCACCCTCCGGGACGGAGCTGCCCCCCAGCTCACCATCTTGGGGTGGAGGGGAGGGTTCCGCATGGCGCAGAAACTCAAAAAACACCCCCTCCTCCACGTCCGGGACAGAAGGGGTCCCCAGAGAACCCCGAGAGCTACAACGAGCAGATCCCTGCCAAACCTCGCCCAGCTTTTTCCACTGCACCAGCAGCGGTCTCACATCCACAGAGCAGTCATCAAACAGGGCGTCCAGGAGATAGTCTCCCACGCGAGACCATGCCTCCCTAGAGAGGGCCTCCATAGGGTTCGGAAAAAACCCTTGCTCTCTGGCCCACAGATATAAATTTTCAAAATCACTCCAGGAGACGGAAACCCCTTTCTGGTCCAGGAGATCCCTCCAGAGATCTAAAACAAGAGAATCATCCACGGAACTCACAGAGGTTGCCATCCCACACAAGAGCAGCAGGCAACACCAAGCAAAAGAAAGGTGGTGTGAGGATACAATCTCACCCAGCAAGGCTGCAGGACACTCGGGATCACCAGTTGTAATACGACACGAAAAGACGACACGGACACTGCTGCTCTCCAGGTGAACAAAAAGAGGAACCTTTATTTTCTGACTCCAACATTTATAGTTTTCCAAAAGTGACAGTGGATTGGAGGGTGACAGTGCCACCTCTCCAATGACACTGGACAGACCAAGAGTCCATCAATTCTCTCCTCCTCCATGAAAGAATGCAAAACATAAGTTGTTTACAGAACTGTGTGTGAGAAAGTTCGTTACAAGAATGCAAACATCAGAAGGCTTAGCAAAGTCTTAGAAAATCAGGGTGACACACAAATATTACCTAAATCTTATACGTAAGTCTTACATATTCCAGTGTTACCTTTTGTCCATACAGAAGTTGTGTGCATTTGCAATTTCTTCTGTGAGACCAGCATAACACAGAAATTAAATGAGTGCATAAGAGAAGCTTATTTCAGTAGAAGGGGAAAACAGAAACTGTTTTTCTTTTTGTCTGTAATTTTCTATTTCTTTTGTATACTTGGGCTTATGGTGATGGTTTTATTTCCATAATCTTATGGTGATTTTTATTGTTTGTTTTTAATTGTCCATCCTTAGAGGGACTGTTTTCTTGAATTATCAGAATTAATTATTCTGTCTTTAACTTCAGGGAAATAAATACAATTTTTTCTTGTGGGACAATAATTACTATGTTTTTTAATGTAGAAACATTTTTTAGGGTCTTATTGGCTTTACTTTTACGGTGTAAAGAAAACAATGCAGATATATATACTATAAAACTGCACAGGTTCTCAGGCTTGGAAGGACTTTCAACACTTCAGGCACTGCAGGAATGTAGGAATGTTTCACTTGTCAAAAAGAAGTTATTATTTTTTTTTAATGTTACTGTAACAGAAGGATGATATGTCTCTTTTTAAGTAGTTTTCTCTATACAATCAAGAAACCATTGTATCTAAATATTGTCTGCATGGGCTGAGTTCATGACAAAAATCATCCCAAGACAGGGAGTTCACTTACCAGTTGCCACCACAGACTTGGCTCAGGAAACTGAGTTTAGTTTATTGCCCCTTAAATGTAGAGGTGGATGGTGAGAAACAAAGACAAAAGCTAAAATCACTTTGCCTCACAGCCCTCTTCTCAAGCTGAACTTCATTCATTCACCCACAACTCCTCTACTTTTTTTCCATCCAAATGCAGTAGGAGAACTGGGAATAGGGGGATCTGATCAGTCAACAACAGTTGATCTTTGCTGCCCTTCCTGCCTGCAAATTTTCCCAGATCAAGTGTGGGCTTTCTACATGAGATACAATTTGGGAAAAGACTCATGGCATAGGCCCTCCATGGGCCACAGGTCCTGCCAGAAAAGCTGTTCCTGACTGAGATCCTCTCAATGGGCTGCAGTTACTGTCAGGGGAATGAAATTACAGTCAGGAGCAGGTTCTGCACATGCCTCAGCTTCCTTCAGGAAGTATCCACCTGCTCCTGTGCAGGGTTCCTAGAGGTGCTGGAAGCATCTCTGCCATCTCTTCTTCTTCGACTTTGGTGTCCACTTAGCTATTTTCCCATCCTTCTTGTCCTCACACCTGTGCAATCTTTGCTTTTTCTTCTATGTTTCTTGTCAGAGGTGCCACCATTCAAGGCCAACAGGCTTAGCTGTGTCCTGCAGTGGGTTTGCTGCAGATGACTGGCATGGACCAGCCCTTGGACTCTTTTTATGGAAGCCAGTTCTGCCACCCTCTGCTGCTAGCCAGCTCTTTGAAACCTACATCCAACACATAAGGGAATTTATGGTTTAATTTTCTAAATAATCTTGATAGTTTATTTTAAAAAATTCTGTATGTCTTACTGATGAAATCATATCATAGTATAGATGAAGCTAAATAACTTCTGTGGGGCAGCTCCTATTCCTAAAGTATGGATGCAGGTGTCTTAGATATGGCCCCACTACAGATGTGAAGAAAATAGAGTTAGGTTTGAACAATGTGGAAATTCTGTTGAGAAAGTAAGTCTGAGATGTAAATTTGACATAGAATTAAATCTAAATTCTGTCAAACTGAGTATGATTACTACCTGTCTGAGTAAGTTCCTCTTTGGATAAATTTATATCAAAAAAGACAACATTGATGGATTTTTTTTGGTTAATTTGCCAATATATCTGTGATTTTGAAAATAATTATATGTTCATTTTAAAAGGAAATTCCATCACTAAGGATGATTTGTTTTGAACAAAGTGGAATTTAAACAAATAATTTATATGACACAATTTCAATAAGAAATAGTATTGATTTTTAAAAGTTAGTGGATTCCAGTTTGAGCAGGCAATCTTGACTTTGTAGAGTATGTGCTTTATGATGTTTCCTGTTGATAGCACACAGTCAGCTACTGTGGAAATAAACCCTGCATTGCCCCAACAAACAACGGTAATGATCAAAGGACGATGTCACTGTGAAGGTCCTACTAATGTTGGGATGTATCTTGCAGGCTCACACTACCACCTTTCCTTTCATGAGCTCATAATGTGACCACTTTTTCAATAGACCAATGAAGTGTTGAGAACTTCTTTACATCAGTAGCTCTTCTCTAAGGCCAGCAATGTCACTGAGCCACAGTGGCTGCTTATTTACATGATAACGAGCTCATCTTGAAAAGTCAAGAGTAGCTAATCACAAACATGTAATTTGGGTCTTCTGACTCACATCCTTACCCCTGGCTATTGGATCCAAGTGTTAACTTCACATGAACAGGAAGAACAGCCAGTATTTTGAGTCAGGTTTCTTCATTCAAACAATGAAAAGTCAACCTCAGTCCTAGAAAATCAGTTTGTAGTTAGAGTTCAGTAATTCCATGACATTGCTGTATTCCAAAAAAGCTAAGATTTTTCCACTGCATTCTGACATTTAGTAGTATATGAAAGTGAAAACCCCTATTATCTCCCACTGGAGAAGAACCTGTTCTCAGAAAATGTGCAAACACTAATGCTGGGAAAAATTTGTTAAACAATTCAAATACTTCTAAGTTGCACTCCTGAAAGGGTTATATAGTTCACGTACAGGATGCCTTTCTACAGTTTCTTTTCTTGAGTACCTTCTAAAACATTTTCATGCCGACAGTTGAGCGAAAAGGTCAATGTTTTATAAATGCAATGTGTAGAGTAGGATGGTCAATATTTTGAGACTTTTTCTTTGAGTTAGGACTAATTATGGTGCTTCTTGTATGTTTCACATATTCTCTTCTTAAACATTAGTTTATGAAGTTCAGTATTCTAAACTGAATGGCAATGTTTATGAAATATGATGAACACATTAGATCATGTATTCAGATGGTCTCTGTTGACAGAGCTGCCCTGAGCCATAGGTAGAGCTGTAATCTAAAATAAGCTAGTTTATAAAAGACAAAAGTATTCACTCACATTCTTTTCCTCGACAAATCAGTCCTTTTCTGCAATAAGGATATCAAACCATCCAGACCATTTGAATTTTTCAAGAGCTGGATCTCATTGAGATTTCATTTTATAGATCACTGACTAAGCACCTTTGCTCTTGTAATGTATAGATGATAATGGAATGGTTATAAAATTACAGGCTTTAGAAAGTCCTTGGTAAAACCTGGCATAAAATTTCAAAGAAAATGATAGTTGATCACTTTGGCTCCACAGAGTCATGACCATATAAGCTTTTTTGGGCCAGTCATCATTACCTTTGAGTGCACAGATATATCTAAATGTTGTTAGTCAGAGGTGTGAAGTCACCATGTGGGTGTATTTGTCTTTTACCTGTTTGTCTTTTACCTGTTTGTCTTTTCCCAGTATTTGTCTTTTACCTGTTTGTCTTCAGCTGTCAGGGCCTGGAGGGCACAAGCAGACCTGAACTGACTGCCCAGCCCTGCTGCCCTTTCCCAGGCTCTGCTTCAGCTTAGCCTTCAGCACCTGGTCCTTTCAAATGCTGTCTTGAGAGGGTACTTATTCTCATCCCTAGCATTGGCCCTGTTTTCTATGTGGGTTTGGTCTCCAAATGTCTCTTTGTTCCTGTCCCCTGTGCAACACCCAAGCCCCAACCTCAACTCTCTGGACTTGCTTTTCCAAGTTGTTATTATTCACTGATGCAAGTCAGAGGCAATTCACCTGGTGATCGATGAAGTTGAGCTTGGTATTGAAATTAAAAGGCAGACATATTGAGTATGTTAGAATAAAAGATTTTATAAATTTTTGCTGTATTTATGTCTTCATTGTTTTACTTCCAGTGTTTCTTATGCATAATTGTCTTTGCATTTTAATGCATTTCTAAGCAGTGCAAAAAGTGCACTTCTGGAAGTTTTTTTGACCTTGTGGCTTGAGGGTCTTAATTTTGGGAGTACTTAGCTATATTTCTTTTGCTATCTTTAAAAGCATATATTAAAATGAAGAAAAAGGAATGTATTTTTTATGTTGCAATTATTGTCTGAAAATTAAATTTATCATGTACACACAAAAGACCACAGAAGACTTTTCCTCAATTTACTGTACTTTCATCCTTTGTGAGGTAAGACTGTGATATCTACTACTGATTTGAAGAAAGTGGGGTAATACAGTTCTGTTTTGAAATGCATAGTGCTTTTCATGTTTACCAAAGTGTTTTTGGCACTATCGTTATTTCACTGAGTCACTCTAGCAGGTCAACTTCAACAACAGCAGAAAACAAGAAACATGAATGGAAGAATAAATTAAAGCTAAATTATGCTATACAGTATCCTCAAAATATTTTAAACTTGAGAACCAGGGTCAAAAATATAATGATATTAATTTCAGTTTTTCTGATGTTTATTTGTGCTGGGATAAAGTTCTTAAAATATGAACTGGTTGTTCAAAAGTGGTAGAATAATTTAATGAATGTCCTCTTAAAACCACTACTTTCTGGAAGTATCACTGAAGTTTTAGGCTAAAGAAAAGCCAGGTAATTCTATTTTATGTAGTACAATGTAGTTTCAGAATGGGCAAACAGAAATTTATGTAGCCATTTTTCAAGACAGAAAATCATAAAATGAGATTACTTTCTGGGGTTAGACTTTCAAGTTTTTTCTGGATGTACTCATGGAAAAAGCAAGAATCATGTCTAAGACTGATTGCATGGACCTGCAGCTAGTAAATAGATGTAAATCCAATGAGGATTTTTAGTTCCTTATGAAGTCAAATATTGTTTCATAATTGAACACCGATACACTTTGAGAACTTATTTGTTTGGGAAAATTCCATAACAAATTTTAAATCCACAGTGACCCTAAAGTTGGTCATCCCATTTCTTGTGAAAGATGAGGATTTGAAAAGTCAGGTAAGGTAAGAAAATTACTTGTCCTGTTTCCTGTTGCCAGGGCCAGGATGTTATCAGAACCAGAATTAACTTCTCACAATTCACTTGTAGATTGTCTGTATCCCACATGAGCAAAGATATCCTTTTGCAAAATGTGTTGCTATGCTCTGCAAGCATGGGCATAATGAATGCATCAGCAATCAAAAATGTTTTGGCTTGGTCTTCCCAACAGAAAAAGATTATTTATAAACCTCCAAGAGCAATTTTTTCATACTAATCTTTGTAAAATTATGATTGTGACTGGCCACTTTAATTGCAAGTTTATGATTATCCTTGCTTGTGATTAGCTTTTAGAAGTTATTATCATTACAGGTGAAAACACACACCTGTAATGATAATAACTTCTAAAAGCTAATCAAATTAGATGCATTTAAAAATACTGTATAAACAAACTTGCATACACTGTCCAAAATTTTTAATATTAAAATGTAAATGAGGGAAATTAAACCAGAATCGTCCTACTGATAGTGTTAAAGATTTTCAATCATTCATATCCTTTCTATGTAAACTTTTCACTAAAACATTTTGATAGTGCCCAAAGCTGTAAAATACCAAATGCTCATTTTGTAACTATTCAATGCTATTAAAAATGTTCCACTATAGCAAAATCAGAGCATGAAACATGATAGAAAGGAGAAATCACACTGTAATGTTTCAGTTTGCATATGCAAACTCAGCCCATGGAGGGTTATTTAAAAGGCTGAGGTACTGTGAATCCATCCCTCAGAAATCACCCACAAAGGTGATTTGGAACTCTTCTTTGGAACTGCTTTCATTCAAGCCAGAAATCTTTTCCTAGGCTGTAGGATTTTTAGACACACTCTGGAAACAAAGAAATCTTTATCTTTTCTGTCTGCTGTCATATACAATACTGTTGTAAAATGACAAAGCACTCCACAGGCTTGCCGTCTTCTTTTTTGACATTCAGAGAAGAATTTTATTGATGATCTCATGAAATAAAAGTTTGCATTCATCCTGTTATATCCAAGCATTGAAACTTCATCAAAGACACCTAAATATTCGATTTTTATGTGGTTTTGTCACTAGTGTAGCTCTGAAGGTAATCCATTTTAAAAGCCATTTAAAAGCTGGGGAAAATGGAAAGGGTTTTTGCAATTCAATCTAGCAATTCACATTTTGTAGTTCTGTATGGTCCAGCAGAGGCACAGGCATTACTTTTCTAAGACAGCGCCGCTCTTGACAGACACAAAAAATGACTTAGTACAAGAGAATCCAACAAAAATTCCTTAGACATTTCTTTTCACAATATCCTAGGAACACTGTCCAGTGTACTCCACTGTACACCTCTGTACTCCATTGTCTTCAAATGATCTTCTACAATAATCAGCAGATTAGAAATTTTTAGGATATTAAAAGGTCTTTAAACCTGTTGTAAAAGGTTTAAACTAACCTGTTGGTTAAAGGTTAGTGCATTATTAAAATAATTATTAGAATATTCACTTATTTCTTGCTGTGAGATAGGATCTAGAAGAAGATCAAGGTAGGTTCAAACTTTGAAGGGCATAAAGAAAACTTTATTAACAGAACTAAAAGAAAAAAATGAGAAATTAGAATAACCCTTTAGAACATTTCTCTTTTTTTAACCATTTCTTTCATTTTCTCACTGACAATGTAAAGAGACAAATCTGGTATTTTCAGTTTGTTTACTACTTTAGAATAGTCTTTTATTAGTTTTTTTAGGGACAGGAGTCTCCCTTGTTATGTTATGGAGACTTTTTTACAAGAATCAAGTTTTTCTGTGGCTTTTAATTTTAACGAATAGTAGCTGTTCGGAAATCTGCAATCATGAAATCCCACTTATCTCCTTAAGATATACAATCTACCTAAAATACTAAATATGATCATAGATCGTATATCTAAAGTTTAAGCCTTTCAGGTCATTAACGTGAAAAATACTTTTGCTTTTTCTATTTTACTTTCACTAATATCTAATTTCTGAGCAATAATACATTACATATTTCACATGACACATTTTAGTAATTCAGTGCAACAGTCTCACTTAAGAAAAACACAAACAGAAAAATACTAAAGCAGTATACAAATTTAAAAAAAGTTGTGACACTTTTCTCATTATTATGTTACTTCACACAGCTAATTATTTACACTAAAATATTGTGTTGATCTGTTATAGAACTACTTTTTATTGGTCCATTAATGTTCATTAGCAGTGAACACATACCTACCTAATTTTCTTTTTTAATATTTTAAAGCCAGTAATATATACTAAGGCATATATTACTCTTCTATTTATGTTAGTAACTTCCAAGTTCTCTCAACTATATTTGTATGAACTATACAAAAACTATCAAAAATTATATTTGTTTTCTTGGTAAAGCAACCCATTGTAAAAGGGATCTGATAATGGGATTTGTTGCTCATAGAGTATGAAAATCCTGGAAGCATTTGAGAGAAATTCAATATTTTATGAATATTATTCATTATATGTCATTTGTTACAAAAGACTTGTAATCAGGTAGCTTCCCAGTTTACACAATATTGATATTCATTATGTACAAGTTGGGCAGTGAAAAATTATGACAATAAATTATCCAGTTGATGTTTTAAGTTATGCAGAAGTATTTTTTAACATAGTACTTTTACATAATTTTATTGTAAATGTGGAACTTACTGACACAATGGACGGTGGGTGATAGAAATACAAATTTTTAATTGCAGAAGGAAATTCTGGTAGAAAAGTTAGGGAAAGACTGTTATACACACTGGTATGGGTGTGACCCTGTGTACAGGAATGTCCATGTTGAAAATGCTATAAATATAGAAGAATAATAAAAAGAATAATGACATATATTCCCTGATATACTTCTGGTTCTGACCCTGCCAGGGACAGGATGAAGGGCTGGCCAGATCTTCAGCCTGACCCAGTGTAATTATTTGTGTGCCTAATTCACCTACAAAATGTTGTATTTTCCAAAAGACATGACCTCATGTTTAGAACAGTGTAGGGTAAATATTTGTGTACTGGGAAAAGAAAATAAGATCTAGCAATTTGTTTGATATTCTCAATGTATTGAAAATTAGAAGCAACTGTTTAAATCAGTAATGCTGCAACAATATAGAAGTGAAAAGTAGGGCATAATGGCACTTCATAATTTGCTTTTGCTGTTTTTCAGGTTAAGAGGGACCAATCCATATATGCCTCAACATATGTTACATATGAGGTAAAAGATTACTATAAAAACTGTACTGGCATCCCTGTCTCAAGAGAGACTCTCTCCAGCAGCCAGTCAGGGCAGAGAAAGCCTCCATGATCACCAAGTGAGGCAAATGAATGAAATGAATCCCCGCCAAGAATGCTGGGATTCTCATGAAACCAAGCTGTGGGAGGAACCTTAGCAGATGAAAGCAGTTGTCTGCAACACAACTGGAGCCATTTTCCTTTGAGTATCTTGGAGGTCGCAGGAGCCTGCCCATAGTGTCCTCTAGGACCGCCTCCTCCCCCTTACCTTTTCGTCCCTGTGGTTCTGCTTCGCTTCATTCTTTCTGTAAACCAGCTTATCATTGTGAGGACCTTGCGCTCTGCTGCCTCCCCAGCAGAGTGAATGCTGCTGCAGCCAGCCATTCCCGCCCTGCTTCCTGGGCACAGCCATTGACCCCCACCTGCTCCAGCCTGCCATAGCACTAGCCCACAGCAAGCAGCCTGCCACCACCACCACCTGTACTCTATTGTGCCTGCAGCCACCGTGCCTCGAATCTGGGAACCTGCTGCTCTTCCAGGACTGTGCCCGTGGCCACAACAGCCTGTTCCCTGATGACAGAAGGAACACACAGCCTGCTACTGTTTGGAAATTGTGCCCAGCCCACCACAGGAGCTATGCAAACACACCATGATTTGCAGCACACACGCTCCACTTGCTAAGCCGATGCTGACAAAGAGCCAGGGTTCTTGTGGTAACTCTGTCCCCTGTCTTCTCTTTCTCTCCCCCCCTCTCTCTTTTTCCTCTCTCTGATCCTTTTCCTATCCCCTTTTAGTAGTGTGAGAAACGACCCTCACTTTTATAATTTTAAAGGGTTTATTAAACCTTATCAAAAATGCAACAAAATACTGAATAAGGAAAAATTATTGTGCTGGGAGTCTCTGTGACTATCAGCCACATGCTCCTCTACAAGAGATGTTCTGTCTTTTATACCCTTAGCCCCTCCCAAAGTTTTAGCAGTCAACTCCTTCTCTGCCGTCCATTGGTGGAGATTACTTTCTTACATCTTGATTGGAGGTTGGGTGTTGTTAAGCTGCGCCTCTTGGTCATAAGCCAGCCTTCTCTTAATGCCCTGACTACTGAGACTATTACAAGGGGGAGGAGAAATAGGAGGAGGGGGGATGTTATTGTACTATAGTACAATGGTATTGTACTATAGTACAGTAACATCACTATACATGTTAACATCCCCATAGTTTCTACCTCTTAATTGTGAGAGCCAACCATTACATTACTCATCTATAACAGTAGGAACATTTACCCCCATGCTTTTTTTTTTATCATTGGTTCTCAGATATAATATTGCCCCATTGGTGCTTTATTTTCGTCCAAAAAATCTATTAAAAGAATCCTCCCCGACTCCTGCTTTTACAGTAGAATGGGACACAGGTGTAGGTATCCGTTTGGGGTTTTCCAGGGCAGAAAGTATTTTGGGATTATTTTTTGGTTTGTTTGTTTCTTTTATGGGCCTTATAAAAGAACTGAGACTTCCTACAGATATTTTCAATCTCTAGCTTTGTCCTGATTTGCATACAAAACCTTTTTTTTCACCAGATCAAAAATACACTTTTTGAGTAGTGAGACCTGTTTATTATTTCTCCATATTTCCCACTGAAATGCACATTTGGTTTGTTATGCACAGTTTCAAAATAGTGTCTTGTAAAAAAAGATTTTTTTTCAAAGAGAGAGTCCTGCTACATGGAGTATCATGTTTGCACTCTGAAGCCCTGATACATTTCTTTTCATCCTCAGAGTGTGAAAGGTCTGTCCACAGTGAAATTTAATTCTAGAATGTTGGACAAAATTGCTGGTGTTAGAAGCAGAGGTGTGATATTTTTCATTAGAAAATAAAAAGAAGAATAAAAATCTAGTAGAAAGCAAATAAGAGCAGAAGATCTGATTGGAAAAATCTGCATTATTTTTAAACCAAATTTTATATACTCTTACTTGCAACTCTCAGGCCTCTCTGGCTATAGTTCTCTGGATGAAAACTTTAATTTTATATTTGTATTACTCAAATAACATAATTTTAAAGTATATCTTATGTTGATTTATGTATCATGTAAGATATCAGCCACAAACATGTTATGTCTGGAGTCACTAGCTTGAAGGAGTCTCCTTAATTCCTTTTTGGGCCCTTTTTCTGCTATAAAGAGTAGATAACTGTACTATACTTGCCAGCATCCTTTATGTCCTGGTGTGGGCTCCAATAACTGAACACTAACATGAATCAGGATCTCACTCTTTCCCTCTTACTTTGTAGTCTAGAAGTCACGCAAGAGATTAGTCACTTGGGATTTACTAGGTGGATAGATAAATAAGCACAGAAAAATAAAATTTGAAAGCTTCAAAATATTAAATCAGAAGGTTTTTTCTTATGAAAATCAAAGTCAATTAGGTCTTTGACCTCAGTGTTGGGTCTGTATTGTACTTTGGAATGGACTATGTGCCAAGTGTTTTTGACTGACGGCCTTAGTTTCTGCTTTAATGCTTCCTGTTTAGCTACTACCAGAATATAATACCTGGTTGGTGTAAATTGATCAGGTAGCCTGAAACTAAAGAATAATTTTATTATTATATAGTCTTTTGAGTTACACTGTTATCTTCATCATGTATCTCACACTGCAGATATTACAGCAATGGCATAGGTGGCCCAGGGAAGTTGTGGATGCCCCATCCCTGGAAGTGTTCAAGGCCAGGTTAGATGGGGTTCTGACCAATATGGTGGAAAATGTTCCTGTCCATGGCAGGGGGTTTGGAATTAGAAGATCTTTAAGGTCCCTTCCAACCCAAACCCTTCTATTATTCAATGACTTTATAGTTTTGACAAAAATGAATAATTGTGTGCACCCACTGGGTCAAGTCTTGAAAATTTAGAAGACATACTCATATTAACTTGGGTATATACTAATACTAAGTGTGGAGAATGCCTTAAAAAAAGTTTTTAAATAATCCTAATTCAGATCTTGACAGTTATTTTGGCAACTAATAACATCACCAACTCTGAAAGCATTAGGAAAGATCAATGCATCCTCTTCTTCTGGCAAGTATTCAATGTGAATTGACATTAAAATTTTGAGGTCCAAGTCTATGGGTATTTTGCATGAAATACTGGTCATAAGCACACTTGCCAATACCTCTTAATCATACTGAAAACCTTTAAAACTGTGAAGCACTGATATTGCTGCTGTGTGCCACTGTGCCACCAGGCTCTGTAGGTCTGAACTTAAAATACATAAGTGAATAAAAAATCACTGCCTTGTAGCACAAAATAGCCAGAATGTACTGAAAGAGTCTGTTATGCTGCAATGAAAAACACAAGCACATTAGATATCGCACTTCGTACCTACACTAAGATCAAAAGCTCTGTCTCAGAAACTAACATTATTTCTAGAGCTTGTTAAACCAGTGGCTTAAATGGGCAAAGAAGTCTTTTCATGTTTCAGATAACTCTTCCAAAGTTCTTTGAGAAGTGTTCTAAGAAAACATCACTGAGTGAAAACCAGTGTTTTAGAAGGCAGTTTTGCTTTCATCACATCAGAAAAATGTCACATTCTTGTTATACATGGGGTGTAGTAATTGGCTCATGCAAATGAGAGGAAGTTATCAATTATGTTGAAGTTCTGTTATAGTTTGGGGTTCTTTTAACATGTCCTTTTGTTGTTTTCAGTTTGGTTTTGGACCCTTTTCTGTTCTCCCTTCAATCCTCCCCTCCACCTGGGTGGTTGCTGCCTGGCAGCTCAGGCCCACAGCGCTGTCAAAATGTGGGGGAAGAAGGGTGTACACTTGCCTCTTGCAAGAGGCAGCAGGGGTGGGGAGCATTTGTTGCTGGGAGGCTTGGCATAGTAACATCACACCACCAGTCAAGACAGGAGAAGGGCTCCACCAACAAAGGACCCAGAGAAGCTGATGGACAGATCTTGGGGGGTTCCAATTCTTCATATAAGGACTGCTCATAAATATTGATGAGGCTGGTGCAATCTCAGGCATATAAAAGGCAGAGATGCCATTTTGTGAGCCAAGCCTCTGGTGGGCAGGAGTCCCATTGAGCACCCAGCACGGCCCCCTTTTTGCTTTGCGTTTTTAACTGGTTCTTAATAAAATTTTTATTACTCATTCCCTCTCAGGGTCTACGTTTTTAATAACATTCTGTTTCCTCTTTGGTTCTTGCAATACAATTGAGACACTAATAAAAGAAAAGAGGAAAGGAGAGTGTCTGTGGTCATAAATATAGGTCAAAAAATAATTGTGAGCAGGATTTGGCATTTGGGGAAGGCGTTTTACTGCATACTACTGATTGCCAAAACTGTGTAGAAGCAAAGTGCTGAAATGCCCTCCCTCAATATTATTTTGATAAAATAAGAAATATGTAGAAAATCTCATAAATCTCATATGGTGTTTGGAGAACAGCTAACATAGAATTACCTGAAACAGCTTTTTCAGATCAAAACTGTAGTCAATTATTTGGGGAAAAAATTTCTGATGTTTTATCACTACAGCAGAGATCATTTGGGTATGGTATTTGTGAAAAGGGAGTGGGCACTACCAGCTAGATATCAATCAATGAAGTTTCCTTTGTCTTTATGGTGAGGAGATAATGGAGTTTTATTTAATCCTGCCAACCAGTCAACATGTTGTGCCCTAGTACACCTTATAACAAGGACATTTCCTACTAATTGTGTAAATGACTTCCTGTTTAAGAGCATATTCGTGTATGCTATTGTAGCCCAAATTTGAAAGGTGAAGTCCTGTTTCTAGGGAATCAAACTGGGTAGATAAAATTTGCCTGAGGTGCCCTCAATATTATCCGACCCTTGCAAATTTTATATTCCATCAGTCTGATTACCCATTTTTAACTAGCAATATCAGCTAACAGAACTGTTAAAAATATGTGCTGTTAATTGCATAATATGAAAGAGTGAGTAGGATGCAATGAATCCATAAAAAGGCAGACCAGCTAAGAATCATTTCCCTTTGAGCCACTTGTGCAACTGCCAGATTTCACCAGAAGCAGAAGGAAAAGGGAATAATTTCTTTTGCCGTGAGGCATAAGGTATTTTTCTCTGAAAAATTAATAAACAGGAGAACACTTCAGAAATGTGTTTTGAGCTGTATATTTTGCTAATTACCCCTGCCTTGCTCAGTTACAATGATCAGCAGGAATGGGTGAATACTTTGTTGGCTTTGAGAGCTCCACTAATGGCTTTTTCTTTTCCTTCTGTTATCAGCACATCATTCTATTCTAACACCTCCCAGCTGCTTCTTCCTCCCTCTGTATTCTGGTCTCTGACTGTTTTTTCTTCTGTCTAATTAATTTTGAATAAATCAAGATTGCAAATTTCTGTTAATGAAGAAGGTTGAATTCATTAGAATCCATTAAAAATAAAACCTTTGGAGATTTCTAGTAGGATGTAATACTGTTCTTCTGGAGCAAAAACATAAGGCTAGTTAAAGCATGCACTTTTCTTAGGCTGGGACACTCTTTATTGGCTGAGGTTGAATATTTAATGTTGGTAGTTTCAAATGAATTAATGAGATATTTTAATTTAATATTTTTAATCCTTTTCCCTGAAGTCAGATTGCTTATATTTTTTTTTCTTATGACTACTAGCAGTGATTACTAATAAACTAAATGAGAAAATTTGTGGAAAACTGAGCTAAACAAATCTTCTGGAAGTTACAATGTCTATGTCAATATGTAAAAATATAGTAGGCATTCATTTTACTAGTAGTTCTGATATTTTTCTAGTATTAATCCAAAATGAGAAAAAAAGAAATTATGTATTTAGTCTTCACAATTGCTGCAAAACAGTCTTCTTTCTTCCTCTTTGGTTTGTTGGTTTTTTGTTTTGGGTTTGCTATTTTTTTTTTGGTCGAGTTTTTTTGGGTTTTGTTTGTTTGTTTGTTTAGTTGGTTGTTTTTTTGTTTTTTGGTGAGTGCTCAGTTAAAATCGCCACTCACTGCTTTACAAAGCTATGATTGTCACTGTACCAACACATGCAAATGGTAATTGCTGTTCCATTTGCTGGCTGTACATCAATGAAAATTAAGACTGTTATAGTGAGGTAGCCCACAGCTTTTTTATAAGTCAGCACTTTTGAACATACAAAAAAGGCCACACCCCCCACCCCCCTTAAATGTAGGTCACTCTATTAATTATTATTGTAGGTCACTTTATTGTTGAATTATTATTGAAAATGATGAATATTTTATTCAAAATTATTAGAAGAAGAGATTTGATAAAGCCAGATTATATTGTCACCAGATATCGTGCAGTGCAAAAGTACAACTGGGTTTAAAAAGGAAAATTCAAAGCAGATACAGGCTTTTAATAGCAAGGATCTAAATTCTACTTAATGGATGATTGACAGTGTTGTAAATGGCTGCTCTAGAATTGAGCTCTCTCCTAAACATGTGCCAGTAGTAACTGTCAGAGCGCAGTTGGAGAGGCAGAAGGATACTGGTGATGTACCCATATTATTTTCCCAGTGTGATGCAGTAGAAATGGATCTGCAAACTGAAGCAGCTGATGCTGTGCTGCCTAAATGTAACCCATGAGAATTGTCAGGGATTTATGACTGACTCCATTTGGACTGTTTCCAAATATGGAATATTCTTTGATACTCTGTGGGGTTTCACCCCCGGATTGGGGTGACCCCAAAAGATGGAAAAGTCCCTCCTCCAACCCGTGCCTTCGAAGAAAGACTCAGTAGTCTTCTGTTGTCCGGTCTCAAGGTTGTTTATTGTTGGTTATCTACAAGATTCTTCTCCTGAACTGCTGTGGCCCGTTCAGCAGGTCAGACAAAGGCACACTGCCCTCCCAGGAGGCTGGTGCCATCTTTTATATCATATATTACGTACTACATGTTTATACTTTTTCCCCAATACCTACTATCTATATTGAATAGTGACTTTCTTCTCTAAACCAATCTGTGAGTGCCAACACCACCAAAGACATGGAGGCTAGGAAGGAGAAAGAAAGAGGACAGGGCACACCCAAGTCCCTCCATCTTAGAACTCCTGACCCCCATGTACAAAACTTGGACCCCTGCGTACAAGGCTTAAAACCCCCCTGTACAGCACTCAGAAATCCTGCCCTTTACTTCGTGACTACTTCTACTACAATATCTAAACTTTTGTGACTTCTTGTTCTTCCTGCAAAGTTGGTAAACTGTTCCATGGGTCAGGTTCAAAGCCACAGGGGTCTCTGGCTGCATGCCAGGGTCTCAGATGCTTTTGACCTGGGTCTGGAACGTTCGAGAATGTCTGTGGGACATTCTGAGTTCCGACAATACTCAAAGTTCAAAGTGTCTGAAGGAAAGATCTCTCACAGACTTCTGTTTTCCTGATGGTGGGTCCTGTGAAGGCCACCTCCAGAAATGCCTGATGACTATTTACCACCTACCTCATGCCAATAACTTTAGCACTTCCACAAGGACTCACAGGTCTGGCTTCAGCTCTTGCTCCTCTTTCCCCTTATATCTCTTCCCCCTTGTCTTGTTCCATCTCATTTCCAAGTCATGTCATGATGCCTGCAGCCTAAACTGCCTCTGAATTGGTCATTGGTGCGGACAAATTCACTGTAAGGGAGAGTGGAGGGCTTAATACTGCAGCTGCAGCAGTTACCATGTGTGGACATGCCAAAAAGTCACTCTGTCTTTCTTAGACTGTTTGTTCTTTCACACCTTTTTTGAGCTCTGTCATTGCAATTACACATCTCTAGCTCAGCTGGAAGGTTTAGGACTGATAAAGAAATGTGGACCGGTAGTCCAGTGCGGTCTTTGTGATGCTGCACAAGCCACAGTAGCTCCAAAATTTTTAGATGTGAAGGGACAAAATAGAGATTGGCATTGACAGCTGATATCCTAATGTTGTCATGTTTATGTCGAATTTTGGGAATATAAATCTATGTTCAAGTGACTGACCATTGCATGGTAACCTCTTGATTCTCTTCAGGAATGGCTTATTAGCCTGGTGTGGGTAAACCTGCCAAAGGCAAAGCTGTGATTAAGGCTACCAAGCCTGTTCTCAAAATTCTCTTCTTTTGAACAGAGCAAGTGGGAGACAAATCAAAAATATCCAGGTATTATCATCGCCACTTTAATTGAAGGGATGGGACTATAATTGGGCTAAAAACGATTTATTGCTCAAATAAACACTTACATGCATGCATACACACACACATTTATATATAGATTTATATAGATAGATATATATAGATTTATAGATTTATATAGATTTATATTTATATAGATTTATATTTATATAGATTTATATATATATATTATATATATAGATACAAAGTCTTAGTGTATTTTTCTACAGAAGCAGACTTTACATAGTCTTGCTTTCTGTGCGCATAACAGCTGATCTCCATCAGACCAATCTGAACTGGATTTAATAAAAGAAGTCCCAAATGTAATTACATTCCTGGAAATGTGATGAAATAAATGGATGCATAAGGAGGAAGGACTCAGCAAGGGCCCAGTGTGAGCTCTCACCATATTAGACATGAAATGATCCAAATGGAAGAAAATCTCAGACAAAAGTGAAGGTCTGGACAGCTCTGAGAGCCTCTTAGTTATCAAAAGAATCAACCACAATAAAATATCAGAATGATAACACTGATAAGTCTTTTTATTTCTTCATGAGCAACAACATGATGAAGAAGAAGACACAACAGTTTAGAAATTGAGCAGGGATCTTTAGTATATTTTTGCAGAGCTTTATTTGAGAGAGACGGTCAGGCTGAGCAAATTAAATAAAAGGTGGAACCTCACCATCACTTGCAGGGAGAATTATATAAAATATTATTTTATGTTGACTTTGATCTTTCATAACACTTTCTGCTGAAACAGTCATGGCTGAAGATTTTTATGTTCTATTTTCTTTTTTTATCCTTTTAATTGGCCTGTCAGTATTAATAAATCCTGACATATTAAGTTTCAGAGCTTAAACAAGATCTCCAAACAGCTGATTATTATGAAACCCCTGATTAGACCTGTGAGAATGAAATGGTTACTGGCAAAGTTACTAAGCAAGTTTATTTTGAATTGATGTAATTTCCTATTGACATAATTTTCTATTCAGAAAAAATTACAGTATATTCCACTCTTTCTACACCATGATGTCATGATTTTGGCCAGATGCAGCTATAAATGCTTGACACTGCAATGTTATGGTATGCTATGCTAGGCTCAAAGTTATTCAAACTGAGGCTCTCTGATGTCGATATCTATGGAGGTTTGTAGGTTCTCATATTTGTTCTATAGATTCTCTGCAAATCAGTCTTTCTTGACATGAAAATCCAGAAAAGGCCTTACCTGTTTTGGATATGACTATGGCTCATGATGGATTTTCATGTCAGGGTGGGTATCAGAAACATTTTCTATTGTTTGCTCATTTTGTAATCAAATTGGAGTCTTCAAGCCTTTACTACATAAATCTTATTTAATTAATTGTTCTTGTCATCTATTCAGATAATTTATTTTCCAATTTACTGAGCAAATTTCGAACTCCAATCCTGCTTTCTAGCATAATATAACTCCCACTTTGTTATTTTTTAAAAATATAAAACATCACTACACAATCTTCCAGATAATTAAGAAGGGAAAAGTGAAGTGGTAATGCAGACAAATCGCATCAGAACTGTATTTGGTAGCATCGTCCTTTTTTTATAGTGAACTAACCATAACTGTTCTCTGAATGTACTTTACCAATGAATTCGGCATCTACTTGTTAGTGAATCACCTACAGTGGTCTAATCAGATACATTTCTAATTAATCTATGCCATTTTTCTCTATGCTTAAAACCAAAAATCTATTATTTTAATAAAAATATTTCTGTGAATTTTAACTATTCCCCAGAATGTGATTCCTCTCTTTCAGCTAAATAAAAGCTACCATTAGGGGCTCCTGATCATTTTCATATCTTTCAGTGTTGAAAAGCTGTCTAAGATTTAGTCTTAATCTAAGATTTCATCAGCCACTTTTGTGACAAGGTCCAGCTGTATGTGTGACATATTTCTCTTGTCTGCACACTTTGTAACCTTTCCTTTTTTCATTTGATGCTGTCAGTAATGGTAGCTATGTTAGCTGTATGTCAGTAGATGACCTTTTTAGTGAAGACTGATTTATATGGAATCAGTGCTTTAGCTTTTTGGGGTTTATCTTTTATTTCCCATTGGAGTGATCGATATCTGAATCTTTTCCTTGGTATTTCTTGTACTTTCAGTACTTTGATAGTGTTTAGTTGTTCTTGCTCCCTTGCTGTTGTGTATAATTGTGAGCCTTGGATTTTATAATTTTACCTCTAAGCATATTTTGCTGTAAGTTTTTGTTTGGCTTTTGATTATTTAGTTAGAAGTGGTGATTAATTAATTTTGATAACTTGCTCTGTGGATCGTTCTGCTGTTGCCTTTTTCTAATAAAATTTAAGTTAAAACAGTTAAACATAATTCATTATCATCAAGTCTTTTGTCTGAATCACATGCTTAGGAACAGCATCATCTCCTCAAAATTTCCTCGGATACAGTAGATCACAGATAAGACAAAAATAGCGAGTACTTTTTTTTTCAATCATAACCCAGAAAAAGCATTGATAGTTGCCCCTATTGGAACTAGTATCTATAAGGTAACTTTTCCTACGCAGCCCCAGCATAATTTCAAAATAGTTTGTATGTTGCTGTATAAATATTCTAGTCATTCAGTCAGTTCTTTGTTATAAAATCTAATTTATAGTATTGGACTGCCAGTGCTTCAAAGTTGCTGTGCAATACTTCTAGGTCTCCATTTTATTTTCATATAATAATCATTATTATATCAACTTTCAAATATTCTGAGATGTTCCTTCTTCTTTTTCATCCCTCTTTAAATTTTGATTTTGTGTTTCCACTTTTTCCAAACCTTTGATGAGGATATTGTTGTTTATGTCTGTCTGATAACCTTTGTTATTTTAAATGAATAATTAAAGGCCAATTGTTATTTTAAAGGTCATCTTTAATACATCATCCAGTATGGCCATACATTTGTTTGATGATGTTTCTACACTGTCACTGAGTAGGGCAAGAACAGCAATGAGCCTCTTTCCAGCTTCTCTTTCCTCTTTCCTCTTTCCAGCTTCTCCAAAGAATTCATTGGGACTACTAGCCAGAGTCCTCACATCTAGGAATAATTGGTTGGTAAGCAGCCATCTTTGTACATTTTTTTACAAATAAGAGTAAAATCTACAGAAGAAATAAGGAGAGAATGCATGATTGAAGAACACTTTCAATGTTGATTCATTACCTATGCAAAAATTATATGACTGATTTTAAACTCTCAATTTTTATCTGTGTGAGAGTAGATAATAAAATATTTTTGTTCACTCTGAAAAAATGAAAGAAAAAGCGTTTGAAATGTAAACTACAGCTTATTAAAACATTAACAATTCAAGAGTTCAAATACAAAAGAGAAATTTCTCTCATTGAAAGAGAATGCTTTGATTTTCTGAAGTGCTTAAATTTTAGTAGTTTCTCTATATAAATTGAATCCTATCCAAATTGATACTTTGGGGTTGATTTTGAAATTAAAATATTATTTTTTCTGCTCAAAAATCTATATGTAAATACTTCTGTATATCCTGTATTCCCATTAAAGGGGTATTAATATCTAAAAGTATCAGAAAAATTTATTTATTAATTTTGGATCCAATCACTGAAAAGTTTGGGTCCAGTCGCTGAAAAGTTTGGATCCAATCACTGAAACTCAAGGAAGATGAAAAATAAAGGTGAGAAAAACTTCAGTCTGCAGAACCTGAGTGCTTTGCCTTGACAAGCCTTCTTGGGTAAGAATCTGTTGGACAGAACCTGCTTGCTGGCAAGTGTGATTATACATTTATTCCCTTGGAAGAAATGACATATGGACGTTGTCGATGGAGAGGGAGGGGAGAGGCAAGCCGAGGCAGGGCAAGGTGAGGAGAGGGAGACTGAGCCTGTGAGGCAGCATTTTGTCTATGTGGCACAGAACATCCCAGCTGCAATTCTGGCATCCTCAACATGAGATGACAAGCTTGGAGTATTTGTGTCATGAGTGCTTCAGGCAGGAAAAGGAGTGCAGAGAGCCCTCCTCAGTTCTGCCTGGGTCTCTGAGAGTGCTCGAAGCCTTGGATTAGCTCTGTGGACTGGTGATATTGGGTGATATTCACAGAATTCCAGAGTGGGTCAGGTTGGAAGGGACCACAGTGAGTCATCTGTCCAACCTTATTGCTCAAACAGGATCATCCTGAGCACGTGGCACAAGATTGAGTCCAGATGGTTCTGAAATATCTCCTGTGACAGAGATTCCACAACATCTCTGGGCAACCTATTCCACTTGTTGGTCATTGCTCAGCATAGATGTTCTTCTCCATGTACAGGTGGAATTTCCTGCACACAAGTTTCTGCCCATGGCCTCTTGTCCTACTGCTGGGCACCACTGAGCAGAGCTTGGTCCATCTTGGATGGATGTCTTACATATCTTTTAAACCCTGGGGTTTTTTTCAGTGAAATATCTAACGTTATGTATTCAAAAATCATAGCCAATATGCAGGAGCTCATAAACTGGGGAATTCAAATCTGAAATCTAGTTTTTTAGCCAAATGTGCAGGTAGGACATGAAGCCTCAGGGCTTTTGTACAATGTGAAGGAGAAAGGAAAATGCTGGACATAATACAGAGGTTTTGTTTTCTCAGAAAGAAAACGACAGGCACACATGATATAGTAAATGTGGGTGCCCATGAAAGAACTTTCACAGTGGGATAGGTCCAGACTTTTCTCTTGAACTACTCATAAAATGGGCTTCCCTTCCCCCAAAAAATGGCCCCCATTTTTGTAGGATAGCACTTAAGGATGGGAAAGATATTTTTGGTTCCAGGAAGCAGAGAAAGGTACATTTATGAGGAGAAGGAAGGAGAAAGATGCCATTGGTGGCTCTCAGAGAGGTAGTGTTATCACGCAAGTCATGAAGAATCACCCTGTGGATGGTGGTGAGAGCAGGATAATAGACCTGAGCCCAACTAGAGAAGACAGCCTCATCATAAGGAGAGCACCTGTAACATTTTTTCCCACATTCTGTATGAATGCTAAGAGGTAAGTAGTAGTCACTGAGTTGCTCAGTCCACCAATCCTTAGCTTGAGTAGCATCAGTGTAGACTTTCTGGAGGGTGGCTTTTGTTTGATATTGTTATAAACCAACGTATGTCAATAGTATAAAAAACCATCACACTGCTCAAATCAGTTTAGACCCACTGAAATAGATCTGCTAGCCTTCCCACAGGGGGCAAACTGGAAATTTGTGCCACAGTATAGTTGAGGCCAATGTGTTGAGTGGGTCTCCATGGCTGAGGGCAGAGCATATGCTTCCTGAGACAAAGAGCAGGGAATTACAGACACTATGCTGTAATGCAAAGCCATCTGGTCAGGCTGATTGATTCAGCAAACCAGAGACTGAAATCAGGTGCACCCATGACATTCAATATGAAATCATAAAATCAGACAATAGGGGTCTTCATATATCTGCGGCCACATTGCACACCAAACTTTATATTCTACTTTTTCTTCTTACAACTGCCACCTTACTTTAGGCACATGCTCCACCTTACTCACTCTCTCTGCTGAACTGTTATGCTGAAAGACATCTTAACTGAGAAATCCTATTCAGTATGCCATTTAAGTCATTGTTTGTTTTGAATGTTTGCCCACAATATTTAGGGAAAAAAGTAAGTATACCCACAGCACCATTTATGGTTTATTTGATGCTTATTCAACTGAGTCACAGACATATTTTTTCTCAATGTGCTTTCCTCTTTATTTCTTCATGCATTTTCCTGTTGCTCCTTGCTCTTAATACTTTGCTCTTTCCATTCCTTTGAAATTTAGGCTATGTTTATACCTTTTATATGATTATTTATTTACATGCACACATTTTTGTTTCCTCCATATTGTTTTATAATGTTGTATTGCAAAGGTAATTTCTTGAATTTGTATGAGAAATCTGTTCAAAGAAAGAAAGATAAAATGGAAGAAGCCATCAAGCACCTTCCAGACATGTCTTTCTCTGGCATATGAGATTATAAAGACCCTTCTTTTCTCAGTTTTGTCTGTGAAATGTTTTGTTTGATGTTATTTACTCCCTCGCCCCTCCATGACAGGGTAAATGGAAAAGTGTAAATTCATTACTGGCAAACATAGGTGTTTCTGAGGCACAATATAAAGTTTCCTGTACTATAATCTGTTAGAAAAGGATTTGGTATATGATCAATTCTTATGTGCACTGGGGAGAGGGGTCTGGAGTCGAGGAGGGGAGCTGAGCTTTGGGAAGGAGAAGGGATGTGTTTTCCCTAAATGAGTAAATATTTGCTTATTTTGTTCTTGCTTTTGTTTCCCCATACCCAAAAGAATAATTTTCTATTTGTTTTATATTGCAAGTTAATATTCCCAAGTCAAGTCTCTTTTGCCTGTGACAGTACCCATTAAGAGATCTTCCTGTCTGTATCTCAACACAAGAGTTTTCTCACTCTCATGTTTCCTCATGTTCTTCCTCATCCTAAGGGGGAGGGGATAGGCAGTCAGTGGCTGTGTGGGGCCATGGCTGCCAACTGGTACCAACCCATCATATCGTGCAATGAATGTTTTAACATTCCCCAAAATGTCACACAAAATGATGATATAACTGATTACTGAGCACCTGCCTTTTCAAGTCTCATGCCATGAGGAGTGACTTTTTTTATTTTTGCTGTCTTGATGTGTTTCCTAATCACACATATGCGCTATTATCTAGAAAAATTTAAATCTGTTCTGCATTTCTCAACGAGTGCTCCTGTAGTTATGTTGTGAAAAGATGCTCTCTAGTTTCACAGGAACAATTAGAAGAAATAAAGAAGGATCTTATACTGATGGAATATTCATTGCCATTCAATGCCTTTGCTTTGTTTGTCTGTATCTCAATTAGCACATTATGTGGGAGATGATTTAAGATAAGCTTTTGTGCAGTAAGTAATTATAAATTATTAAAGTAGATGAGAGCACAATTCATAAGGGTCACACAGAGCTGGGAGAAACAATTGCCAAATTCTAGTGAGATATTCTTTTTTCATTATGGTTTTTCATTAAAGTTTTTCTGCCTTCCAAAGCTTCTGGCTCATAGTTTATAATAAACAGTGTGAGCCTATGAATCCAAACCCTCTGGGTTTGAAGACCTTCAATTATTGAAAGATGGTATTAAAAGTCAAAATGGGCAATTTTCAAGCATTTAATAAAATAATGTGTCCAACCTTTTCTTGACATGAACAAAGAATTGTGGTTGAGAACATATTTTGCCAAATGAGAATGAAACATACAGCCCTAAATTGCTTCAGCAGCTGTAAAATTCCATGTTATAAGGGATATTGGTCATTTATGGAGCTTGGATACTCAGTATTGCATGTGATCAACAGTCATTGCATTTTCATAGGAACCACAGGAAAGTCTTTACTATTTTTTACATTGGATTTATAAACAGTTTTCAAATATTTCTTAAACTTGGAAGAATATACGGGTGTTGCTGCAGAGGTTAGGGCCAGGGATGGCCTTCAAGGGGAAGCACAGCTAAGACATGAGTTTAGGAAGATTTCAACAAGCCTTTGTCTTCCCATACTCTGTTATATTTACTTTGTCTTTCTCACAAGGAAAGAAGTGATGGCTATTGTATTCAGATACAGGAAGATGTGATCCCTATATGGTGACAAAAAGTGGAGTGATCCAAGAAATTGAGAAATTTACTAAATTAATTGTCATAAGTTTTTCCCTTTCATCTATGACATTCCTTAAGATTTTCTTATGGCAATAACTCATTAAAAAAAACCAAAACAACCAACCAACCAAACAAACAAAAATAACCCCACCAAAAACCAAAACCTAAAAACCCACCAAATGTTTTCCATGGTCAACAATCATAAGGAAAAGCAAATGTCTTTTTTTTTTTCCTGTGTAGTTTGTCTGTATTAGGAGTAAGAATAAAATAAACCTCCAATTACTTGTCAGACCTTTCTTCAGCTTCAGAGCAGGAATCAGAAATGTAGACTATCTCATTAAAATAGAAATGTCAAGCCTAAGATGAGTTCTGAAGGACAGCACAAGTTAAAGATTCCTCTTAAATACCATGGCCCTGCTAGTTCATTAAGTTGGGACTAGAATTGTTAACTAAGTTGTCAACTGGTACTGAGAAGGAATTACACTGAAACATTACTTTGATATACTCTGTGGGTGCAAAGATTTAAATACCACCTTTTTGTGTCTAATGAGAATTAGATATTGAACAAAATGTCCCAAAATGTCCCAAAATGTCACCAGAACATGTGCTGTTGAGAATTTTTTCAGGAGGCAAGTAGAGGGACAAATTAATTTTTCTAATACTATAGAAAGGACCTCTTTAGATGGTCTTTAAGGGATATAACAAGAAAATGTGGTGAAGAAATCATTGAGGAATCATCAATAGAATGATCCAAATTACAGGATTCTTCTGTGAGTTTGAAACTCTTATTTATTAATTTGCAGTCTTCCTGTGTTTTAGTTCCTTACATATACATAAGAGCAACAACAGCAGAACTAATTAGATAAGGTATTTCTGGGCTATGATATTTTTGATTTAAACAGATTTTTTCCCATTACTAATTTCAATAGTGAACTAAATATTTTTATAAAATAAAATTGCTAGATAAAACCATTTTGAGATAACTTAAATTTTGCATTCTATTATATTCTACCTGGTTTCTTTTTATTTGATCATTTTGTAAAAAGAATTAATAACAGCCCATTGATCTATGAAGTATTAAAGTTAAAAGTAGTAAACTCCCTAATATTTTGAAACCATTTTTCCTTGCAAATTAAATTACATTAAACCTGATACAATTTTAACACAAAAATATGTTGAACATATTTGTTTGCTAGAAATTTTGTCAGTTTATCTATGAGGATATTATGGGAGACATTGTCAAAAGCCTTATTAAAGTCAAGATTATCAACATTCACTTCCTTATCAGGAAGCTACTTTTTTCATTGTAGAAGATTATCAGTGTGGTTAGGATGATTTCCTCTTCATAAATCTATACTGACCATACCTAGGCAACTCCTTGTCCTTCCTACATTTGAGAATGGGTTGCAAGATTATTTCCTCGTGGGATCAATGTGAGCCTGACTGGCCTGTAGTCTCTGGATCTTCCATCTTGACATTCTTGAAGGTAGAGCTGACCCTTTCTTTTTCCAGTTGCCATGGTCTTTCAAATATGACTGCTAGTGGCCTTACAGTGCTAGTGTCCATCTCCCACAGCACTTGTTTGAGTACCCTGTTGGATCCCAGAAACTATGTATTCAGACTGATGAGTTGTTCCTTAACTTGATCTTCTGCTGAGAGCAAGGTCTCCTCACTGAAGGCTTTCCTGTGGGTGTAAGGTCCCCAAGATTTATTGTACCTAAGATTTCTGAATTTCTTTGCTTACTAGTAAAGACTGAGACAAGTAAGGTTTTGAATACGTTTTCTGTGTCTTTTGTTGCTAGTTCCCCAGCCCCATTCAGCAGTGAGGTCACAGTTTTCCAAATCTTTGGCTACCGATAAACCTGTATAGACACTTATTGACCTGCATATTTCCCTTATTATATTCAACTTCAAGTGCCCAGACAGTATCCTTTTTTATTCAAACAGGCTTTCTACTACCTTAGTCTTGCTCTACATGGGGTTGGACCCTCCTTGGATGTGGAGGAGGTTATCCTGGATCCCTTTTCTCTACAGAAGTATATTCTATGGGGTCATTCCAAATCTGTCTCTGAATAAGCCAAAAACCATCTCCTCAAATCCAGGGAAATCATACTTTTAGGTTTTTTCCCCTCCTGAATATTACCATCCCACAGTCAGTGAAGTCATGATTGCCAACCCTAGCCCTCAATCCCCAGCCACTTCTTTCTTGTTTCTGATTATAAACTCGAGCAGCTCATCTCTCCTCAAGTGCTGCTTAATGATCTGGGCCAGTCCAGAAGCTATCATCAGTATACTCGTGAAACCTCATTGTTTTCTTATGCCCTGCTCGGTTCCCCCACCAGCAGATATCAAGGTGGTTCAAATCCTCCATAAGGACAAGAGCCTGCAAATGCATGACTCCCTCCAGTTATCTGTAGAAGGTCTTACCTGCATCTCCTCCCTGTTTAAGCTGTCAGTAGTACATCAGTCTTGTATATGTTGTCTTGTTGTCCAATCCTGACCCCTCCTTCTCAACTATCTCATCACTCCCAGGGTGCAATCCCACTGCTCTCTCACACACCTAAAGGATGACTTCCTGTAAATACTGAAAGACCTAAAAGCCATACCTACTGGCAATAATTGACTTGTGGTAGCCACCTGTGATGACAGTGAGACAGTATAAATGTGATATACAAAATCACACAATCGTTGTGGTGAGCAGTGAATTATCTTTATAGGGCAGAACAAGACATCGCCATGCAATCTCTCAAGAAGACAATATTAGGAGTGTTATTAAATGTTTTCAATACAAAATGTAGTCTTGGGTACAAGGAAGTAGAAAGAACACATTTCCAAACTCACAAATGGGGTGCATACAGTGTCCTATGTGCAGCATTTGTTTTGGGGTGTTTTCCAACACAATGATTGTAAATGCACGTGTCGACTTCTGAAAATGAAAATAGAGTCGGGCCCAACACCTGTGGAAAAGTTCTGTGAAACAAGCTGAAACCAGATCTAGTGGCTGGTGCAGTAAGTTACTGTGTGATTCAACATATGCACAGCACATGCAACCGTCATAATTTCACATTTCCTCTTGGCCAAACAGATTCTAATGCTGAAGCACTTTTTACCATACTCCTATTTATTAATCAATTCAGTTTCACTCTCCCCTGTCACAAGGGGTGCAAATTATTTTCTCAACACTTGTTTTCAGTGGTGAATAATTACATCTATTTAATAAAAATTTTCTCTTAGCTCACATCTCTGTACTGCTTTGTCTTACTTTTCTACTTGATTTCTGCTATTACTTGTAAATGCAAGAGACTAAGGCGTGAGTAATACATAATCATATTGGGCTACTAATATGGATGAATAATGCATAAGTTTAACAAGAATATTCTGCTATAATCTGTGGGTGATTAAAAGTGAACAGCTATTGTAGTTGTTGTACATACATACAAAATATGTATCTGTAATTTTCTATGGCTTTTAAAAATTATGCTTGTTTTCAACTCTAATTGTTGAAACAGTTTTGAAACTGTTTTTTATTGTTTTTCATTAACATATATTTGAATATACCAATATTAAACACAGAGGAAGAATAATGAAGGACTTTCATCCAAAAAAAATAGAAATTAACAGCATCTTTTGACATTTTAAAATAAAACAAATAATTGAATGCCTATCCCACAGCTTCAAACAATGATTAAATCTGTTTTGCAAATTCTGACAAGTAACAGGAGAAAAAAATATATCTCATTCCTTCATTCTTCTCCACTTTATGCATTTCACTACTGTAAATACACTAACTGATTTAGCAGTGGAAATCAGAAGAAATTTTAAGATATTTTACTGTTGTTATTAATGGAACTTTACTGTCTGATGGCCTAGAACAACCTGAAACTCTACCACACCGGAAAATTACTGAGTTTTTTCTCTTTTCCAAAACCATGAGTGCTGACTGAATCAGCTCTTATCTCTTTTCAACTTTAAAATATTATTATGTATGAAAAGGAGACACAATATGTAAAGGCAGGCATTTATTTTTAGTATAGCTGAAATCTTAATAGTTTAGTCAGAGAATTATGAGCAGTCCAGATTTATCTCACCCTTCCTGTGCTCTGAGCCCTCATCTCTGTAACTTCAGGGGATGAAATTACAATCCTTTAATTATAGACATGCTTATGCCTGAATTGAGGTGCAAACAAGACCATATGCTGAAGTCAGTTGTATGGATTTTATTTAATGGTAAGTTTGAAGGGTAGAGAGAGAAAGACAAAGAAAGGGGAAGAAGAGAAGGTGTGGAGGAATGAGAGAAAGTGACAGGGAATTTGTGGTGATTGTCCCATGAAACACAGAGTTCAGTGGGTTAATGTATATTCAGGTTTATGTGGGAATGCCCAGGTAACTCCTCTGGGTGGGTGGGGGATGTTTTATGCTGTGTTTATCAACACAGTGGATCATGTGCAAGGCCCCAGAAATTAGTCTGGGGGTACTTTGGGGGTCTTTGATGGTTTATGACTCCTTCTAAAATATGACAGCTGCATCTCATGTCAGTGAAGTTGAGCCAGTTATGACCAATCCAAAGGGATGAAAACAGTCTGGCCTTTGTGGGAATGTCAATGTCCCATGGGAATGAGAATATCCAGTAGGAATGTGACCTTTCCAAGAGAGAATGGGGGGAGTTTCACAACTTAGCTGGTTTGTGTAAGGGAGGAGAACTGACTTGATAAAAAGTCCCATCCAACCTTGGCAGGGTCTGCTTCTCATCTGTCCCAAAACTTAACTTGTAGTCTCTGGTGGTGGGTGTTTGACCTTGCTGTCCCATGTGGACAGAAACTTTGACAACACACACTCAAAAATTCTTCCTCCCCCTTGGCTGGGGGGACAGTGTGCAAACTTGGCCTCAGCAAATGAGCCTGTGGGGTATGGCCTCCCCCAGCCTTGGTTACCTCTCCTTAGATCTGAGATAATTAGACAATAGTACCCCCTTTGTCTTATCTCAATTTCTCATTAGGTGGTTTAACTCACAGTCTAAATTCCCAAAATCCACGAGGAATATTTGGGGATGGGGTGGGCTTTGGTGGTCACAGGTTCTTTGTGCAGCTTGCTAGCGTGGGCAAAATCCTTTGATGATCCTAACAATGTTTAAGGCAATTATGACTTTCAAGTCTTTTACAGATGACAGAGGCAGATGGGGTCAATGCTGAGTTGTCCGCATTTGGAGTCCTCTCCCAAGACCTCCACCATGAGGAATATGATATTAATGTTGGTTGTTTCTTCTTCTTCACCCCTTCTTCCTCCTTTTTGTCTTTCCTTCATACATTATTTTATTTTTGTATGTTTTTTCACATGCTTTTACACTTTGTTTTTAATCCACTGGTCTGCAACTCCATTTTAATTCCAAGTTTTGCATGTTAGATTCTGCATTTTTGACCTCCTTTTGTCTACAAACAGATTTCTCCAGCTTCATATCTGTATTTTTTTAACTGAGTATGGCTGAATTTTGTATAGCAGGGGGAAGAAGGAGGAGGAGGCACTCAACTCTTCTGATGTCATGCCTGTATTCTGCATGTACCCTGTGTCCCTTCTTCTCTAGGTCTCCATACTATTAGGTTACAGGATTGCACAAAATGCCACTCTACTTTTTACAGTTATCACTAAGGCAGAAAACTTAAAGTTTGATATCATTCAGAAAACATTTCAAATTCTCTTAATTCCCATCGCCTATTCTCGAATAGCATGTCTGTGATTTTAACCCAAATTTATGCTCTTAAGCTGAAAACTTTTATTGTTTAAAATGTGATATAAAATGGTTTATTGCTCTAAAATGATTTTGCCATAATGAATCTACTATTTTGAGAAAAACTTTACTAAAATATTTCATTTTGTATCTTTGAAGTATGATTCATAATGTTAAAGGGCATGGAGCTAGGTGCATGAAATTCCTAACAGCAGCCAAAAAATACTGAGAAGAACCCTATGGGCAAAATAGTTACTGCATAAATTCATACTAGTAGATACACCTGCCAGAAATCCATATCATTATCATTCATCTACAATACTTGTCAACAGTGACTTGAAAATTACCGAGTTTCTGACTTTTTTTTCACTATCTCTTTTACAAAACCTTCCATGCAAGTTACAATTAGGAAGTACTGTACTCATTGCTCTTTAAAATACACCATACACTAATATCTGAAAATAAAAACCAAAACCAAAAAACTAGTGAATGATTTTTTTAAATAAAACAAAGGGAGTTAACTTGGCAGTAGTTACAGACATAGTCTGATTACTGCTATACTATTTAGAAAGCTTCTGTTAAAGATATGACTTTCTATTCTAGGAGCATAAAAAGATTATCTTAGCTACCTTTAATCTGACAATAATATTAAGAAAGACAAAAATTCTTAACTGATTAAATGTATAGCCACTCTGTAAAAAAATTCTTATACTTTAAAACTTGTTTTGCTTTCGACAAGGACAGGAAGTCATAATGTCAGTTATAAAAAAATGAAATTTTTTAAACAGTTCATTAAGAAGCCATCACAGCCTTTTGGTATTTTTGAAATAATTCATTAAGAAGCCATCACAGCCTTTTGGTATTTTTGAAATAATTCTCATGATTTAAATGAGCTTGAAACTCTATTTCATTGAGGATAGAACATTTCCTTTAGATACATGACAAATTCTCTATTTCCATTAAAACATGCTAGGCTTGGTTTACCAATGCAACTTTTGTTTGTTTGCCTGGATTGAAAAAACTTTAACTGTGGTGCCAAAAACTAGAATAAGTTTGCTTTTTTGTGACTTAAAGGAATATATACAAACAATTAAAATTGTCTCACCATGAAATGAAGAAATCCATTAACAGTCAGAAATGTGGTAATTAAGAAAGTGACGAACATGGAACAATTGCAATTACTAGAAGGGAAGGTTGTGGCTTTCTGGCTTTTGGAGGTGATAATTTAGCTCTCTTGCTTTGCGCCTTAAAAGCAGTTCTAGGTGGCTAATACATGCTGACTTGTTTCAGAAATTTGTATTTGATGTTGATTGATGTTTTCACTGGAGATAAAGGGTTTTTGAGGGCTTGCTTCAAGTGATTTTCATGAGGGAGATCAGTGCAATCAGAAACTTTATCTCATGCTGCAGCTCTTGACCTGTGAAACAGGGGACATGAAAACATTATGAGAAGGTACGGAACCTATGGAAAGGATAAATTTACAACAGTACTCTCGGAAATTTGAACAACACTATTTAGATCCTGATTAGCCACTTTTGGCCCATCTAATGGGCTAAAATAAACCAGGGAATATTTGTAACTAGTAAGGATAAATTGGTAGGTGTTGGCAGCATTTAAACATAGAAATACTTAGTGCTTTTTAATGTTGAGAAGAACAACCCCAGTAATTATTCATGAATATTCCCATAAGCAGGACTCCACCCTGATTGAAACTAAGGATGTGGAGAGACTCTTACTGTGTATGTCCACAGGGATGGGCCCTGCCTGGTAGATTCAACAATAGGCTTGGGCCCTAGATAAGTGGATGAACTTCTAAGGTGCATTGCACAGTGCATTCTTTCTTCTTCACCTGAACAGCCTCCTACATCTCTTAAATTTTCATGTGCAATTGATTTATTTAGCTCATAAAACTTAAGAATTTATCATGATTCATAATTCATGTTTCATAATTCATTGTAGAAATAAAGTTGCCACTTTGACTTTTAACACTTTGAAGTGTTTTTGCTTAAAGGTCACCGTTACAAATAAGTACTCTTTTACTTGAGCGAAGCATTTTAACAAAGCAGGTTGGAGTTTTTTCAGTTTGGTAATTCTCATCATGATAGTTCAAACCTCAAAGAATACTTAAAAGGAAATGCAGCCTAGGTAGACCAAGTAAGAAATGCTTGATATCAGTATTACCTGCATCTAAAATCTTCTCTGGAAGTTTCTGAAAGGTTATGAATGCAAAGCATAAAGATTGCTGATCTCCAAGAGTACGTTTTTATAAAGCCAGATAAGAAAGTTTGTAAGGTATCTCAGTTTACAAGATTTGTGCCTCTCAGAACATACACCACTTTGAAATATATTTTCATGGTCTCTTTCTTCTACAAAGTCTAGAGGGACATACAACATGACATTAAGCAAGTTGAATACTATTTTTTCCATAGTGAGAAAAAAAAACCTCTTAAAATTTAAGCAGAAATGTAGATTTCTCTCATGTATGATGAAAACAATTATTCTTTCAAGGTTGAAGAATGCAACACTAAACCCAAACTCTTGACTAGGCACTGCAAGGAGTTGAGTCATGTTCCAAAGAACTACATTCTTGAGACATCTCAGAAAAAAATATCACAATTCAAAAATAACAGGAAAGTCACTCCTTAGTGCTTTCTTTACTGTTACCTGTGCAAAGCACAACATTAATGTGTGCCCGTATCCCATGACTTCAATTCTCTGCCCTTACAGTTCCTGAGTGCTTTTGTGAGAGGAAGTGAAGGGAGAGACAATGAAATGGGGAAAATTTGTCAGTTACTACCAAAAAAACAGGAATCTGCTGAGATAACTAGAACACTGTTGTGTCCAGGGTCAGCAGGAGTACTGATGATTATAATAAGAATGATTTACAGGATAAAAGACCTCCACCTACCTTTGCATCCAACACAGGCAAGATTCATCCAGAAAAACAAAAAAAAAATTAAAAAAAAAAAAAAGTGTTCTGTGTCCAGAAATGGGACCTCTAGCTTTAAATTAGGCCTGGAAAAGGGGTGAAGCGGTGGGATTTTTCACAGTATGTGTTCAAAACCACAGAGATAAAGTTTCTTCACAACTCTCAGTTTTGGTTTTTTTTCTCTGCTTCTTGGGAGAGAGACAGAGGATTTTTCCTTGCTTTTTATTTGCTTCTTTTTTTAGCTGGGCTAAGAAGTTTTTTCCTGGGACTGCTGTGGCTTCTTCTTCTGGAACTGTTCAGCTTTTCTGTGATCCGAGACATCAGAACATCACCAGGGGGCACCTCCACAGCCTACAGGCTGGCTCAAGACTTGGAGAAACTGAGCCACACCTACAGAAGGACTCTGAATTTACCATCTCTCCCGAGCAGAGCAGAGAGAGGTTTAATTATTTAACATCGTTCATTCTTTTCACGATTGTGGACATTCTGCCTGTTGAATAAACAGTTATTTTTTCACTTTCTCCATGGGACACCCCATTTGTACATTTCCTCCTAAATTTGTCTCAAACCGGGACAGTAGTCTAATTTGACTCTCTGTTGAAAACAAAACCCTTACATAATGAAACCCACAACACAGCAGTATAATTACAATAAGAACCCGTACTTGTGTTATTAGAAATTTCTTAGATAGGTCAGGTGTTATGATCTGGTTTAAACCCAGAGGAGCAAAGAAAATTAAGTCTCTGTGTGTAAAATGGAAAGAACTTTGAAGGTTCAAAATATACCCAAAAACGAGATAGAAAGTGAACAAGGTAAGATGTTGGTGCCAAAAAATTTGATACATTTTATTTAGTAGTAAATGAGACAAAGAAGAAGAAAATTAAGTAAGAATGAAATAGAAAAAGAAGTATATGTGGGGGGTGGAGGGACAAAGGGAGAGTGACAGTGGGTTAGGAAGAAACATATCACCCATCCAAGTGTTCCAACAATGTCTCATTGCTCCCCTGCATCTGGACTTGATGGTGAGCGTCCCCCATCACTGCCACCACCACCACATGCCACAGCATGCCATGCCAAAGAGTATAGAATCCTATGGATTAATATACCATGGGCCAGGTGGGAATGCCCATGTGCCTCCCTTGCAGGGGGTCAGTTTGACACCATCCCTTGCAACACCGAGGGTCTATTGCATCATCTGCAGTGCTCTGGTGCAGGATCTGGGGACTCCTTTGTGGGGCAGGGGGGGCTTTGATGGGCCATGACACCCCTCTGCTGTGGATAAACTTTTCCTCAGGTGAATTAGGATGAATGCCATATGAATAATGTTAAAATAACTTTGCTTTTATTTCTGCTATTACCAAAACCTGAGACATAGTAGTAGTGGTAGCTGATATAGTTATGAGTGAACTGTCGGGATAACATCCAGTGAACATGTAATGAGGACCCTGCTATTGATATGCCAATTATCAGCATCTGCCGTCTGAAGAAAGTATGGACCAAGGCCCAATCATGGAAGCGATAAAGAGAAGGAGCCAAAACCATAGCCAAGAAACATACATGCTCTTAAAAGGCAGACCCAAGGAGGGCCATGTAAAATAGTTCCTGGAATACGTAGACTAGTTTATGGAAAAATATGGATAGGCATAAGGGTCTTTGAATATGCAACAGACTGATGTAATGGAAAAGGTATTTAAAGGGTATCCCTGAAGGTGATGGTATGCTCTTGGCTAAGTGCCAAGATGCACCCTACTGTAATCTTTGCTTTACTGTCTTTGTCTCCTATTGTCCTTTATTAAACTGTTTAAATTTTCACAGGAAAGTGAACTGTTTTTACAGTCTGTGTGAGCTGAGCCTGGCAGCTGATTGCCCTGGGGCTGTGGTTTCTACCCTGAAGATGTTAAACTTGTTCTATTTTTCTCCCCTAGTCTGGAGTTGTTATTTTATCTTCATCTTGGAGCTGTGTAAGGTCTCAGTCAGGAGGCCTTTTCAGAATATGGTGGTCTTTGCTGCTTTTGTAACACAGTTTTAATAGTCCTTTTTAGAAGTCCTTCATAAAAATGTTTGCCATAAATTATAATATTTCAGTCTCTGACAGTAAGGTACTACCCAAATATGTGATAGCAATTGCTCTGAGGTTACTTGTCAATGTAAAGCAAATTAGTTAAATAATTTGATCTGAAAATAAATTCTTATGACCTAATTTTTTTTGAAGTGACATTGAGAATTTTTCTACCCATCGTTTTTGCTGGTCACACACAAAATTTTCAAGTCCTAATTCAACCCCCTTTTTCTTTCCTTTTGAAATCATATGAATCAAGCTTTTCTACTCTTCATGGATTTCTATCTTCTTGCAGTGACAAAACCAAGAAAACCTTTTGATGTGAGATGCTGATATCCATCCACTACTTTAGGGTTTGATGAATAATTTATATCATTTTGTAGGGCCTCAAAAGGATTGATGGGTAGTGCTGCACTTAAGTGTACCCTTAATCATGGCCATTAAGCCATTATTCCTTGCAGAGTTCACATCTCCCAGGAAATTAAGTAACTCCCAAGATGGAAGTATTCACTTCAAATTTTCACTTTACAACTTTTGGATAAAAGAAAACAGCTGCACTTGCCTTTCCTGTTGAGCTAATTTTTAATTTCCAGTTACCTTCACACAGATACATGTACAAACCCCAAGGGCCATTCTGGTTGACTTCTCTTGTCCATTTCAGAGAAAATGGAAAGAAAATATCAATTTTCTCTGAAAGTTTGTTGAACTTTGTTGGCTTCATCTAAGCTGAAATTTTGTCATTGTACAAATAAGGGAGAAAAATGCAATAATTTCATGATATATTCACTTTCAGGAACTAGGAGTTCCTGAAAACTATTATATCGATGTTCTTCATTAACTAGATTTTCAACAGTGAGAGCCAGCACTTACTGATATCATAATTTTGATCATTTTCTCAATATGTTTTTCAATAACAATTCCTTAAACCTGTTTTTCCTGTGCCTTATGAAGTTCTGGAAGCTACTGTTACCTCTTCAGCTCTTATCTGCTTACAGCAGAGAGTGTAATGTTGTAGTATAGTAGCAATAACAGTGCTGAAAATTGTGGGAAATGAATTTTTATATGCTATAAGAGATATATGGGCAAATCTGCTTTAAATATAATTACCTGACTGATACGTATAAGTTAAGACCTAGATGCCCTTTACTTTTTTTCTATTTAATGCAGAGATGGGCTTCAAACCTTGTGAGGTATCAAATCAGTCTATATAATGAAATTCTTACCTTTGGGCTTATTTGATAGATAAATCTATAACAAAGATAACTAAGCCTTAGAAGGAGTCCTATATGCAGGTAAAGACCCATGATATTTAGTGGCTGGACATAAAGTTTCAGCAGTGAAAGGAGTAGCATTCAGTTCTGAAAAACAGGAGTCTTAGACTCTTCCTTGGTATTGTAACTATCGCTCCACTCCTAAAACACAAGGTACTGATTTTTTGGACGTATTTCTACAAGCTTTCAAAATGGAAATAACATTCTGATCAAGCCGCAAATCCAATTGGGACAAGGGTAGGGTATAATTCTCATTCTTTTTTTCCCTGCTGAGTTCTTTGGATTGCTAGAAAAACAAGCAAGCAATACATTTAACTGTCAATCACTTGAAAAAGAAATTACTTTTCCTTATATCTTTTCAAGATCTTTCAGTATGTATGCCCAGATGCTTTTTTTTTTTTTTTTTTATGTATTTGTTCAAAATATGCTGAACTATTTTAAACAGCTTTGGTAGGAGTACAAAGGCCATAAAAGCGGCATCTTGATGAATTTTTATTTTGCACTGTGTGCTATTCATGTAGAATAGCAGAAAAATAATGTGGAAAGTTTCGAAATTCACGGATGATAAAGAAACTTCTAAAAAAAAGACTTTTTCAGGTCCTCTTGATTTATGAGTCTGGGAGTCTGGGTTTGTGCCAAGACTAGCAACTAACTGGGATGTTTCAAACACACAATCACCCATCTTTCCAGTATGGCTGTAGCACCTCAAGGCAGAGTAGCCTTTGATGCCAGTAAGGACTGACAGTAAGACATTGGACGACCTACTTAACTCTGCAGGGAATTTAACCTCTGAAATAGTATAACTTGATACCAGGTGTCAAAACACAGGTCTTACAGTGAAGATCAGGGAGTTGCTGCTTTTACTGCACGTGTTGTCTATCTTCTAGTCCCTGAAAAAACTGCTGAATTTCACTTATATTTGCACTGTGTCAATTTTTTTAGTATGTCAACTTATAGGAATTATTAAAAATAATCATGGATGGAATACATTAAATTTAAAAAAAGCCCACAACAACCCAATCCCATTGGAGGGATTGGTTATCCATTTCCTATTTTTGGTTCTCTGGAACAAAATATTTGATTCTGAAAATTAATCTTCTTGTACTCTTAACACTTACTAGTCCACATTGATTTGAATTAATGCAAAACACAATAAGTTTTGAATTCTGAAAACTGTTGCCATTTTTTCAATTAATAAATTAAAGAGTTTTAAAAATTTTATTTTATTGCTTTTGACTATTTATATTTATCTTGAAGGCAAAATCTATTCTAGACTCTTAGAAACAAGAAGAGGATATGCTTGTTTCTAAATTGGTATAAAAGACCTAATCCAAATTCTTGAACCAGAAATCAAAGTCTTAGGAAAATGCAAAATATAGTTTAAAAGAGAGTTTTTTTATCCTGCATCAGAACAGCCCTTTTGCATTGTGAAATGATGGAACAATCTTGTGAAACATTTGAGATAAATTCTTATTCCCATTAATCTTCCTAGTTTTGATAATATTTCCAAAAATACTGTTAGTTTTGTCACAGCAGTGCTAAAGGCTTAAAGCATCCTACATGTTTCTACAAACATTCTTAAAAGAGCACAGCTTCTGTTTTAAGTGTCTCACTCAATTTCTATGACAGTGTCTTACATTTATCTTTCATTTTATATACTTGAAAACAGGGAAAAAAGTACAACTTGATTTTAAAAAGCATATATCATTCCAAAGAAACATATTACCTAAAAAAATCCACCAATTTTCTGTAGGACATAGAGTAGCTCAAATTTACCCAAGCCTAATTTTCCTTGAGACCCCATGTGAAATTATTAAATCAAAATGGAGGACAATGTGATACAGTTTTAGAAGGGTGGGGTGGATAAGGCAGATTTATAAACTGACTAAATTGGTTTCACTGCAAGATAAAAAATAATATTTATACTGAAAGATAAACGACATGGAGAGCTTTGTAAGTGGACTACTACGGACTGCTCCTCAACTGTATTTATTATTTTAATTTAAAAATTGGCACACAAGCTGAAAAAAAATAATTTAGCAGATGACAAAAATATATTATAGAAATTCAACAAGAAGGAAATAAAATTAATAAAGTAGAAATTATAGAGACCAAAACCATAATTTTTTAATGTACAGTGCTGTGTTCTTTTTCTGAAAGCGACAGGAGGAAAGATATGTAGTTACATGTCACAGACTGTGGGATTCATTTGTACCCTTACTATTTAACTGATGAGCAAGACTGGTTATACTGATTGTTAGAGGGTGCCAGTGCAGACACGTTGGTTCTATCATTCCATACAATACTGTGTAAATGTTCCAGGTCACTCAGAGCCAGTTTGGGCATCTTTAGGTCTTTCTTTCACAGAAAATTATTTCAGGTGAGGAGGATGTGATTGCAGTTTACATATGGGATTGCAGTTCATCTAGCAGATAAGAACACAATTACATTATTGACATAAGAAGAAACAAACCAATTTTTGACTGGGAGCCCCACTGAAACTGGAAGACAAATGTTTTTTTCTTTTAAGAGGCATGTCTAGGACAAGAAATTGAATAGTTAGAAGACTGATTCTGACATTTATGATCAGATGATGAGCTCAATGAAATAATAGTAAATTTCTAGTCCTCTATTTTTCAATTTCATTGGCTCTGTAATTTCCATGAGACAATATGATATCATTTGAATCAGATTACATTAAGTACTGTAGAAACTTAAATAACTGAGGGATGAGAACTTTATAGTTTTATAGGTTGAGCCTCATTAGTAAAAACAGAAGATGAAGAATAATTTTTATGATGTGCTAGCTATTCCTGCCTACAAAGCTGCAGGAATGTTGCTTTTAAGTCATTGAATGAATTTCAGTTTTATTATATTTTTTTGAGCTTTTTACTCTGTGGAAAGATTTCTTTTCCATTACTTTTAAATGGAACATTTTTGTAATCTCACAATAGAAATATGATAGAAGAATAATAAACGCTAACAAAGTAATAGAAATTTTCCACTAAAACTTTAAAAAAATTAGGAGAGAGGTGTCTAACATGAGTGGATTTGGAAAAGAAAAATTAGACTTAGTTCTTTGGAAAACTAATTACTCAAGAGAAAAATAATCTCATGAAGTGAACAGGACTCTGGAATTGTAAGACTGGAAATGGCTAGAAAACACACAAAATTACTTTAAACAGACCAACATATTTTGTATTTTCTAGATGTGCAAATTGTAGAATAAATTATAATTTTTCTTGGTTTGTGGAAAGGAGAAAAGGTCAACATCATGTTACTTTTAGTTTATTACATTGAAAGAATAAAAGGAGTATCAGTTACAGTCATCTAGAGAGAAATTATTGCAGTGCAGTCATAACACTTCACTACACTAAGAAAAAAATCCAGTTGCAGTGCCAAAAAGCCCACTACAAGAGAATTAATGGTTTCCCACTCTTAAACCACTTAAATAAAAAAATTACATTGGTTTAATATAAATTTTAAAGCAAAATTTAAAAAAAATTAAAAATAGAGCATGTCTGGAAATTACATTACATTACACCTTCAAATAGCAAATCTGCACCTGTTCTAGTAGTCTGAGTAACTTGTACAGCCTAAGGTGAAAGATAACTTATATTGTTGTATCCTGTTTTAATAACAACATTCTTTTTGGTCTTTTGACTCTTCTGAATTGATGAGTTTTTATTTAATTTAAAAGGGCTCACTGGAACTCAGGTCTTTCTCAGCTAGTGCCAAAGTGTCTTCCCAAAGCTTTCACTACTTTTTTTACTACTTTTTGGTTTTTTTACTACTATTTTTTTCACATATGTCTCATTCTGAAGGTGTTGTGTGTATTAGCATCTAAACTACAGAAGAATTTTATTCAGTCATTACAACAGAAGTATAAGGAAGTATTTAATGTCCTCTTTAAAATTAATCACTTAATGTGGATTTTCTTTTCATTCAGGACATAAGGTTGCCCCAATGACTCTGAAAATGGAAGCATTGCGTTATTAATTTAGGAACCATGGTGAAAGTGCTGATGACTGTGGTAATAAACATAAGATACAGTGTCTCTCTTGAAAGGACAGAAGACAAAAAGGGGAATGAAAGGATTCTCCAATCTTTTACTCAGTCTATTCATAGTAGGAACCAATATTTTTCTCTCACTTTATCTTACTCTCAAAGATATGGATATGTAGGAAAAAAATATTGCCCAATCATAGTACTTTTCCAGTCTGAAACAAAAACCAATTTGTTGTTTCACTCCTTCAATTCAGTGAAGATAGACATTCCAATTTCCATTTTACAGACAGTGAAGGTGTTGGTTACCTGTATTGTGTGTAGATGTCCAGGTTTTGGCAGTGACAGCGTTGCTGGGGAGCCCTGGTTTGGATCAGCCAGGCCTGCCCCGTGCCAGTCTCACTAGGTTCCAGCTGTCTCCAACTGACTCAACGTGGGCTGAACCCCACAGCCATGATGGACCTGCCCTGGGGACAGCTGGCGTGAGGGAGGGCAGCATGGTGTGTTTGTTTTGCACAGCCTGGGTTTTGGTAGTGGGAAGCCACAGAGGTGGCTTCTGTGAGAAGCTGCTGGAAGTTTCCACAATGTCCAACAGAGCCAACCCCATCATGCCACTGGCCAAGGCTGGGCCAGTTAGAGATGATGGCAACACCTCTGATAACATATCTAAGAAGGAAATCAAAACAAAGTGGGGCACACAGTTTTAAGTAGAGCTGGAGAAGAGGAGGAGATGAAAATATGTAAGAGAAACAACATGGAGGCACCAAGGTCAGTGAAGAAGGAGGGGGAGGAGGTGCTCCAGGTGTCAGAGTCCAGATTTCTCTGCAGGTCATGGTGATGTCCATGGTGAAGCAGCTGTTCCCCTGCAGCCCATGAGGATCGCGGGGGATGCAGAGATCCCCCCACAGCCCATGGGGGAGGTGCCCATGCTGGAGTGGCTGGATGCCTGGAGGAGGCTCTGATCCAGTTGGAGCCCCAGTGGAGAGAGGAGATCCCTGCTTCCAGGCTGGAGCAGCCTGTCCTTGGAGGACTGACTGCACCCTGTGGAATAATGGCCCAAGCTGCAGCAGTTTTGGGAGGACAGGTGCTCAGTGGAGATTGGAACCACACTGGAGAAATTCACAGAGAGCTGTCTCCTGTGGGTAGGGACCCCACAGCTTAGCAAGGGAAGGATTCCTTTCCCTGAGCCAAGTGGAAGAAAACCTCGGATGATGAACTGAGCAAAACCCCATCCCCCTGTCTCCCTGTGCTGTCGGTGGGAAGGAGTGAGGGGCTGGGTGAAAAAAAGATGTTTTTAAGGGCTTATTTTGTTTTTCATTATACTCCTCTGATTTTGTTAGTAAAACTCACATTGTATCTCTAAATTGAGCCTGTTTTTCCCTTGGAGTGTTTTTTCTTGTTCCTTATTTCAATTCATGTGCCTTTCATTAAATTTCTCTCCTCTGTCCAGCTGTAGCAGGGGAAGGGTCAATGAGCAATCTGGGAGTGCCTGGCATGTGGCCAGTGTCAAACCACAACACATGGTGAGGGGAACAGTGTGAGAGACAACCCTGCTATTACTGAGATAATTAGACACAGGACTGGGCTGCCCAGGAAGGTGGTGGAATCGCCATCCCTGGAGGTGTTTAAGGAGAGGTGTGGCGTTCAGTGCTATGTATGGTGTGGTTGACATGGTGGTGATTAGTCACAAGTTGCACTCAATGAACTCAGAGGTCTTTCCACCCTAATTGATTCTATGTTTCTGTGAGGGGACAAGGAGAAGTAGGCAAGGACATGCTCCAGGCATTCCAGCAGGGATTTCTCTGCAATCTGTGCAGGAGATCAGGTTGGAACAGGTAGCCCATGAAGAGAGATTGCAGCAGAGCAGATCTCAGTACTGAAGCCCATGGAGAACTACATGCTGAAGCCTGAGCATAAGCAGGACACTTGACAGTCCATGTTGGAACAGGCTTATCCTAGAGGACTGCAGCTCATGATAAGGAACTTCACTGGACCTTGAGGGGAAAAATTCAAAGGAAAGAACAACAGAAAGGAAGAGTTACAGACTGACTGCCTATTCCCCATTCCACCTGCACCATTTAGAGGTAGGAGAGGGAGGAATGAGGGAGTGAAGTTGAGCCTGGGAAGAAGGTAACTCGGGGTGGGTGGTGTTTTGGTTAATTTTCTTTCCATTCAGGTATATCTTAATTGGCAATAAATTAAGTTACTTTTACAACTGGGCCTGTTTTGCCGATGCCAGTAACTGGTGTATGATCTCCCTGTCTTTGTGTCAGTCCATGAGCTTAATTTTATTTTCTCCTCCTGTCCTATTGAGGAGCAGGGAAAAGTGAGCAGGCATATAGTATATCTTTTACCATCCTACTTCAACTGCAGTCAGAAATCAAGGCAATAGTTTTTATGTTCCTTCGTACTTAAAAATAATCAAATCTATTTTCTAAAATAGCCGTTGTGTCGCATACCATGGGCTTGCATGTCATCTTATGTGTGAGGATTGTTACAATGAAGAATGGTTTTTCCAGTTATCAGCTAAAGCTATTGCAGGTTTTCCAGCCTTTCAGTATTTGCATATTTTTCATCCAAATACTTTTTTGTGCAAAACCTAGAAATACTTCCTGAAGCAGAGAACAGAATCCACAACATCCTTATTCTTAATTGTGTATGTTTAGGATTGTATCTTTCTGGTCCTTTCTTTATGGATCAATAAATTTTCAGATTAAAACAGGATGTAAGAGAGACCAATGTCATCACCAGTAGATTAAGCAGGACTCAAACCCCAGGATTCTTATGCTGTGGATGAATTCACTCCTCACTGAAGTTAGTACCGACGATTTGTAAAATCAGTACAAGACCTGCAGCCTGTTATCAACAATGTTATTACTATATTTACTGAGTTACATAATTATAGTAGTCAGCGGAATGCTTAGTATTAGGATTCCAGCTCCATATGAGTGTACATCAATCTTCTAAACTCTGATAAAGTGATAATAATTTTGGTCATTTGCAGAAGTGAAATGTTGGGTCCTTGGAGCAGTAATTGGTTAACTTCTCAACACCTATGCATTTATTGGAGTCAGGGATTTTAAGAACTACTTTCTCTTACTGAATTATTGCTAAATTCAGCTTGATCGTCACTTTGGCTGGTAAATTGTAGTGCCCTCCAATAAATGTACTTTTGTGTAGCTATCCATGTATGGATGCATATTATCTGTGTACTCAAATGTCAGCAAATATCTGTAGAAGACTGATACCATTTTTCTAGGACAAAGTCACTTTCCTGTTATCCATCTGCTGTAACCAAGAAGTTGCACATTATAAACTAAAATTTCAGTTGGTCCTGGTAAGGTTGATAGTCATTTGAAAGTCTCTGGTATGCTAATTTCTGCAAGCTGATGTGTAAAACATGCAGTTTACACATTGGCCTGTCATTAAGAATGCCTTTTATTGTTAAATAAGTAGTTTATAATGTGTTAGCTAAGGTGCCTTGCACTTTACCACAAACTTGAAAGGCAGGATATACTAGCAGTTCTAATGATACTCTTTACAAATCATGATAAATCTAAATTGAGATAGCCTCTGGAGTGAGCTCTCTTTCACTTATATCAGGATTAGAATATAATGTACAGAGAAATACATGAACTAGTTGATATGCTGTAAACTCCCACTTAATTTGGTCTTTTGGTAACTTGTTTATTCATATGCACTACTGTTTGCCATATCATTCTACAAGTTAATACAAATTCCATCAGAATAAACCATTATTTGGAAAACATTTATTCCGATTTTTTTTCTGCCATCTTTGTTAATATTACTGAAGCACTAAAAGTTAGAGAATGAGAACTCCAGCATTTTTATTAGGAAGCATTCAGATATCAGCCTTTTACTTTGTAATGAGGTCTCATTGGAAAATATTTCGAGTGGTCAGGACCATCTTTCACCAGATCAGGCTGCTTCTAACCTGACCTTGAACACTTTCAGGGCAGAGGTTTCCACAACTCTGGGCAACCTCTTCCAGTGCCTCATCACCGTCACTGTCAAAAATTTCTTCAAATGTCCAATCTAAATCTACCCTTTTTCAATTTACAACTACTGCCACTTTTTTGTTACTACAGGCCCTGTTTAATAGTTCCCAACTTTCTTATAAGCCCCCTTTAAATACTGAAAGGTCGCAACAAGGTTTCCTCAGAGCTTTCTCTTCTCCCTGCTAATGGCCCCAACTTTCTCAACCTGTTTTCACAGAAGTGCTGCTGCCCCCTGATAATCTTTGTGGCCTCATCAGGATGTAGACAAACAGGTCTGTGTCTGGCTCTCATTAGGTATGACAGAGCTTGATTCAGCACTTAACATGGGCTCTTGCAAGAGCAGATTGAGGAAGGGAATCACCTCGCCTGACTTGTTAACAACACCTCTGTTTATGCAGCCCTGGATGTGGTTTGCTTTCTGGATTTCAAGTGCACATTAATGACTCATGTCCAGTTCTCTGTCCACCAATATCCCCAAGTCCTTCTCCCTGGGGCTGGTCTCAGGCCATTCATCCTTCAGTCTTTGTGGACATGAAGGGTTGCCTCAACCCAGATGCAGGAGATTACGCTTGGCCTTACTGCATTTCATGAGGTTTGCATGAGCCCACTCCTCAAGTCTGTCAAGGTGCATTGGGATGGCGTCCCTTCCCTCGAGCAAACCAGCTGCAGCACTCAGCTTGGTGTCATCTACAGACTGGCTGAGGACTCACTGTCCATGTCACTGGTGAAGATATGAAGTACTATTGGTCCCAGTATGGACCCTTAAAAGACATCACTCCTTACTGATTTCCACTTAGATATTGAACCATTGACCATCAATCTTTGGAGGCAGCTAGCCAGAGAATTCCTTACATATGAAAGAGCCTACCCTTTAAATCCAAATCTTTTCATTTTAGATACAAGAATATTGTGTGGAACCATGTCAAAGGCCTTGCAGAAATCTATGTAGACGACACCGGCAGCTCCTCCCTTGTCCATTGATGCAGTTGCTCCATTGTGGAAGACCACTAGATTAGTCAGGCACGGATTCCTCTCGGTGAAGCCATGTTTCCTGTCTCTAGCTACCTCCCTGTCTCTCTCTCATGTGTTTGGACATATCTTCCAGGAGGACATGCTCCATGATCTTACAGGCTGACTGAGGCTGACTGAATGAAGCTGATCTAATATGCATAAAATGTATATGTAGACAGTATGGAATTTGGCAGCCCAGACTGCCACAAGATTTATTAATTTTTGGGGCAAGTTATGTGCAGACTTAGGCTTACTTGTGTGATTGTATGTTTGATTTGGATATACATCCTTCTTTCCTGCCCTTTTGATGTGAAAAATGATTTTTAATCACAGTCCCATAATTTAAATGGGATGTGTGTAAAATATATCAGGAAAAGAACGTGGAACGTGTGATATGAAATGTGCAACTAATCTGAACAACTAATCTGAAACTCGCAAAGGATTCTTTAGAAAACCACTGAAACCACTGTTTACTGTATCTAAAAGTTTGGTTTACATGTAGGAGTTCTCCAATTTATTAATGAGAAATAGTTTCAAATGCCAGTAAAATTATATTAAGAATAAAAATGCCTTTATAGTCTAATTGTATAACTGAATGTTATTTCTCATACTATAGATAAGCAATCACAAAAGCCCTTGCAATAGAAAGAATTATGTATTTTTCAGGTGAATACATTGCAAAGTTGCTACTGCTTGCTATCAAGGGTATGGAGAATAAATTCAACTTCATATTATCACAATAACAGGAAGAGTCAAAGCAAAAGCACCTTTACAAACCTTGTCTCTTGGCAGTAGTTCCATGTTAATGAGTTTATTAGCTTAGGTCCCTGTAGTGTTTTGGAGTTCTAACAAACTCATAAATGCCCACAGATTTTATCACTGCTAAGAGATTTTTAATAGTTATAATCTTTATGACTTTAGTCATTTTGTGAGAAGGAAGAAAAGAATGAAAAATATACATAGAGATTGTTAGTTATATGGTTACTTGATAAAGTATGTAGGAAAAAATGTTAGTTACATAAAAAGGAAGCAATATTTGACATTTAATAAAAATCTTCTCTTTGAACATGAAGTGAAATCCTTCACTTTATTATATTAGAGTGTGGGATATGCACGAAGTCTGATCATTTAAAATAAAAGTGACAGATAAAATACACTCGATGGTTTACTAAACCAACTTTAGAGTAGAAACAATTGTAAAATACAGGGCTGCAGCTGGTTCATAGAAAAGAAATCAATTTCATTCTAACACTTGTGGCAAAGAAATTACCTCCATGATTCTAACTTAATTTGTCAATGCCATTATTCATTGAGAAAGACAAACTCCATAGAAACATCAAGAGATGGAGAACGTATTAGATAAAAGACTGATTCAAAGACCTGTTCCAGATAAACTTATTTGTCAGTGATAATACAATTCATATGTGTGCTCATCTTCTTCAGTTTCAAGAAACATGGATGTTGTCATGTGCATTTGGTAGGCACAGATGGCCTAGCATAAGTAGTATTAGTTTCATGACTTGAAAAGACCATTGCCTGCAAAATTAATAATCCAAACAAGTCAATGACTGAGAATACTGGGACTTCACAGAACTGTTATTCTAGGGGAAGATGTTTTCACAGCTATGCCTGTTCCCCTGTGTCCTTGGGCAATTAGCATTTGAAATGGCAACTTTAAAGTGAGGTGAGTGTGAGGAGAATTATTTTGTTCAAAAGAGGAAAAATTTCTGCAGCACTAAGCTGCTTGCTCAAAAAAAAATTAATTAAAAGTTTGGTAACATTGATAAAATATTGACAATGAGAGCCCTTTTGTTCCTAAGGTAGGATTACCTAGATCTACAGTTCTTAAATGAGGCTGAGTTGGTTATGTCTGTGAGAGGTGTGACCTGGTTGTGAACAAAACAGGGAACTAATTCAGCAATTCCTACAGGAGAAGCTTTTGCTGTTTATTCAGTTGAGGACACAAGAATGGATTATGGGGACTGAGTAACATCTATATGGGGTTAAATCATATGTTTGCAAATCAGCAACTGGTTTTGTTAATAAGGCAAAAAGTAGTTGAAGGATGGTATGGTCTCTTCAACTGTTTTGATTGTGTTCTTGAACGTTTACCATAGGTATGTAAGCTGATTCTATATAGTGAAAATAGTTACCCTAGTTGTTGGGAGTCATTGATAGTAATTGTGCTTGTATATAGAATTTCTGAAGTGACTCTAAATTACTTTGTCAAGAGACATAAGAAGGATGATTCAAATTCAGCCCTGGGAAGAGGAAACAGAGAGCATAGTAACATGGGGAGGATATAACCCAAAATAAAAATTTCTGTTGAACACTTTGGAGGCCTAGAGAACTCACTATAAGATTGTGAAATTTTGAACTCCTGATAGAGTTGAATTGCAAATTTTTCTTATTGTACTATAAAAAGGGGAAAAAAAACACCAAACCACAACCAAACCCAACCTTCCTACATACTCTGATTTTTGGAGGAACATAGTGAAAAATGTGTTTAAAAGAGACTTGTTTTATTTTTAATTTTTTAATTTGATTGACTCATATACATTATAGGGATTTCTTTTGGTATGTGTGGTGATGCAAAAGTCACATTTTGTTCCAGAGAGGATACTGGAGTACTGGAGTGCACAAGTGGATTTTGTGTGTGTTTGTGTGTAGTGAGTTCTGTACTGTCTTCGAACATGTAGTTTTTCTGTTTGTTGTTTCTAAATTTTAAAGTTTATATGGGAGATCAGCTCATTTAAAAAAATATTTGTAATATTTACATAGATTTAGTAAAAAGACACAGATATGTCTGAAGAAAAGGATTTTCTGCTATTTCTTACACAATCATAATGGTGTATCTACACACACTGTTTTCTGTACATGAGTAACATTTTACTGAACTGTAAAATGTACATGAGTAACATTTTACTGAACTATTAAAAGTATTAGTAAAACCTAATACTTTTAGGTATTCCTATAAAATAATTTTCTCTTGTAAGTTGAATTGGTGAGCAAAAAGTCTTATTCCTTTGTATGGACCGTGACCACTAAAAGATTGTTATGGCATGACAACCATAGCCAGTTATTTCCATTTTTATACATAGAATGATGAGAAATAATTTCTTAACTGGTAAAAATATTAGTTATATCAGTCAGTTTGGGCAGTATCTTATCAAAAGCTGATGAAAGATGAAAATCAGTTACTCATGATGTGAGGGATGTGAGCACTGTATAAAGCAAACCTGTTCCAAAAGTGTGTATTATCTCACATTGTTGCATGTTTTATGGGTTTTGCTGGAAGATTTAAGGTGTCACTGTCAACCTTCACAGCAGCCAGAGGTTCTAGCTTGATTTCTAGGTCTGTGCTTAGTCATTCTAGGAAGCAACATGTCACTCTGGCACCTCTTTAAGTGGTATCAAAGGGTGCTACTGAGGTGAAAATATTTCCCAATTATTTACATGTTCAGTTTGAGTATGGACACAATGGAAAAGGAGTTGTTGTTTGCATCTTTTTTTCTGCTTTATTTAGTCTTCTGGTGCTGCTTTTGTCGCAGGACTTTCAATTAGGCAGAGATGCATATGCATAGAGAACTATTCCAAATCCTTTCACATTGGTACTTACAGATTGGAAAAAAAATCTAAGAAAAGATGGAGATTTCCTCTAAAAATATAGTTGGGCACCTGAAATATTCTTTGCAAAATGATGCAAAAGTGGATGAAGAATTGTTTTCTCTCTTCTCCACACCTTGTGTAGTTCCACATGCACTGATGTACTTGGAGAATTTAACACAGCAAGGGATCATCATATACAGTCTGTGTCACCTCTATCTCTTTTGAAGTTCCTCTTCAACACTTTAATTTTTAATTCCTTCATGTCTATACTTGTAAATTGGTCCTCTTAATTTACTATAGATGTGGTTTCATTGAACTCTTTTTGTTGAGGGAAGAGTTTTGTACCACACCCTGCACAGTTCTAATTTTTGTCTAGCACGAAAGTGCAATCTAATATTTGACTTTCTCTTGGTGTCTGGTTTAATATGACAGTCACTTTGCACTCAGGAGTAGAGTGCTGTGATTGATTCAATGTTTCTGTTTTGTTCTCTGAGTAACACAGTTGACTCCAGCTTTCTCCTCTCACTTGCAAAGCTGTCACAAAACCACTCTGAACACTTTTTCCCTTCTCCATAATTTGGGATTGTTATGTTAGTGATATTTTCCTTATGTTCGTATGTATCTTTTGTTCAACCTGACTGCTGTGGCAGGGAACTTAAGTTGTTCTAAGAATTGTGCTCTGTCTGCTGCATAAATATTTTAAATCAGCAGTTTTCCCAGATTTTCCAAAAGATTACTCCATTTGTTAGAGAATGCATATATTGTGTATGGATGACAAGGGTATGCAACTGCAATTCCTTAAGATAAATACATAACTTTATGATATTAGAACAAACAATAAAACAAATTCAGATTAAGCAGAGCTTATGTTAAAAATTATATAATAATTTTGCTACAGTCACAAAAATATTGACTGTGAAAAAAAAATTTTCTCAATGCTGACATTTAATGTGTTTCTAGAGACACCATTATCTTAGTATAATGGTAAATAATGGAAAGAGTTCTTTGGTTTGGAAAATAATTACAGTTGCTCATACATCTCCAAATGTTTCTGGCGAGCTTGGTAATTAGTGGTTTCCAGGAGTAAAACCTTGGGCTGGCTTTTAGTAGCCCACTAAGAATACACATGTGCATCTCTGTTTGTATTCTGGTCATAAAATAACAGCAAGAAAAAAGAGCATGCAACATTTAAATAGTCCTTAGAGATGGCTATTCTCAATATGCAAAAGGCAGCAGCTTTCACAAGATTAACATCGACATAAGCAATCTGAGACCAACTTCTCCCTGAAATGTTAACAACTTCTCAAGGGGAAAAAAAATAATGTGGTTTTGTTGATATTGATTAATGCTCTCAGAGACTGAGCACATTGTTGATGAATCTAAATAGACAGGAGTGTAAACCACAATATTTTTGCTTCCTCTGCTCTCATTAAACATGCAATTATGCTATTATATCTAAAGGTACTTGCAGCTGTATTTATGGGAAGACTAATCAATCTTGTCCAGTTGTGTGTTGAATGACAGTGAAGATTCTGCATATTTACTTCCCCTGGTAAAACAGAATTCTGGTAATTCCTCTAGCTGTCAACTGCTTTATCCATGCAAGTAGTAAATAACATGCAAAAGCTAGCTGCGACAATGGCTTGAAAGTACTGTCAAAGGAGAAAAATAAGAGATCCAACAACAAGGAGAAAGTTCTGGTTTAAGCACTCTTAATGGCTAACTTTGTCATATCTCAAGTATGTTTTATCCAGGAAACTGCTGCTAGTACTTATATAAAATATGGTCACTAAACAGTCCTCAATAATTTACTGTTGGTGAATTAAAAATGCCTTTACTTTACATTGCCTGAGCTTTGAAAATGTATGCATAAGGAAATATTTTCTAAAAGTCTGATGAAAACTCTTTGGACAGAATATGACATGTTGGAAAAATTTAATAGCACAGAGGCTTCTGGTGTCTTTCTGGCTTTCCTTGGATTACTTAGAAATTATTTAGTTTTAAAACAGTTAGTATCCTTATTTCTGAGTATGTAGACTTCCTGAAGTTCTGAACTTCCTTTAGACTTCCTAAAAAGCTTACTTAAAACTCTTTAGTATTTCAAACTTCGTAGCATTAATGTCTGCATCAGTAACTGAAGATAAAATCTGTAAAATGTAATTGAAAAACTTGATCTAAGTTATATGTATCTGGAGTCCAATCTTCAATATACTCATTTGACAGATATTTCAGAGTTTGAAGACAACTTTAAATTATACAATGAAGGCAGAGCTTGATTAATTCTAATGGGTTGAGAACTGCTGGAAAAGAGAGAATAGCCATAGCGCTAAGGGTAACCTCCAGATCAACCCAATAGCCCTTTGAATCCAAGTATTCTACAAGTAAAGAAAGGAAAATATCAACTTATATTAAGACAATGTTTTGCCAAGAAACATGGCCAAAATATATGCAGAATTCTTCTTTTTACTTTTGTGAAGGGAAGACAGTGAGTTTAAAAAAAAGTCATCATTGAGAAAAAAAATGCAAGGAGTAGGGGAAGATGAGAGCAAACGAGTCAGAAAGAAATCAGATACACAAGAAAAAACTTACTACTCTCTGCCAATCCCTCATTTTGTTATTGCTGGAACAGCTTTTTTGGCTTCATTCTACAGTTTCTCTTCCAAACCTGGAAGGCATAAAAAAAAAAAGAAAAACTTGAAATATCTTCAATGATGTGAGTGAAGGAGCTGTCAAAGAAGACCCTCTCAAGTCAGATACAAGTGCTGAAATGCTGTTATGGCTTTGGTTTTAGACCAGTGCATTCCTGAAAGACTTTCTGTCAATGCACTTTTATGGAAGATGAGTTCACAGCAAAAGTGTCTAGGAATATCTTACCACTGAAGTAGGAATGTTCCATTGGTGTGGCACAGTGTACTATCAAAGACTGATGGAGAACATTTATTTATTTATTTGTTTGTTTGTTTGTTTGTTTGTTTGTTTCCACAGGATTTATTTCATGTTTTTAATAGATAATGTAGTAAGAGCTTAGTAACATAGACAGTAAATGAGACTACTGTAGAGAAAACATTCACTTTCCTTCAATTAAACAAAAATGCTTTCCTTTGATGCTAAACCCCACTTTTCAAAGTATTTTGAACACTTAAGTATTTAAAATTGAAAAAGTTATTGTCAGAAAGTTTGACAATGGGATTCAAACTGGTTTGTGGGACTAGTAAAGGAACAAAACACCCTCTAAAATATATAGATGCCTAGCAGTATTTAAAAGCTGTTTTGTAGCAGAAAAAGAAAAGTTTTTTCCTAGGAGCATTTGTTTAGGAAACTCATAAAACCACCAAGTTTATTTCAGGACTCGATTATAAGCATGCACATCAAGAACAAAACTGAAGTGCATCACCTCACAAAGCAGCTCAAAAGAATGTGTTTGCATGCACAGGTGCATTTTTGTACAAGTACAGCATAATTCTCCATAATGAAGGCTAAACTACCTCAGTTTAGACAAGATTTCTGTCACCTTTTTCATAGACCAGTTTCTTTAGTTTCCTTGGATACTTTTTTTTCCCCATAAGAAGAGTCTTCTAGCTAAAAGCTTAATTTGAAACTATCTTAACCTAAGTGTGTGGTGAGTATGGTGTAATCTGTAACCAAGGAGACACAATGCCTCCAAGCTGACCACAATAGCTTCTGCCCCTTGTCCACTCTTGAGATTTCCCTCTTTGCAACCCAGGCAGCAGTTGGGATCCCCTAGTCTCTAAGAGTTACAAGTGACAAATAAGTAATACATAAACTAAAAATGTCACCAATCATTCTATAGTTTTATGTAATATGGAGTTTAGCTACTTCAGGAAAGAAAATTACAGGAGAAGTGTAAATAGAAAATGTTTTTATTTATAGACCAAGAAGAAAATTAAAGTTTTTCAAGGATCTGCAAGCTTATTTTGAGGGACTGAAACTTTAGCAAGAAGGCCTACAATTTTTGAATGGCTTTAAAAATTAAATAGGTCTTTTTTCTGCCTTAAGCTGGGGGAGAAGTATGGACAATTTTCCTTTCTTAAGCTGCCATATAAGTGGTTGTTACTTTTACCAGCATACTTCTAAACTGCATGTGGGTGTTCTTATAAGGATTTGAACACAGCAAAGGAAATTTCGAACAATTCTTCTCTCTTCCTCTGCAGTTATTTAAATATTTTGAAGCCTGAGAGTTGGATTAGAAAATATATACTCATTCTACTTCTTTAACCTTTAATTTTATTCCATGCAGATTTTCAACTATTTTTTTTAATTGGGGATGAGATGATAATTTTGAATATTGCCATAATGTTCATAAAAGATTCCAGTTCAGTTTGTGTGTTCTTAAATACTGTAGAGCAGATATGTGAATCTCTTTATAAGTTGTGTGTAGATAAACTAGTATTATGGTTTTGGCCCTATCCCTGCTGCCTCCTGGGCAACCCGTTCCCCTTCCCGTCTTCCTGCTGGAGTTTGAGCGAAAACTCATATTTTTAAAAAGTATTTAGATGAATTAAGCTGTTGTTATGCTTATATAATCTTCATTGCTTAAGTAAAATTTGCTATCTTTATCTGGTGTTATGACTTTTCTGGTCGCAGAACTATGGGAATTTGCAGCTTAGGTTATGGTACATAAAACATATAGGCTATCAATCCTTCTGACTTTTTACCACTTAAATTGGAAAAGATGTTACTAATTTTCTTGATATTTTGTGTGTGCTGTATGATTGCACATTTTTTTCTATGAGGTAGATAAAATTTATATTGACAAGTACATGATCTCCTCCGTAGGGTCTGACTTAATTTACCTTTCTTTTATATAAACTTCATGCAATGAGTATTCTAAACTGTATTATTATCTTGAAGGTGTGCTAACCATTAAAAACTTGTATTAAATACAGTGGTTGAAAGTGACTCCTGAAGGGTTTTTTTGATAATTCTGTGTTGGGATATGAGTGACCTGGTACAGAATAAGGGAATGCTGATGGCAATAGCAGTTAGGCAGAAGTGTTAATAATATTAATGTAATTTCATGAGAGATGGTAGTATTCTTTATTTCTATTCATTGAAATCTGTCCGAGGAAGCAGCTGACACTACAGCTACTGAATACAGTGACATTTAGGCCATGAAAGCTTGTAGTCTCTTTGAAGGTTATGTTTAGAAATAACATGAATATCAGTGGCTAATCTATGCATCAGGGGCATAAAACAAAAGTTACAGAAGTGTCTATTGCTCTCATCATTAATGCAAGTTCATCATTTGTCATCCTTAAAAAATTGAGAGGCTAATGACCTAGTCTTATGCCATGCAAAATGGATATGAAAGCCTTCGTGTAAGAGTCATTTGTCTAGGCAGTTTCTGTCATGTTTATATGTGTTTTTATACCATCTCAACAAGCACTAGAATGTATTCCTAAGGGAAACCATATTTAAATTATTTTTGTGGGATGTCTTGCTTTTGTTTTTTTACTGTAGGTCTTGGAGATCATAACTTAGCTTTTAGCCTCCTACCTACCTACCATGTGGATATGGAAAAACCAGTTTGGCTTTGTTTCCACAGAGCATTAGTCTAAACAGATGCATGGTTTAAGAGTAGAAACAGAAAACATTGTGGATGTACTTTGAAAAAGCTCCAGCTTTTTCAAGATTTCTTTACAGACCTGCTTTTCATGAGTTGCTGAAGTGTGTGACAGCCTACAGAGTACAGAGACTACTGTGGAAGAACTTACAAGAAACTGGATATTCCTGACCACATTTTTGCACCACTCTAATCTTGTCAGTTTTTACTTTTGCAAGCTCACTTCAACTATAGCAATCTGAATAGCAATCCGAATTAAAAACTGAGTTGACATCATAAAAGCATGTTTAATTAAAATTCTGCTTCTTCATCATCTCAGATATGGATACACTGATTAAGTTTTCTGTTTTCTCAAAGGGACCTAAGGACTTGCCTACTCTCTTTTTTAACCAAGAGAGAAACCTCAGATGTGTTAGGTCTAGACATCATTCCTGACATTCACAACTAAAACCATACCTAGCACAAATATCACTCGTGGAATCCAGTGCTGTTGCTGCAAAAACCTGTTGGCTCCTTGCAGCATCTCTGACCTTTACTAAAATTAAACACTACTGAAAAATATCAGCCTACTTTTCTCTAGATTATTAGAGTTGAAGGCTGGCCTTTGAGCCAAAACTGTCCTTTTCAATGCTTCCAGCTGTATCCTTTCTTAAACTGTGTTCTACTTTGGCAAATAATATCCTAGTGAAAACTTTTTTTGTTTTCCTGTAACTCCAGAGAAAACCACCTGCATTTCATATGCTACATTGGTCTGTACTGAAATTGAACCATGGATTCCTAAAGCAAATTTTATATACTTTTTGGGCCCAATCACTTTTGAGTATTCTCCAGGACTTTTTCAAGAATTCTCTTGTAGAGAAAGAACTTACCATATAAATCTTGTCTTTGTATAAGTCCTCTTTTACAATCTTCAACTTTTCTTACTTACAGCGTAGAAAGGGGGGGAAAGTACTATTTATGTAGTTGCTCTTTTACAATTTGTAAACATGAGCTAATACGGCTTGCTTTGCATGGGCAGTCTTCCAAGTTTTTGGTGTACTTGATTTGCCATCTGTGTTTGTTCACACTCCAGTGCATTCTGCCCCTAATTAGGCCATAGATAACAGAGAGGGGAAAAATGTGAGGGGGGAAAATGAATGGCAGGTGAAATATGATGTTCATCTTGAAATTCACTAGGCTTATTTTAAAAGTAATTTGGGATTATTGTGAACGTGCACTAAAAATGTGTTCTTGTATTTTACTTCAGAAATGCACTTGCCCCCATTCTATATTCCTGCAGTAAAATTAGACATCAAACTGACTAAATTCCACACCTCTTTGCAACTTTGATAGTTGACGCAGACTTCATTGTATAACCCAGTTTAAAATTTGGCCTTATGTTTTTGCCATATGTTTTCGTATATTATGCTGGCTCAAGATCACAACAAACCAAAGTTCTACTTTTTTTGATAGCACTTGTCAGTGTGAATCTTATGGCTTGTGCTTGTTTTTTAAAGATTTGTAATTTGTTAAGTATAAACATACTTTCTCTCTCTCTCTCTCTCTGTGTATATATATATATATATATATATATATATATATATATATATAACACATATCTATAACATGCATAACTTTATATATGTATACACCGACTACAAACACACAGAACAAAGGTATTGGAAAGATATTGGCAGGAAATAAAGGAAATAATAATGTAATTTCAGGAAGTGAATATTCAAAGTATTCCTTTTAAAACTGACTAATGACTGATGAATGGTTAAAAAGGCTGTACGTTGTCATGAAATAAGTTTTCACTTCCTAGGTCCATTCTCCTTTTGATCAGAAGCAGAGTTTGTATACATAATTTCTGAACTATGAATCTTCCTGCTCTTTAGAAAAGTATTATATTGTTCAGAGGGATCATAGTCTCATAAATTTACTAAAGCACTTCCTCATAAAAAATTATTTTCTTCCATATGGAGGTGGGATATCTTTTAAAAACTTTACTGCATTAGTGAAAACAGTATGACATTCATAGTGATTAATGAAAATAGAAATCAAATTAGGTAAAAATAGAATAAATGTTTCACCTATGGAACTTATTTTTTTTTTGCATTCCTGCATATTCAGGTTTTGTCTCTGATTTAAAGAAATAAAAAAATATTTTTCCAGTTGTGATTGATCTGAGCTGTTAATGGCTACCTAGAGGATGTGAGTTTAGGCAAAGTATGTAGCACTATTTGTACATAATTTTGATTATTACAATTTATTTTGATGCTTCTTTCTGCAAACAGTATTTGCTCAGCCATCTCTTGCTCCACAAGATTTCCTACCAAAAGACAAATTGCATTCCCATAACTGACTCATTTACTTGTTTCTTACTTTGCATTCCATGGAGAAACTAAATGACCTGTCTTTCTATTTTTAATGGAGCTAGTACACTTTGCTACCTAGAATAAATAAAATCATAGTCCTGTAGTACTGACACTGATAAACTATGCTATTTTTAAAATCTGATTCTTCACTGTAAATTAAACTACCACTATTTCTGCAACCTTTTATTTATTAAAGTTATATATATGCACTGTCTGAGCAGTGAACTGTTAATGACCACTAAATGTATGGTAATGAATTTACTCAGAAGGGGAAGAGATATCCACTTTTCTGAGCTTTTAGAGATTCGCTATTAAATTAACCAGAGTCTTTAGGAACTGGCTTTCCTTGATCCTTACCTGTTGCTCCTACTAAATAGTTCCTGTGAAATATATATGTTAATTTTCATTCATGTAAGTGTGAAATACATTCTGTGGTTTCAGTGCCACTTGTTTTCAGACCTTATTAAGAGCTGCAGTACTTACCAAAGGCTATGAATGTGTAAAATCTCATACTTTCTGCTTTGAGCTCAAGAAGTTTTGGAACTACAATTCAAAAGCAGTGTGCATATTTTGATCATATTTTTCTAGCTGAAATTTTTCTACCTTGTGAAGAAAATTACGTTGACCCTTTTATCCAGCAGATATAAATTTTCCTCTTCTAACTTGAATATATGATTTCAAAATAAAAAGTTTAAAAAATATAAACTGGTTGTTTCTTCACTTAGAATGATTGTGTTCCTTTCTCATTGTAGTATACTTCTTGGACTTCCTCTTTTATCTAGTCAGTCCATAGACTACTTTATAACAAACCTTGTCAGTTTGTTACTTGAAGTTTTACACGGATTATATACAGTTGAATATCATTAGTTTTTCTGGCATTTACTTCTGAATGCTGTGGATACCTAACTCACATTAACATGTGTGTAAAGCACTTTAAAAGACCATATGAAGTTGTTCAATGTAGAAATTGACATTAATTCTTGCACTTATTCCATGCAGGCCTTTGAAAGTTCCAAAAGATGGCAGAAGTTATCAGCTAAATGTCTTAACAGGAAACAAGACAAGTTTAAAATCTTGTAGAAGAGACTGAACAGCCCAATTATAGAGTAATAGTTCACTTTGATAACTATTTAACTTACCTAAAACCAAAATATAATTAAATATTGAAATTATGTTGGAGTCATTCTGTTGCTGGAGTCATTCCATCACCAAAGTTGTCTTTATAGCTAGTCACCAATGTAGGAAAGCTTAGACAATAGGAAAGGAAAACAGGAGACACTTCATGGTTTAAAATGAAACCAAGGAATTTTGGACATTTTTCCAAACAAGACAGCTTAAGCAAAGTATTTATATTATCCCTTAAAGGTAAGCAAAGTCATGCATAATTCTCTCATTAGGGCTAGATTAGTGCTCACCCTCTCCACTGCTTTCATGTTGTGTAATGCTGTGTCAATGTAGATTCCTGACAATCATGTTGTGTCAGATGAATGTGATGCATCAATATTAAAATTTACATTAATATTGCATTAATGTACTATGGTTAGAAAGCTGAAGCCAGTTTCCCAATAACTGAAAACTTCAACACATCAGGTTGATATCTGTCTGCAAAGCTCAAAACATTTTGAAAAGAATGTTTTAGAGAAATTAAATATCACACCAGGAAGAGTTAAGTCAGCAATTGACTGTGCTTATGGATATAAATTTAGATCAATGAGGATCAAAAAACCCCACATAACTTTCGGAAGAAATGCACTTCAATGTGTGAAAGGACTCTATGAATCACTCCTGGAGAACCTTTAATCACACAACAATTCACTGGTACATGTCAGCAATAGAAGTCATTCAGAACAAACGAAGAAAAACAGAACTGACACAATTAAAATAACTGCAGCCTTAAGAGAATAATTTAATAGAAATGTGTAAACTGTTCAAATAAAATTCCACACTTAAACACAATTTTAAGACTTGAAATTTGCAATTTGAATCCCAAATTTTAAATTTTCATTTCCAAATATTAAGATATGCAAAAGAATATCTAACAGCTAGAAAAGCAGGGAATAAGATATGTTTGCTATGTCTTTTTACTCAGCGAAATGTGGTTTGACTTGGAATTAAAATGGAAGTCTCTGCAATGCATGACCTCAGTAAGATGCTGCAGAATAGAATGTATTGAACTGTTGAGCAGGTAAAGAACAAGGGGGACAACCAAAACAGTCAGGTCTCAAATAAACTTCAGGTAGGGATAACTTGACACAAGGGAAACCAAATCAGGCTTTGCCCACAAGAAACTGTTGAAATGTTCATGCCATAAAGAAATGGATATGTAGGAAGGATTCAGATTTCCATATGGCAGGGGGGGAGAAGTGTTTATAAGGGGGAGAGGAAAAAAAAAATTAAGAGAATTTACTAAAGGAAAAAGCTAGCAAAAAACCCCAAGGTAGATGAGGACTCACAGTCACATTACTATGTAAAATGGCAGTACTTGACTGAATGACACACTACCTAATTCAAAAACATGTTTTGGGTTCTCTGTCTGTTTGAAGTAACTTTAAAATTATCTGTTGAATATTGTTGAAAGAGGTAATGTACTGTGGCATATAGCCAGTGGAAATTTTAGGTCTTGTGAATGTAATAACATTTCAGATAGCAAATATATCTATATTTATATGTGGCATATATTTGGCAGGAATATACAAAAGAATAAGGAACTCTGGCTAGTTTGCAAACCAGATGAAGAATGTTGGCAAAGCTGCTTCATTTCTGGGTCAAAATGTAACCAATGGGTCCAATAGAAACAGGCTCTAGAAAAAATTCTTCCTCTCTCCTGAGATATTCTTCCTTGAAAAATACAAAGTTATGCATGAGCATATATTCCAAGAGCATCTCTCATTGACCATGAATAAAAGTTAAAAATGCAAATTTCAATTAAGTTGGTAATGGGCATAAAGAGGACAGAGGCCTTCCTCTCTGTCTGGATAACTAGCTGGAGCACTGGACAGCATGTTCCTGTTTTGTACAGCTTTGGCTACCAACTAACCTTTTTTACTGGAATGAGGAATTTGGTGGGGTTTTTCCAAAAGCTTAGGGTTTTGGAAAGGCTGAAATTTGTATACCTCGATCCTCCAAATCTTTACATCCTAATGATATCAAAACAGGAGTTGAAACTGCTGAATAGGAAATTGATCCTGTCAGTTTTGTCATTGAACATGACAAATTAAACTGGTTTACTACTGGTAGATGTGGGAGGCGGCCTGAGGGAAGAAAGCTGGGGAATGCCGTGGGAGACAACATGTGTATAGTGCAAGCTCCCATGTCAATCACCATGTCAGTCACCCACTCCCCACTCCCCTGTTCTAGAAGGTTCCTTGGTTCTCTGTTCCCCATTGGTCCCAATGTTGGAACCACTCCTACCTCCTTCCCCTATTGGTTTGTGTTGTGTCACCCCACCCTGGCTCCTCCCCAAACCCCCTCCTACCTCCCCCCTGAGTTTATATACCCGGACCCCGCCCAGTGTCAGGGCTTTTTTGCCTCTGCTCCCCTTCAGAGGAAGTTGTGTCCCTGCTGTTCTTCACTTTCTTCCTCAATAAACCTCTCTGGATTAAGCAAGCAAGAAGCCCTCCTGCTCTTCATTCAGTGGTGAGGCTTTTACATTACGACATCCGGGCTTGGGCGGAAGGTGGGCTGAGGGTGGTACCAGACAGCATCGTGGAGGAGACGCTCCTGGAGCTAGAGGTAGCCTGGCAGCACCGGCCCAAGGAGAAACAGCAACCCTGCAGGTAGACTAGATTTATCAGAGGAAGTAGACATATGCTTCACTCTTTAGGAGCAATCAAAATACTTTACATCTTCTGGGTAATTTAATTAGAATGTAACTCTGAGGGAAACAAAAACGTTCTGATAACTTTGAACAATTTTCAATGCTTTTAAAATGAAATTGGCATTTTAAAATGACTTCATTTCATATTACTGCAAAACATTTAAAACTACACTGAAAAGTCTGAAAAAATATATGTACCCAACTTTCCATTGGATTGGGGCAGAAATGGAGGTAGTGCTTATTCTGTGTATAATTGAATATGGATTTGTTTGAAACTAAGTATGATATGTCAGATGGAAAAACAGCAGCTTTTATAACCTGAAATTTCTGTTCTTTAAAAATTTCATAAGAAAGTTAAGCTGATTTCTCACTGTCTCTATTTTTTTCTTAATGTTAGTTAAAAAACCTAAAAATCATTATATATGTGTATGACAAAATACCTTTCCCTTTATTAGTAAAAATTAATTTGTTAGCTCTAATTTTTATGCTGTTGCTTCTATCGTTGTAGAACTTCTGCTATGGTGTTTCTAATTTTTGTTTAATTTATTTCACTAAAGCTGAAACATTTTGAGAACAGATCCCTAAACAGTACTGTTTGGGTGAGTTTTGGGTACAGAGGCTTTACTTGCAAATTAGCACATTGTCTTCTGTGTTTCTTTTCCATGTATATAAGTTGATAATGGCATACTTATTTTTAAAATCGTTTTCATAGTGTTTCATATTGTCTGTTTTACACATAGGCTGATGAGCCATAGGCCATGAAAATCTACAAATTAGGTCCATGTTGTGTCTGGGAGGAGGGTAGAGAAAGGAATAAGAAAAGGCATAGTTTCATCTTTGTGAAACTTCAAAGGAAGTTGATCACAAAACTGAGATTAATATTTCTCTAGTGCAGAACTGTTCAGAAAACCTCTTTGAATCATGTAACTGCTTAGTAACTTAATATTAAACATCTATTTAAAACCTTTAAAAATAATCCAAGGCTAGTCAGAATTTCCTATTAACTCTGTTGATCCTTTACACATTTAATTATTACACTATTACTGTAAGACTTCGCCTTTTGAGTGAGGAAAAAATGCAGTTGCATATTTTCTAATGCAAATTTTTTTTTAAAAAATGAAAAATTATGTAGCAAAAATTCAATTATTTTCTGGGGATGCCTATAAAAAATGAAAGTTACGTAAGTTGTGGGAGTGATACGTAAAAATTATACCTCTATATACATGTGAGACATTTAATTTTCTTTCCCACTAGTGTCTGATACAGGTATAAAAGTCAAGGGTTTGTTTCCTGGCATGTTTTCATAGTCAAGCAAGTAATTCTGATCTATCTTTTCTGAATACCTCCTTTGTCTGATGTGTGTATGTAAAACTTTTAATAACTATTTAAGATTTATTTATCAATAAGAGAACAGAATAATCCAAAATAATTTATAATGCATATACAAAAATGTTATGAAAAATTATTTCAAGAGATCAGAAAAAATACAGAAAATGTGTGTGTAGACAATACAGTAATTCTTATATTTTTCAAATTTTTGAAGTTAATACTTGCAGTTACACATGACAGAGGAGTATAATAAAAAACTAAGAACTTCTCACATGTCTAGCTTGTCTAGTGAACAACTTCAGGATAGGCAAACCAATTCAATTCTGACCTTTGACTTTCAGCAATAATTGTTGAGAAGTTATATATAATTCAGCTTTCAAATTTTATTATCCAGTGTTTCTTCTGACTTCTTGTTTCAGAAATACAGCACAGTAATTCTTGGTGTAAATTGCATAAAGGAATTAGAAATGGATTCTTGTGTTGCAAAACCTGAGCAAAAAAACCATGACAGTTTTGTGGCTGCTCACCCTTAAGTGTATGTTCACTGCTTAGGTATTGTAGCTTAGTCTTGTTACATAACATAACTTATATAGGAATTAATTCCATGAGAATAAAAATATAAACACCACCAAAATCATCAACGCCATGGATGGGGGAGTTTACCCCCACTGAAAAAAATGATAACATGCATTTGAAGATAGCTGGACTTAAATTCTAAGGGAAAAATATTAGAAAATCTTCCACCTTGGATATATTCAAAAGCTGCCAGTACATGGTCCTGGGCCACTGGACCAATAAGGTTTCTTTCTGTGAGGAAAGAAACCCTATTGGAGTCTCATGCATTTTTTTCTGTTGCACATATATGAAAAACAGGACAGAAATTATGTAGAATTTGGGGGGGGTTTGTTTTCTGTGTGTGTCATCCAGTTGTGCTATTCATAAAAAGCCTTTGCTTTTTTCAAAAGCTTTGCTATTCATTGAAAGCCTTTGTCTTCAACCTCTCTCCGCCTCCCTTGATCCTAGAGTGGAAATGATCAGCTGGGTGAAGGAAATTCAACACTGAGCACTTTTTTGTACTGCAGCTTTAAGGAAATCAATTTCAGTCAGCTCATAGAAGGAGGCTAAAATTTCTCCAAATTACCGTTTGCCAATTTTCTTTTAATTGCTCTATATTCCTTTCTTACTTTGTGTGTTTCTCTTGAAAGTCTAATCCATGGAATTCTTACATATCCTATCAGAATCGGTTTATCAGTTTATGCATTTCATATGTGTATTCAGCTTGAAACTAAAATGCCTTTATGATGAAGACAGAAAGAAATGTTTAAAGCTGCTATTGGAATCAGGTAAGTAAAAACAGTTGTGTGGTGAAAGCTGCAAATCATCTTTCAGTCTTACCAAACATATGAGGACATGATTATTTCTTGGTGTACTCAGTGCTTGTATCTTTAATTCCTTTTAAAACAAATTGAAAATATAAAATTTGAACACCTAAATATACTTAAACAAAAAAATCTTTGAGCCTTTTAGAATTTTAATGATGCAATGAAAACCTAAATGTGTAAATAACTTCAAAAGCAAAATATGTCAAGCCTTTGGTGTTTGCTTTATATAAGAATTTACCATTTGGTTCCTGCAGTGAACCTGCAGTGTGAGCATAACTTCCCATGAGTGGTGGTGTTTTCCTTTGAGAACTAGCTTTGAGTGAGGGCATAACTCTAGTTCTTTTTCCACACCAGGCAAGTGCACTTCTGTGACAGACTCTTCTCATGCTTTTACTTCAGCTTTAGGACTTCTTTTAGGTCTTCTCACTAAAATCAAAAGAAAAGTCAAGCAGCTCAGGCTCTTAAGGTTACTCTTCTATTGTCCGGGATGACTGTTCCTTGCAGCTGTGTTTAAGTCAAAGGCACAACCAAACCACATTATCCCTGCATAGCCAAAATGATCCCTGAAAATAAAACTGAATTACAGGTCAGGTTCCTGCTGAATGTCTGAGTGTCCATACCTGCAAATTTCTGCCTGTGACTAGCAGCAATAAGAGAGAAAAGTAGACCTCATTAGGTGATCAGGTTTATTTCAGCTTAAAGATTAAGTTAAGTGTGATTGTGATGATAATATGATGCTCATCACTGCATTGGGGATTTTATCTTGCATGTGATAGATTCTGAAAATTGATATTTTATTAGGGGAAAAATTTGTTTGATGGGAAGTTTTCTCCTGATAATGAGAGAAAAGAGGGACATATGCTACCATGTCAAAAGCAGACTATTCAATTTCTAACAATTCTAACAATTTCTCAGCATCTTACATTTGAGTAACAGAGTGTCATAAACTGATCACTTTCATAGTAAATGAATGCAATTACTCCACATTTCTTAATTTTCTGCAGAAAAAAACAAGTACTTGTTGCTCTAATATGAAGTACTACATCAGTCAGGTAATGATTTGCTATTGGAAGTATGAAACATTCCTATTTTTTCCTGTTATTCATACTCGTATCTTTAACATCTAGACTTACAGAAAAGGGTTTTTGCATTATAAACTATATAAAAATGAATCATTTTCCCTCACTTTTTATTTGAGTCTTCTGTAATTATGGAAATAAGTGAACATGGCTTCTCATTCATAATTATTTTTCTCTTTAATGTTCAAGCTGTAACTGAAATAAAAAAGTTTTTCATCACTTTCCACTTACATTGAGAGTGCTTGATGTATATGTTTTCTAGATGAGTATTTGCTTTCATCTTCAACAAAACCTCATAAGATTCTACAGCAACTGAGTAGTTCAGTGTGGAATAAATTATGTAATAAAAGACTAGCTGTCTGAGACATAATCTTTCTGTCTTAAAAGGATGCTTTTCTTTTCAAATGCCTATTAAGATGACCTGATTTGTTCAAACATTTTCAACCACATGGGTTTCTGAAAAAAAATCTTATGAAGGCCCTTGATTTTGTGTGGCACCACATCCTTTGAAAATATTGGCAGTGTTGTGGGAATTACCTCTCAGAGCACATACAGGGCAGTGATATTTCTTTCCCCACACCATGTCAGTTTTAGTCTTTGTAATACTAATGGAAGTATCAAATGGTATATTGACAATTTCAGTCTGGTATTTATTATGTGTACCTACAAATCCAGGTGTGGACCGACCCTGTGGGAAAGATTACCTCAGTGGTATCATTATAGATACCTGTAAATCCACTGGGTTATTGTCTTCTTAGCTTCTAGGCAGAGCCTATGATTTCTACATAACTAACCTTTTCCATGGTTTACCTTGTCACTCTTTACAATTCATTAAGTAAATTTCATCCTTTACAGCTTTTTCAGTGTGACTGAACTTTTTATTCTTATGTAGACCATGAACTGATATCAAAACTGTGTGTGAGATGAGCAGAAAAATAAATAACTTTCATTAAGAGCCTTTCTACCAAAACACAATGGCATATAAATTTTATCACAGTGAAACTGAAAGTTCTACATTTATAGAATTCTAAGGCAAATAATGCTTGAAGAGTATAATTGCACACTGGTCTGTAAATTTTAATAAATATCTGAAAGTACCATAAGTCCCATTAGGTATTTTTATTATTTTGGAATATAAAAAATTTTTGGAAACTTTGGAGGAGTGGTTGTGTTCTGGGACAAAATACAGCAGTTGCTGAAAGTGTCAAGCATTTTGTTAGCCTACTCTGTATTCTTTATTTTTAATTTGACGGAAATTACATTACATGATAAAGTATGATACAAAATTGTAAGTTATATATGATGTCTTATGTTAAAATGATGTGTAGAGATATGCTGATTAGAAAGACATAAATTATTTATTTTGTATTGTTTTTGAATCTTTGAAATATGACCTCAAAGCCTAGACATGGAAGAGGTAAGCAGTAAGATTAGCAAAGAATTTTGTGCTTGTTGGGCTTCTTTAGATAAAAAAGTAGTCTTTAATTAGAACTCTTGTAATTCCTTTCCTGTCATACCTGATGTACTAATTTCTGGGAACCTAGGACATAAACTTTCTCTTCTGACTCATAAACAAGAGCCAATCATTTTATCTTTGAGAATGACTTAGTGTTGAGTGATTAAACTTTCTTAAAAGCCAAGCAAACTCAAGCAGACTTAAATTACATCATGTTTAATGGACCAGGTGAGCCATGGTAATACTCAGCATCTTTGCATTGTAGACTGTCTTTAATAAGATAAAATTGCTTTTGTCTGTTGCTGCCTCCTACTTCTATTCCCATACAACAATAGCAACACAGAAGGAAAAGACTTTTTTGTCCTATTAACACCTAAAATCTTGATGCTAAATTATGAATAGACAATTAGAAAATAACTCTTGTAAGACAGTCTTCCAAGAGATTAATTGAACAAAGATTCAAAATAGCTCAAAATATAACTTGACTTTTTCTGTGAGATTGTCAAGGAAAATTACATGCTAATTACATTTTCATATAGGTAAGAGATACAAGGGACTGTCTACTCTCAAATTCTCTATGTTTTAATGGTTTTTTTAGGTGAACAAGAACTATCATATCCAAGATACTGAAAATATTCAGCAATTTCATTTAAGGCTGTACAAGGTTGCTATTGCCTCATAAAAATTAAAATACATTACAGTATATTACAGTATATCTGGACTTCATTGCTGCTTTATGGACAAAAATATTACCCTTTATTTTTGAAAGTATGTAATTAAAAAAACATTTCTCTGGAAGTTTCTTCCTTCTCTGCAGCAAGAAAATTTCAGCTTAACTCTTTTGCATGTATAAAGCCTTTTTTCACAGATTAAAATACAAATTTTCTTGTTTCTGTATTAGTAAAGGTCCAAATATTAGTCCAGCAAGTAAATGTTATGTTTGGCTAAATCTTCCATTCATTATCCCAAAAGAATCTCAAGTGAATTTCCAAACAAAAAAACCAACCAAACCAAATAATCCCCCCCTCCCTGCCCCCCCCAAACCTTAGAAATCCTCACTACACAAGCAAGGCAAACAAAAAATAGAGCAAAATATGAGTTCAACAATTCTAAAAGAAATTTTATGTCTTCCTTGGGCTAAAAAAAGTTCCTAATGGTGCCTTTTTCATGGAGATATTAAAAAATATTTAAATCAATGTTACAACTAGAAAAGCTCAGAAGGTAATTAATTTTACATTAGTTGTTGAAAAGAAAATATATAATGTTGGAGAACATCTATTGTAATTGAAGACTGAAAGAGAAATATAATAATTTGAGAACAGAATTTTTGTTGTCATGCTTTAGAAACTGACTAAAGACAAACTATTACAAATAGTGATAATAAACATGGTGAACTTTCACAGTTTGGGATTTTCTGTGAAATACTTAGTGTATGCTAACTTTTCTATTTCAATTAAAATGCAACTAATTATGCATGAAGATAAAATACTGCAGTTGTCTAAACAAAGAAGAGCTTCTTTTACTTAAAATGTTGTTGTTTCCGGACATGTCTTTTTTCTCTTTTAGATTGTGAAAATACTTTCATCATTGGTTTATGGATTTAGCAAGTAGTCCCTAACTGTAGCAGAAAAAGTTTAGTAGGCCTTTTACACAGTGCATATTTCCTTATAGTAGAATTCTTCCGAGTGTGGGTCATAAATTGTTTTCTCTCTTCATTTGCTGATATTTTCATCAATATGTCGACTTCTTCATCAGCTGTTCTTTTCCTAGCCTGCTGCTTGGTGACAGAAGGGCAAACAGACAGCACTTTGGCTTTGGTAGCTGCTAAACAAAACAGCTGAGTCTCCAAACGACTGCTAAGGCTCTAAATATTGCAATTTAACAGTCTAGGGTAAGCCCACTCTCAAAATATCTATTTCTCAGCAGCAGCAATAAAACTAAATCTCTATTTCTCAGCCAATTGCCATGTTGTATGAAGCCTGGAAGAAAGCTGATGCTACCAGTGCAGAAACACAGCAGAGAAGACTGGATTTGTTGCCCTGTTCTTTAGGATGATAGTATACCACATATCTCTAGAGAACTTAATCTGTTATTGTCGATTTTCTATCTGTTCCAAATGTACAATTCTGTGATAAGTAACAAAGAAAAGTTTTACAATGCAAGGAACTTATTTTTATATCAATACAGATTAAAAAAAATATTTGTCTGGGAAAAGCTTTTTAAAGGCTTTTAGGATGTGCTTCATGACACAGTGCTTTTAATAATGAATTAAAAGTTACTGCATTAATTGCATAAGCCTGACTGTATGTAGATTTTTCAATTTGTTTATTGAGTATGACTTACCATTAAAATACCAGAAAATTATTCTTGAATAACCAGAACAAGAATAAAATTTCACCAATTCAAATATAATTTTGAATCTCCTTAAATAACAAGGCTAATTTTTTGCATACATCACTGTCTCTTAGACCTCATCTTTGTTTGCCATGTAATCCAAATATCCTAACAATGAGGTTTTTTCTATTTTCATGGGAAGTAGCCAGTGGAGAGATAAAATATGTATAAATTAAGTCTCCCTCTATAGAAACACATTATTAGAACACTTCCTTGATCTGGAACCTCTTTACAGATCATAGAATCGGTATGTTTAAAATTTTTATTATTCAGGTCTTCATACAGCACAGTTCTTTCAGTTTGAAAGATCAAAAGAGATCCTGTGTTCTGTGATACTGAAGAGATTCATTAGATCCTGTAATTGTGTCAAAATACAATGATAGAATAGGGGTCAGGGAGAAGATGTGTAACCTTAACTAGCATAGGTGAAATGTTAAATTATTATTTTATTTTATGCTATGATAATTTTCCTCTTTCTTAATGTTAGAAGCCAGAACAGACACCTTACATGAAGCATTCAGTCACAGTAAAGGCAGTGTTTAATAGTTCATTGTAGTAGTTAATAAATATGCACATTAATTTTAGTATTGTATTATTCTTTGGAAGCTCCACTACATTTTAAGAATTCTAAGCCACCCGTCTTTACAGTGAATCAATAACTCTTTCTCCACTGAGAAAAAACAAATGCACTGTGTGTGTTTTTATCAGTCCAATTGTGATCAATATCTTTATTCATGTGGGTTTTGCTGGTGGAAATGTATTTAAATTTGTGAATATAAACCCTTCTTTCAGCATGCTTATGAAATGTCAATTGATTCTGGAGAGAGAAACACATAGGTATACGTATCAGTATAATTGACCTATAATGTAGCAGTGTGTCTCCAGCACTAAATAGTGTGGTTGCTATTTGTACCAATGTTTGATGTAAGAATATTCTCTCAGTGCAGCATTGAGGAGCGAACAATTGATTTAGCTAGATATGTTTACATTTTTGAAAGATGTGTGTGGAGGTTAAAGCAATATAATTAATTCCTAAATTGTTTTTCAAGCTCTGAATCTTCACTACCTGCTACAGTAAGGCCACTTCATAAATTATGAACAACAGAAATTGCAAAGGCTAAAGAAAACTCTAGGTGAGCTATTAAGATCTTTCTTTGTAAGCTAATGGTTACTCTTTCACGTTGCCTTGGTTTCAACTGGTACTGGTTGTAACTCAGCCTATCCCTTCAGAAATATCCCCTTAAATTATCCTTGCTAAAGTATGCTCCAGCCATAATTTTTTATTCACATAGAGAGTATTGAAAGCTGTTTTGCAACACACATATATGAAATCATGGAAGACTTGCAATGTTCTTGTAGTCTTAGTAAGTTATAAATTGGTTTATTAATTATAAAAGGCTGATTTCTATAATAACTCCAAATATTCCTTAGCTTTCACTTGAAATCTTATTGTTTGTGTTGAAGGTATTTGTGGAGGGAATCACTGCTGATAGCTGTAAAATTTGCAAGTTTTGATGACCACTTTTTGTGTCAATTTTGTCCACAAATGTAGCAAAAAGCTACTGGGTATTTAATGACAAATTAAATTTTATAGCTTGAGTACAGTGCTGTATCAAAGAACTGCTTTTTGATTTCTTATTGGAATTGTACAATTGTTCAGGTTGAAAAGTATCCCTAAGATCCAGTCCAGTCGCTAAGCCAGCATTGCCAAGGCCATGTCCCCAAGTACCATATCTACACATCTTTTAAATTCCTCCAGGGATGTTGACTTCACCACTGCCCTAAGATATCTGTTCCAGGGCTTGACAATCCTTTAGTGATGAAATTTTTCCTAATATCAAATCTGCCACAACTCGACACCATTTCCTCTTTTTCTCACTTGCTAGATGGGAGAAGAGAGCAACTCTCACCTGGCTACGTCCTCTGTTCAGGGAGTTGTGGAGAGCATTAAGGTCCTCCCTGAGTGTCCTTTTCTCCAGGCTGAAGACTCCCAGCTCCCTCACTATGGGAGGGAGTCTTCCCCTTCTTCCTCTTTAAATACCTGTAATCCAGACCAAAAAGTGCCTTGTTTTGCTTGGATCTATTAAAGTTTGACAAGTGGAAGTTTGTAAAGTGCCTTATCATATCTGTGTATTCTAAATTTTGCAAGGTTGTTTGTAACTTACCCTACTGGGAATTTTGTTTTTTCTCCAATGCACCACCCACAACAAATCCTCTAAAAAACCTGCTGAGTGGGCTAGGGCCTTACACTCAGCTGCTTCTCATCAAACTTGTACTTCTGACCCTTCCCCAGCTCTGTTGCCCTTCTCTGGACACATCAATGTCTTGCTTGGAGTGAGGAACCAAACCCTTACTAAAACCAGTATTTTTTTTTCCTTTGAATGCTTTGCAGAACTAACAGTAATTTGTGTCTTGCATGCCTCCAGGGAATGCCTCTACTTTTACCAGAGAGAGCACATGGCAAGAAAAGTCTGATGAGTTACAATTTTTTTCTTTTAATATATGCATGTTCACTTGTGTGATCATTATAAATTTCAGATGGGGAAAAAATTTCCTCCTTTACAGAAATATATAAAGGTATACTGTGTATGTGCATCTAGTTACTTGATCTGATTTGCTTTATAAAAACTTTCATTATTTTCAACCATCAAGGAGCTTGCATATGTGTTTTTATTGGATGATTCTCTGCTATTTCAGAATATGCTTACAGATCTGAACGCATTTTACCTGAAAAGCCATTAATTTTTGGTTAACTTATTTTAAGTACTCTCAAAAATCTTCTGCTTTTATTGCTCAAAGAAATAAACAGCTCTGTACTGGAAATTCTGTTTATACATCTGAAAGATGAATCCTTGTCTTCCCTTCTAACATTTTTCCCCTTTTTGGCTTAATATAATTTATGTTATCTTTTACATCATAACAATTTAATAATGTATAATACATAAGTTTTATAGCAAATTCACATTTAAAAAATCTCATTTTTAATACATTAAATTCTTTCTCATGTTTTTGTCCAACATGAGTGGTGCTGGTTATTTTTTTCCATTTTGGAAATTTTTCCTTCCTTGAATTCATGCTTAAACTGTATTAGCTTTATCCCTGCACAATATGTTTTTTAAAGTCCCATGTGTTACAGTCTGCAGTGTTCAGGCTTATAATAAATAGCCTATCACCAGTCATACTGGCAACACCTCTGCCCATAGGGGTTTTTTTCCTAATCACCTACATATATCCTGAAGATAGTTAGCTTCAGAGCTCATAGTTTGCCTCATCAGTTATCAGAATCATTAATTAAATGTCTTTTGGGGCTTATGTGTGAAAGATTTTAGTGTCAAAGTTTCTTTTTAGAAAATAAATCCCAGCCTCTGGGCGTGAAATCAAGACTTATTTGATGATGACAAAGTATCAGCAAAAATTCATTTAGTTTGCACAGTTGTCAAGACAAATTCAGGAAATAGTATTCAGTGGTTACTAGTATCTTAATAGCCAGTGGTTATTTCAAAAGTTTGGGTAGTTTGGGAGTGTAGATGAGGGGAGAATTGGAGGGGCTGGCTTTGTGGTTTAGGGTTTAGGATGGCTTTGGGGGTTTAGGGTTTATGGGTGTGTTTGATTTTAATTGGACAGTATGAATCAATAGATTGTGGTGAGGTTGTGGTTGTGGTAAGATACTTCTACAGCTCTTAAGCAAAGTTCTCATTTTCTGACTCAGTATTTCATACAGATGAACTTTGCATTATGGCACAGTGCTCAACAAGTAGAGACTGTTGATGAATAACAAACTTTAGTCTATTTTTTACCTATCATTCATGTTTTAGCATAGATAACAAAATGTATAGTTTATTTGTGTATACTTTGTTTTGTTTTCTTTATTCAACTATGCATTCAAATATTCACTAATCCACCTAATCTTCCATTATTAGTGAAATCCCCAAGTTAATGAACTAGCTCTCCTCTGACAAAATAGCTCTTTCTCACCCTGTCTTTGTAATCAAACCCAGGTATTGAGAAAATGGAGGAGAGGTAATAAAGGAGGTAGATAGTGTGTTAAGAGTGTGGTGGATTGACCTTGACTGGACGCCAGTTGGCCATCAAGCCACTCTATCTCTCTTCTCTTCATCAGGACACAGGGTGGAGAAAAAAGGGTGGAAAAAAATTGTGTCAAGAAAAGGGCAGTTTAATAAAGCAACAGGAAAGACTTTTGCACATGAAAGCAAAGGAAAACAGAGAATTTATTCTCTACTTCTCATCAACAGGCAATGTCTGGCCACTTCCTGGGAAGCAGAGCTTCGGTATGTGTACTGATTCCTCCAGAAGAGAAATGTCATAATAACAAATGCCATCCCTCCTCCTTTAATTTAGATTTTATACCTGAGTAAATGTTGCATAGTGTGAGAAATACCTTTTGTCAGTTTTGGGTCAGCTGTCCTGGTTGTGTTCCCCCCCAAGATCTTTCCCACCTTCACTTTAAGGGGTGAGGGGAAATATGTTGGAGAGATATAGAAATCTAAATAATAACTTGGATGAGAACATTACTTTTGTTTAGATCTCATATTGCTCATATTATAGTGCAATTACACTGGGTTTATGGAATAAAATTGTAATATCTTGATTGTTTTAATGATGACTGAAGAAATTTCAGTCTCAGGAGAGAAAACAGTAACCTGGAAGTTCACAGCCTCAAACCTTGTGACTCTCTTATGTTGTTGTGGCAGAAAATACTAAGCACTAATAATAATTTCAGATTGTAGACATTTCCCACATCTCTAGAAGTTGTATTGAAACAAAATGTTTATACTGAGAAAATACTTATTACCATGAAGGCTGTCCTGAATATGCAAGCAGAAGAGATGCGTGATCAAAACTAAATGTGGCAGTTTAGTAGACCCATTCTAATTTTTTGTGCAATTCTTTAAAGCTTCTTTATTCATGCTAAATACAAAAGCTTCCAATGTCAACCAACCTTATACAGGCTACATATTTTTGTATATAAATACTTTTGCCTAGTATTCTGATTGTGAGGTAGCTTGAGTTGATAGCAATTATTGCAAGGATTTTACTTCTTGTATATGCCATATTTTCACTTAGGCTTTGAGGCTGACAGCTTGAGACAAGGTGATAACTGACTCATGTTTTTGTTGCTGCCCTTCAGGGGATCATATGCAAATGATCAGGTCTGTAACTCACCAGCAATGTTGGTGTGAAAGTAACAAATGATGAGGAAAAACAGGTGCTGGGGAGGAAGCTGACCATATGATAGCTGATATAGTGGATATCTTCAAATTAACTCAGTTACCAGTGTTTTTGAATATTCAAATCCAACCCAACCACCCCAAAGTAACAAAAACTAAAATATGTTTGGAAAAATCTCTTGCAGATGGCAGTAGCTCGCTGGGATATGGCTTTATAGAGAAGTGACTCCAATATCCAGCAAGAAGTGTATGAGAAGTAAAGTGTTGTGCTGTGTTTTGTGGGGAATAAAAAAAGAAATTAAAGGTTCATTTTTCAGTAAGAACAATTAAAACCTGCTTGCAAGAAGTCAATTTCAATATTTGGGTGCAAAGCAATCCCATTCATAAGGATTTGACCTGTATTTTTTGGAGGAGGTGGTTGTGGATTGAAACTGATGTTTAATTGTGGCAAGGTGCAGGTTTCCTGAAAAAAAACTTGAAGTTTTTATTTGTTTGGTGCATCCTCAGAATCTAATTTAAAACTGCAAATTTTTGTTGTCAGAATCAGATACCCAAGAGATTTTGACCATAAATGAGAACAACCTCAAAACTCTAACAGAACAAAGAACATGAAGTCATGCGAGAATAAGGATTCATTTTGTGTTTTCCCAAAACAGCAATCTTTGAGGTTGGGGAAGTAAGTGGGAGTTAAATACTTGGATTTTTTTCTAGACTTTTTGATTGTAAAGGTACTTCATTAGGATCATAAGAAGTTGTGAAATTATTAAAGATGTAAAGGGATCTATAGATATATTTTCTTTAGGCATGAAAGATACAGATTTAGATGCTTGCAATGGATTGAGAAAAGACAGGAATGGATTATTCTGCATCTCAGGAAACTCCTTAAAGATCACAGGCCTGGGGGTGGGAAGACACCATACCATTTCCTCTGCCATCCTTTTTAGAAAAGTTACACAGGAGGTACCAAATTTCTTTAAAGAAAATAAATATTAACACAGCTGCTCATTTTGGAGAGATGTGGGAACTGGGGTGAGAAGAAAGTGTTCATTTAAAATGTTTTCTTTCTCTCAGTTTAGTCATAATTTACCATTTTGACATAATGCATTAGACAGTCTGTTCCAACCACAGCTGCAAACTTAAGAAAAATTAGGCTTCTTAAAGAAAAACATTGTTCAACTATATTGATTATTAATTTTAAAAATTAAATTTTAAACCCCCAAAGATAATCCCTGCACACAGGAATTGTTCTTCCCCGTGAAATACAATCACCACAGTCTGTTATAGCAGTTGTCACGGACTGACCCCGTTTCTCATGCCCCCTCAGGGCTTGGAGCAGAGGAGGTAAAGAATTCAGGAATAGACTAGTGAAATTGAGCCTGGAAAAAAGAAGGGTGAAGAATGTTGTTTCTCACCCGCCAACTTTATTTTTAATTTGCAACAAATTAACTTTCCCTAGGTCAAATCCGTTTTTCTTGTAATGGCTAATTGTTATGTGATTGCCTTGTCTATCTCAACTTACAGGCTTTTTCATCTTATTTTCTTCCTCTGTTTGAGGAGGAGGAGTGAGAGGGTGGCTGGGTGGGAGCCAACTGGCCAATGTCAGCCCAGCCCACCACAGTTCGGGTGGTGATTTCTCTGAAGTTTTCTAGCAGGGAAGAAACAATCAAGTACAGTTAGAAATAGATTATGTAACTATGACATGGGCATCACCTTTAACCTCATGAAATACAGAGGCTTTTGGCCAAGAGTTGCAACCTGTGATGCTCAATAACTGTTACAATTTATGTGTAGACAAATGCTGGCATTCTAGGATCCTGATGGCAGGGGAAAAAAAAAGCAAGGATGATATTAAAAATGCTATTAATAATAAACACTGTAGTGTTTAATTGAAGACTAAAAATACATGTTTTCATTTTAAAGATATCATTGTGTTATTATTTCAATAAAAAACCTTTTAACAAAATCTCCATGTGAAATTTGAAGGTGTATAGTAAAAAAATTACAAAAAATCTTTTGTGTTTTCAAATGTTAACTAACTTGTATTTGAATTCTCACAAAAATATGGCTTTGGGGACAGTAATAACTTCATTTCTTTGTGGAGATAAGCATTTCATATTTTGGGCTTGAATAAGACTAAAGTAGAAGTGTTTTTACTGTTCCACAATTATTAGAAGTATTCTGATAAACTAAAGAGAATACACAGACTAAGCTGTGTGATTAGAAACTGACATTTTTTTCAAAGCTACTGCTTTCATCGTGAATATCAGTCTGTAAAATTGCTGCAGTCATACAGAACAGCCTTGTGAAGGTAATATGAAAAGTTCTTCATGTTAGTGGTGGGAGAGGAAAAAACTCAAAACCCCCTAAAATAACCCAAAAATTGCAGAGTTCTGTGCAAAGATACTGTGCAAAGAAGTCAAAAGTTTAAGTTCAGCAATTTCGTATCGACTTGATTGCCACTGTGACCTGAAACATCAGGTCTGTACAGTACAGTATCTGTAAGGACTTAGATGTTGCTATCTCTGATGGCATTGGATTCTTTGAAAAGCCCTGAAAAAAGTGATAGCTGTAGTACCCTAGAAATAAGTAGCTTTTGAAGAAAGCATGCTGTGTACTTATTTGTAAAAAAAAATACTTGGGAAGAATTTCACATTTCTTGTGAAACTGCAAAAGTATTGAAAGAAACCAACTCAACAGCTGTGAAAAGAGACAGAGGAAATACTTGTCTCTTGCTTTTTGAGACCACAGCTTACTAAATCGGATTTTTTAAAACATGTTGTGTCTTTTCTCAAGTTACGATTTTCTGTCTACAAAATATAAGGGGTGTTTTTGGGAGGAGGGAGTTCTTGCAAGATTCAAAAGAATTATACAATAAGTCTGCTGGCTTTGAAAGAGCTCTTGCTACATTTGAGAGTTTACATCTGATTGCAGATACATTGGAGCTGTGGAACAGTTTTTTGAGGAAAGAACTGACAACCTGATTACATTCTCTACAGTATTATGGGCCCTCAGTCTATTTTTCTTTTCACTTTTTTTTCAGACTATGAGTGACATATAAATTCAAAAGCCTCTTCATAGATCTCTAGCAAGAAACTTCTTCAAGGTCCTGTAGTTTCATAATTTCTTCTACAGGAAGGTTATCTCTGCTTTGCTAGTTGCGCAAGAACTTTAGTTTTGCCTTTCATTTCTTTAGGCCTATTTTGCAGAAGTATTTAGGGTTTTTGTATAAGGCTTTGAAATGTGAAACTGAAGCATCTGGGAAGTTAAAAATATGTAGATCATTTTACTGTTTGGAGGGTTTTATTTAAATGCTGTTTGAAGACCTCAAGATTTTGTAATACTTATTGGAAATATTCAGGAAGACTATGTCAATACTCAGGCAATCTATTGTTTTTCCATAGTCCTTTAGAGAAGTTGAGTGCTGCTCAGGTTTGGGTTTTCATTAGTGTATCTGCACTCTCATGAAAGCTATAGCCTAAATATATGATGAAAGACATTTACTTATAGCAGGTGGTGCGAACTGACCTGCAGAGAACTCTGTACAGAGCTCTTTGTAGCTTCTCAGCAGAATGAAAATTATTCTTTCTTTCTAAATGAGAGCTCGGGGCTGGAAGCTTCATTTTCTCATGTTTTTGGGGGAATCTTAGAGCTACCTTTAAGCCTGTTGGCACAGGCTGATGCCATATGTTTCCTTGTCCTTAGATCAATGCTGAATGTAAGCTGTAGAGTGTGAAATCAAGACTGTCCTGTTAGACTGTCCTGATTGCTACAAAAGCTGCAAGACCCAGGTTTTGGAGCACAGGCTGCATGTGCCTCAAGCTGCAGCATAAAGAACAAAAACATCAGTAAAAGCAGTTGGGTACTGCTCTCAAAAGACCACGATTATTATCTGGTGCAGAGGAGTAGTCAGCAGGAGTCCAGTGGTGAAATGGCTGACAGTTGGGTTATGACAAAGACTTGTGAGAGTAGTAAGAGAAGTGCTGACTGTGTTGGGAAGGCTGTGGCCATTCACAGGGAATGGAGCTACCACTCTCTTAAAAACAAGGTCATTAATTACTACAGCTATGAAACTTTCTTGAGGGGTGAAACATTAGGCAAATTAGATTTGCCTTCAAAAGTCATGACTACCCGTGAGGTGCAGGAGCAGGGTAGTGCTGATTAAAGGATTTAGGTATTATATAAATTATACACATTAATCATCTTTTAAAGTGTAAAAAGCATATATTATATAGATGTTATGTTAATAGATAATGTATCTATGTATAAAAGAAAAAATATTAATTCATACATCTTTGTATAGTCCTTCATACAGATCTGTGTATGTCTCTCTATGTATATAAGGTGTTTATATACAGGACAAAAAAATTGGGTCCAGGCAGAGAAAGTTGGGGCTGTTCAGCCTGGAGAAGAGAAGGCTGCATGGAGACTTCACAGCAACCTTCCAGTATCTGAAGTGGGTCTACAGGGAAGCCAGAGACAGATTCTTTATCAGGAAATGAAGCTTGGCTATATGGAAGAAATTCCTCAGCACCTCAGCACCTGTGAGGGTGCTGAGGCACTGGAATGGGTTGCCCAGAGAAGTTGTGGTTACCCTATCCCTTATGATCAGGTGTCATTTTTTAACATGAGAAAAATTTGGAGAAGTAAAACAGAAACAGAAACTTTTAATATAACTAACGATCTATTAAACCACTAAGAAACTAGACATGCCTCTGTGAAAAACACTTGTTAAAGACAAAAGAGCCTCAAGAGCTTCCTTTTTGGTTCTCAACCAACAAAAAAGTAGCACACACTGGGCCCCCCCTCTCGGCCATGCCACGGGGAGTTGGCTACCAGGCAAGAGAAGGAGTGGTGTGGGGCCAGCCCCTTTCTGGGAAACCCACCAAGCTCCATCCTGGACCAGGCCAGGTAGGCTCTGCCATGGCGGCCTGAACCCCTCTCCAGGGACTCCGAGGGACACCAAAACCCATTGTAACTAAACCAAACCCCAACAGTTACCAAGCAAGCAAGAAAGAAAAGCTACACAACCCTAACCAGAACAGAATCAACCACAACTGTTAAGATCTTACCATCAAGTACCCTCCCCCCAATACAACTAAAACCAGAAAAAACCCTAAAACACATGCAGAGTGGCCCTACAGCTAAAATTAAACACAAAAACCCCCCAAAACCTACCATAAAACCAGTCCTAACACAATCCCAACTACAACTCCTACCACAAGTAACCGGCCAGTCAGGTAACCATTTAAGAAACCCAAACAACATATTAACCCTTTCAGTACTTCAATCCTCCCTCGAGTAACAGAAAAAAAACAAAATACAAACATATTGAAAAAACCCATAAAAACATAAAAATGTTTTTAGAGCAATGTCTCTGCCTGAGCTAGGTACAAAAAAGATCACATGCCAAAGTCAATAGTATGGATTTTATTTAACAGTAAATGAGAGAGAGTGAGAAAAAGAGAAAAAGAAAGAGGGAAAAGTAAATAGAAAAGAGGTGGGGAAAGAGAAAATATCACCACTCCCTGGATCCCGATGGCATCCTGTTGATCCTCTCCATCGGGTCTCCTAGGGAGTGAGGGTCCCCCAAAAAATATAGAGTCCTATGGCTTAATATACAACTGGGTCAGGTGCCTCCCCTGGAGGGCGAGCAAGTTTGACACTGTCTCTTACAACAGACTATGGATTTTGTTGCATTACTTGCAACACATGCAGTGCTCTTATGCAAGGCCTCAGGAAGAAGTCTGGAGGGAGCTTCAGGGGTCTTTGATGAATTAGGAACCCCTTCAGCTGCCTCTCATGTGAAAGTCCTGTGAACGTGGCCTTCGCGGGGTGAGGGGCTTTTGAGCTGAGCCAGTTTGTAGAAGGCAGGACGTGTGTTCACTGTCTCTGACCAGAGGTTACACCATACACCCAAAACTCTCCTCCCCCTGCCTTGGTGGTGGGGGAACCTGTGCAAACTTGCAAACCTGCCCTCAAGCAGATAAGCCTGTGGGCTATAGCCTCCCCCCACCACAAACACAGCCAGGGATGATTTTCAGGACAGCTGCTTGGTTTGGCTTTCTAGTGGATGCATTCTTCTCCCTTAGCCTTGTTTACTTCTCCCTAGACCTGAGATAATTGAACCTTTGACCTGAGATAAGTGTCACCTTTGTCTTATCTCAAGTTCCCTTGGGCAGCCTAACTCACAGTCCAAAGTTCCAGTCGGGCATCTTAAGGTGGGCTTCTGTAGTCACAGATTCTTTATGCAGTTTTGCCATAATGGGCAAAACTCCTTCATAACAATGAAGGAGCATTAACCATTTAGCACATTAACCATAACATTTCAGTCTCTGACATTATACCTGGAAGTGTTCAAGGCCAGGTTGGACAGGGCTCGGAGGAACCTGGTCTAGTAGAAGGTGTACCTGCCTAAGGCATGGGAATGGAATGAGATGTCCCTTTCACCCAAATAATTCTGTGATTCACTGTATGATTCTATTTTCTTTGAAATATTTAATTGAATATTTATTGGTCAAAAGGAAGGGGCAGTAAATCACAGGACTGCCTGTGAGAACACATGGACATGGCAGTGTCAAGAAATTTGTGTCAGTCAGTCACAACAAAGCATGAAAACTTGCAAGGAACAGCTCTTTCAAAAGGAGGGTCCTCTGTGCATGTAATGACAGGGGGCTCCACTTTCTAATGTGCTTCTGAGGACATTGGATCCAGCAGCATTTCCTGCTGTCCAGCACAGGGCTGCCTGAGAGCATGAGAGCATGATGGCATCAAGAAAGCTGTGAGCCAAAGGACCAGAATGATGATTATTACCACAAACGACACCTTCTGACATAAAATGGTGGACTCCTTCCATAAAATGAAAAACCTGGTGTATGTAGAGGAAGGGTTGTCTTGGCCTGATGTACTTCTGAATAAATTGGAGGGGGTAAATAGTCTTCTTAGCCAGCCATGCCAGATCACATCACTGGAAGAAAGGGAGAAAAATGGCCCTTGAAGCTGCAGGGAGGGGGTGGGATTTTTGCCAGAAGCTGAGGAGTGCAACATCATCATCCTGCCCTTGGTGAACTGGTTAAAATAAAATGCTTGTTTTCTATATGAATTGATATATCCTGTAGTTTTGTAGCTGCTTGTTTAGGAATTCTTAGTGGAGGGGAGGTAATGTGGTCATGACACATGTGTGCTATCTATTGTTTGAACTTCAAAGCTAACAGTTCAATAATCTTAATGCATTGCTGAGTGAATGTCAACAAAGGTATTTGCTGGTTACAGCATGTTTTGTGAACACTATGGAGATGAGGTAGATTAACTTCAATTGATCAGTACGAGGACCTTTGCCACCTTGAAATTTGATTTTAACCATACAGGCTGCTGTCACTTAGGGGTTGTAACTGCTGTCCTACAGCAGGAAAAATGTGAAAGAGAGGAAAAGAACAAGATGAATTTACATATTTCCTTTACTAAGAATGCCTTGACACTTGCCTTGTTCACCATAAAGAGAACAAATAAGGGATACTTCCATGTGTTTTGAAAATAGAAAGTAGGTGGATGTATGAGAAAAGGTAAAGATGCTTAAAGGCCAGAATTACTAAGACTGCAGAACAACAAAGGAATAAGTCAAAAGTGCTCTCCTATAAACAGCATTTGAATATATCAAGACAGTAATGTGTAACGGGTATTTTTTAAATTTTGTATGAATTTTTTTTGTATATGTTCTTCCATTGTAAAAAGCCAATATGTATTTAGTGCCCCCAAGGAGTAACATACTGAAGAGTATAACCAACAATTTATCCATTGTTAAGTGACTGGCAGGCTGATGCAGTAAGACATATGCCTTCGCCACTGGCATATATATATATCTGGATTTAGTGATATCACAGAAATGTATAGTTTTTTAATAGTATCATGGTGATAGATTTTGCATAGGAAAAACAGGCCTGAGGTATTATTTGAGTTTAGCTCTTCCAGATTTTTAGTTCTCAAATGTAAAAAATAACCTGTGTCATAGCTTGGATCTACTCAAACTAAAGCTTACACTATTGGAAGAAAGACTGGTAAGTGTGTGTGTGAATAACGATGACAAATTTTAGTATTTGAAATAAAAAAGTTATTATCCAAGCTGCAGTAAAGTATCCTTTCCCTGTATTTCTTTTAGCATTTAAGACATCAAGTATGATATTGAATCTTTAATATGCATAACAACAATGTTCTACCATCATTGTATCCTGTAAAATAAAAATTATAGATGTTACAAGCACTTTAAAGCTTATTATGTGCACTGTGCAAAACATCTTGGGAGACTTACAAAAGCTAAGTGGTGAAAAAGTGCTCTAATGAGAAATATGTTGTTATGTCACTATACCAGTCCTGCAAATCTGTCTGCATGTGAAGACTTCTATGGAAATGAAAGATGAGAGTTCAGGATACAGTCTCTTGCCTTTCACTAGGTCATTTACAAATTCTGAAGGTCTTAAATATTCTCTGTTGCTCCTAGGAATTAATGAAAAATGTTAATTTTATTTTTAATGGTTTTGTATTTCCAATTTGGCAGCTGGTTTCATAGGATCACCTATTTTTATAAGCAACTTTTATATAAGATTGCTACACAGCTTGTGAGAGTTTTTTGGTTGGGTTTGGGTTGGTTTTTCTTGCTGATTTTAATATTTTGCTGTGTTTTGTCCACTGAAGACATGTCAGTATCTCACATGCTATTAAGAGTCAGTTAGCCCTGAGCATTTTTCCTTCTGCTTAACAAAGCATTTGCAATCTATTATCAGAAATTTTTGATGGTTTCATATAGGCTGAATAAAACCTCCTCTCAATGTACTGACCATCAGAGAAGGTGGTATTTCAAATAGGAAATTTGAATCACAGGGTCTCAGAATGGGTCATGTTGAAAGGGACCACAGTGGGTCATCCAGCCCTAATCCCCTGCTCAAATAGGGTCATCACAACAGGTCCTAATCCCCTGCTCATCAGAGCATGTGGCACAGGATTGTGTCCAGAAAGTTCAGTATCTCCAGTGAGAGAGACTCCGCATCCTCTCTAGGCAATCTGTTCCGCTGTGTGATCACTGCACAGGAAAAAATTTCTTCCTCAAATTCAGGTGGAAAAAAATTTCTTCCTCATGTTTCTGTGCATCCATTTCTGCCTTGTCCCATTACTGGGCACCACTGAGCAGAGCCTGGTCCCAGCCTGCAGGCACTGACAGACACTGATGATGTCCCCTCTCACTTGTCTCTTCTCAAGGCCGAATAGTCCCAGCTCCCTCAGCCTTTCCTCATAAGAGAGAAGCTCCATCATCTCTGCAACCTCCACTGGACCCACTCCAGGAGCTCCATGTCTCTTGTCCAGAGGAGCCCCAAACTGGACACAGCACTCCAGATGTGCCTAACCAGGGCTGAGGAGAGGAGCAGGAACACCTCCTTTCACCTGCTGCCAATGCTCTTTCCAATGCATCCCAGGATCACATTGGCCTCCTTGGTCCCCAGGGCACTGGGCTCAGGAACAGCTTGTTGTCCACCAGGGCCCACCAGAGCTTCTTAATATTATGCTGCTCAATGTTAATTTTCATGTGTTTTTGTCAGAACATGTAATAGTGACAGAAACTAAATACAGGAAAAATAAACAGTGATTTGAAGCTTGTCTGTGAAAAGAGAAATCATAGAAAAATCTTTCAGTCAGCTGTGTAAGAGGATGCATTTGCAACATGTATCCATAGCAAAACCCAGCTTATTTTACAACATTAGTATTGACTCTCTTATTTTTCTCTGTGTACCTATTTATTTTCTTAATATATGGCTTAGGCTTCTACAGGCCTTCTCAAACTCTGTAGGGAAATCTGGCTTTCAGATGTAGGCTTGTGGTCAGTGTTTCCTATTACTCTAAAGAGCTCCATGCAGTTTGTGATGGGGTTTTTTATTATGTTTGGAGACAAGAAAAACTCTCTAAAACTTGATAACTAGCAAAATAATTTTGAAGAGTGTAACAGACATGGGCTGGCTTCAACACTCTTATTCCTTCCTAGAGATTGGAAATACCCAGTGTCATGTCAAATGAGCATGTTACTGACAATCATGTTGGCATTGTGATTGAACTGTGTGCTGGAACTGCTGTATTCTGCTCTGTGTAACTTACATTTGTATTGTGTTTTCATTTTTTAAAGATCTCTGCTAAACCAGAAATCTCATAGAACACCAAATATCTTCAAATAAGTAAATTTGATTTTAAATGTTACACCCTCTCTGCATAGAATATGTCAAAGAATCTGGTCAGAGAGAATTGGACCCTGATGTGGCATAATAAAAGAATGAGAAAACAATGTTTTATCTAAATTTTTCTACCATTTTAAAGGTACTTGCATAACTTTATCTAGCTTGCATAACCATTCTCATACGTGTTTGTGCATGCTGCCTCTTTGATTTTCTGAAAGATGAAGCAAGGGTGGTGGTCTTGTAAAACAGGAAAAAAGTATCCAGTACAAGACTGCAGCAGCAACACATATTTTTTCCTGATTTCTAATTATTGTATTATAAAATATTTTGATCTAGTACTAAATTTTTGTTCTTACCTGAAATAAGACAACTGCTTGAAGTTTTATTAATAAAAAAGTGATAATTTATTGCTGTTGGCTTTTAGTAAAGAAAACCCACATGCTTTCTTTAATAATGTTATCAAAGGGATGACTGACAAAGCACTGTTTTATGAGGCCTGTCTCATCTTCCCACCTAAGAAAACATTGATATGAATGAAGTGACATCTTTGCCTTTTCATGTCTAGTGTTTTGAAATTTATTAAATTATTTACATTCAGGTTTTGCAGCTTAAGCCCTTTTAAAAGCAACTGCCCACCACATGTGTGCATTTTCAAGACCAATGAAAATGAGAATTTTTGCATCTGCACACACAAACACACACACATATATTTATGGAAAATTTATATATTTTTCATCTATATGAATATATATTTCTGAGAATTCTTATAGAGCTCCATGTTATGATTTCTAGATTTCTTCAATCTCACTTAAAGTAAATGTGATATGGCTAAGGAATTATCTTAGTACTACAGAACTTCCAGGTCTAAATGCCTTGCAAAATATTTCACATTAACTCTACACTATTCCCCTTATAAGAAACGTGATGGGAAGTAATCATACAGAGATGATAGGACAAAGTTGTACAGGTTTAGCTGTTAAATGTTATTCCTATACAACTGGAATTATTCTCTATCTAGTTTAGTCTGAACAAAGTTCTCCTTCACAGCTCTGCCTATAAAAAGAACTGGACTTGCTGTTTTATAGCATAGTTGTTCAGTTTGAAGTTTATATAGTCTCCACAAAACAGGTAATAGTAGTAAAAACAACCAAATAATACTCCCTGCCATTTCTTCTTAGAAAATTAGGCTGATGTAATTCTGAACATGAAGTGGGAATAATGTGACGATTTTGCAGATGTTTCATGACCCAAATCACATTATTTGAGTTAGTTCTCTTTCTTTGCCATGAGCTGATGGCAATGGATGGCTTCATAAAGCTTTCAGTGACAGGTACAAAAAGGCGATTTTGGGCAGGAAAAATATTTTTCATCATCCTAGAAATGTCAAAAGCAAGAAGTGACTAGAAGAGAAGCTGAGGGTAATGAGTTACTGTTTTATTGGTCCATAGAATGTTGGTTTCTATAGCATATGTAGGATGATATGAACTACAGGGGTTTAATGATCTTATGGAACTTTCCATGGCTATTAAATCAGAGAAATCATGAGGGAGGTGGAGGGGAAGGTAATTACTTCACTGCTGCTGATGGAAATTTTTATAGGCATCTTGCAGTTTCCCATGGTGGGGGACGATGGAATAAACAAATGACAGGTTAAAGGTCAAATACTTAGAGTGCATAGGTACCCAACTGCTCAGATGCTGTTCTGAAGTTTACCCATGACTTTTTGGAATCTTTTTGGGTCTGAAAAATTGTTTTATTATCATAAAGAGTAGTTTTTGTTGTTGTTGTTGTTTCTTGTTTGGTTGGTTTTTTTTTTTTTTTTGTTTTGGTTTTTGTTTTTATTTTAAGATGTACTCATTATTAACCTATCAGGAACTATAGTACTTACAGTGGTATTGTAATGATTTCAATTCAAACTCCAGCCCAAGTTCAAAAAATATAAAATTTAGTATGAATTGTCAATTTTTTTTTACCATGAATATGCTCTTTCGTGACTTTTTCCCTTAGGGTTATGATCATATGCTACACAATAACAATGCTTCTAATACTTCAAACTGTTTGTGCTCCCTGTTCTTTGAACATCTGGAATCACTGAAGTTTAAACAGAGAGTTTTTTCCCTTTCAATTTCATACTGATCCTGTGCAAGTTGAATTGCCTGATGTAAAATAGTGACAAGCTGAAAGTATTGCACCAGAATCAATTTCTAGCTTGAATAATTGAATATGTTGTGGTATATCCTTGCTCAATGGCCTGATCTTCAAAATATTTTGTATATGCATAAATCTACTGTAATAAATAAAGTCTATGCAGTAGATGTATGAAATCTGAGTTTAATGGGAAAAAAAGTGTAAACCCTAATAAGATCAGAATTTAATCCAAAAGGATTTTTGCCAAACCTTGTGTACTTATATTTAATGAAATTAGAGCATAGAAATACAGACTCTGTTGTAGCACTTCTACATGGAGGTGATCTTGTTTCCTTGTTGAAAAATGTGGTGTAATACTTTCTATAAGATTTTTCAGTAAATATACATTGTTTATACATATAGAACTTACACAAAACAGAGGTTTCAGGTCCAAAATTATTTAAAATAAAACTTATAAAACATATCCCAGCCTTAACTTCCAAGGTACCTGCAGTGAGAAAGGAGGAATAATTCAGAAAGTTTAGCAGAATAGCATTTATTCCTGCAAAGAGATACTGTTTGAGAATGAATAGAATCACAAAACTAGCCATGCAAATAAGTGAAAACTGCATTTCATTTTTGTTCCTTTGGGGAAGAGTTTCCACCAGTAGCAAATAACTTGTTTGCCTAAAAACCAGATCTTGTCTTCATTAAGTGACTATATATTGCTGTAATGACTATGGGGAAGCTAAAAGAAGATGTCTGTGGATAAATGTGAAACTCCAGAGGAAAGAAATAAAAAACCTTACCATTTCAAAAAATTACAGCTGTGTAAAAACAACACCTAGAATCTGTTTTCAAGTGGCAGTAATGGAATAGTAGGTATTCATTTTAGAAACTCTAAAAGGATTTAAAAACTTTAATAAATATCAGCTCCCAAAGTATCCAGCACAGTGAAGCTAATAATTTTTCTGTCCTGGAAAAAATTACACTTTGGATCTCATAGAGATTTGATTACTAGGAGGTTTTCTACTTCTGGCTGTCAGAGTTTGCTTATATTTGTCAACAGGTGGATACCAGCAAAGTTTTTTATACTGGTCATGAAAATTTGAGTTTTAGGTTAGATATTAGAAAAAGTTTCTTCACCCAGAGGGTGGTTTTGCACTGGAACAGTCTCCCCAGGGCAGTGGTTATAGCACCAGTCTGATGAAGTACAAGAAGTCTTTGGACAATGCTCTTAGGCACATGGGGGCATTTTTGGGGATGGTGCTGTGCCGAGCCAGGAGTTGGACTCAATGATCTTTGAGGGTCCCTTCCAACTCAGCATACTCTTTGATTCCATAATTTTGCTATATTTAAAAGTCAGAACTTACCTGGTTTAAGATCAGATATATTAGAAATTCAGAGCACTTACTCCATGTATGACAAAAGTCTTAATGTGTCTAGTTTCCTCTACTGTAAAGAACAGCTCCATGTATATGCTGGGGCCAAGTGACTCAAAAGTGGCTTTGCAGAGAAGGAGCTGGATTGCCAGAAATGGATTTTGTAATCCTGAAATATGTTAATTTTTTATCATTTTTGTTCTTTTGTTTTTCAGTAAGTACTTTTTCATTTAGCAGGGCCATCCAGTCTGTTCAGATAAGCTCATCTTTGGTTTTGTTACAAATTGAGTGGAAACAGGAAATACTAGCTGTCTTGGGCAAGAACAGATATTTCAGAGAAGACTGCAGCATTGAACAAATTGGCAGCATTTCAGTACCCTGATGAAAAAATATAAAAAATAGAAAACTGGTGGTAAATAAACACATTAATATAGTTTTACAGTTTTCTTGTCTTGTCTGCTTCACAGTGTGGCTTCATACTTGCAATTAGGCGTCAGACTTTAAAGGTATGTTGGGAATGATTTGCGTGCTTTCTGCTTGAAGCAAGCCTAACCTGAGGGACTTCTCTGCAATCATTGACATTCATCCTATGCTATATGGTGTTGAGCATACTAATTTTTTCTGTGGATGTGTGAGAAAAGTGACTTGCCTATGCATATAAATTGGCAGCCTGTCACTGCCAATATATTTCTGACATGTGGGCCAACAGCTTTCCTTGTGTACCCTTGCAGGGGTGCAGTGTGTGTATGCAAAGGAATGCTTGGGTCCTCTCAATCAGTGGCACAGGGTTGTTATGGCAGGATCCCCAATTTATTTTCTAGCTCTTTCAGGATTACCAGTGGTAGACTGCATGCAAGTGTGCTGAAAATACAGTCGTTAACTGTACTGATACTCTTTTAAACGCAAGGAATCTAAATTGATCTTCAGGTTCAACTTTCATTTTCCAAGGCTGATGGCTGAACCAGGAGGAAGAGCAAATCTCTTGGTTTGTTAGATAACAACACAAAAGAGGAGTGGACAGGCATCACACTGCTTATGATTTTATTTTTTATTTTCTTAATAGTATGGTCATTGAAAGACTGCATATTTGTAAACTAATTTGCAGATGGCTTTAACTTTGCCTATAAAATGTCTGGTTTGAATCTCATGGCACAATAAAACCTGATAATCCTTTGGGTCCGGTGTCTTAGATCTATTTGCTTTTTGTATTAGCTGTTTAGATTTATGAATTACATCAGCAGCAGATTGCAGCAGGTCTTACTGTGCTAAACACCATACAAACACAAAGCAAGGCACAATGCCCTCCTCAAGTCCTTACAGTTTAAATAGATAAAAGATTAACAGGAAACACAGATGTGAAGTGTCTTGCTCAAGGCTACCCATTAGGCCAATAGCAAAACCAGAATTAAACTGGTCCCTGTGTCCCAGTCTAGTACCCTGTTGATTGCACCGTGGCACCTCTGGAAGTTAATTTGAAGTAATATTTTCAACTTATGCATTCAAATTGCTTTTAAACCTAATTGTGATAGTCTAGAAGGCATCTTGGTGAGAATAAAGCCCTCTCGAAAGGGAACTGGAGGACGCAGTCACACCTGAGACGTCTCACTTTCTTTTTAGCATCATTCATCACCTCTGACAAGAAAATTCTTTGAATACAGTAGAAAGTTTTTCAGCCAACCCTTCACAGCACAAGAGAGGCTCTGCTTATTCCCAAACTGCATATTTACTTCCAAAATTTTAGTCCAGAAAATTTTTGCTACTTTAGGGTCACCAGGAAATGCCCACTTCCAGATGGGAGCCTCAAGGACACTGTGACCTGCTGCTGTGGTCCAGTTCCTCCTATAGGGAGCTGTGCAAGTTTTCTAAGGAGAAAAAAACCTGATCATCAAAGACAGGGACAGACTTAGGAGTTTATGAAGCTTTTCCATCCATAAAAAGTACTTAACAACTGTTGAGTATGGCTGTGACCATTCAGCTAACATTTCAAATTAAAGCTCTTGGTCAGGAATATTTCAAATTAAAATTTAGGCCTTACTCTAGCAAGGCTCAGGATAGTCAATACTCTAATCTCATAGAGAACTGGACATACATTCTTTTAAGGTACTTGAGTAATGAACAAAGTAGATCCCAAACCCTACATTTTGTCTCTGTGAGCCTGTTTGGTTTTTTTTCACTCTAGTGAGTTATAGTGGAATGATTACAAGAACACATTGTAAACAAGCAAATGTTGCATAAACCATTTCCTATTGATTATTTAGGTGTATTTAAGACATCATATTCAGATTGTCTCTGCTTCTAAAAGCCATAAAAATAATTTTAATCTATGAAGTATAGGTTAGGAAAATTGCAACAACTTACTTTAAACAGTCTAATAAAAAACATCCCTTTCCATCTCAGTGAGAGGTTGAAGTTTAGATTTTTATGTTTAAAATTTTAGCTATTGATTATGAGTGATAATTGCTTTTATCTTGAGGAAAAAACTCAGCTATTTTGCATATGTATTTGCAGTGCATGCACTGCTTACTTTTTGCAATTATTCTCATTAACTTTTTTATCACCTTTCCTTGAGGGTAAGGATTGTATACGACAGTGTCTCAGCAAACAGTGAAGAAAACAAGAACTGCTTTCATTTTATCTGAATACAAAAACAAGGAACACGTATGTTGGATTCTCTTCAGCTATGCTATTAGTAAAAAATTCATTTTTGAAAGACACAGCTGGGGGAAGAGAGAGTAGTGAAATAAAATAGCAAAATCAAGGAAGTGCTCTGAAATAAAAACATTTCTTTAAAAAGATTCAGTGTTATATGTCCAATTCTGTATTACTAGTTGGAAAAAGATATGCAAGCTATTTAATGATTAATACTTTGATCACATTTGATGCATTTAATACAGAGACTTTCCTGATCTTTTTATTCTGAGAAAATATTGATAATCATTAACTTTGAAGAGTTATGTTGAAGGTTAGGGTTTTTCGTTTCTTTATTTTTTATTTTCTTTCTCTCAGGGAATTTTGTCCCATTTGTTTCCTATGAGATGGGAATGATCAATACTTAAGAGACAAAAGTGGTTTCTGTGGGGAGGAGAGGGATGGGTGCAGATGGCTACTCTCTTAGCTGGGGGGGTTTCTCTGGGGAAGGGCAGAGATACTGTGAGATTTTGGCCGGGGAGTTCTGGGGGCTGGGCTCAGCTCCTCACTCACTCCTGCTCTCAGATCAGAGGGGAGAGGGCTGGTCTGCAGTTCACGTGGGAAGAATTCGCTGCCACCATGGAATTCCACCTTTTACTGCTTCTACCGTGAGTGAGGCTTTGCTCCTGAGAGCAGCCATTGAACTGGGACCTTATCGAAGACCAAACCTCAGTGGAATTGACTCACCTTCTTCTTGGGTGCCTCAAAGGAAAACCCAGGACCCCAGTCCCCTCTCAGAATTTAGAGAGAGTGTGTCTCGGCCGTTTGTGGAAGCCTGGGTGCCACTGCCCAGCCCCACTTTTTTCTGCTGCTGCATTGGGCTTTTTGCTTCACTCTAACCCAGCACCCCCTCTCTACTTGGACACCCCAGGGCTCCTGCCAGGGCTGCCGAGTTTCTGCTGCATTTTGTTTGTCACCCAGTGCATGCCCACCTCTGCCATTCCAACCACTGCTCCAAGGTTCCTGCTACAGCCCATGTCACCATCCGGAAGGGCACAGGGATCGGCTTCCTGACATAAGTTTGTAAAGGAATCCCCTTTTTTATTCTCTCTCCTGCCAGCCCGCCCGCCATTACCACAGGGAGGAATGGCTGAATTCGCGCCACAGCGCCCCCTGCAGCCGCGGGGGAATCATCGCACCTGCCCCGCCCGGTCGGGAGCCACCAGCGCCCCTGCTGGCCGTGACCGGAACTGCACCAAAGGGGAAAGTGCTCAACAGCCGAGAGAAGGCTGCCACTGATTTTCTGGGTTTTGTTCGGTGTTGCTGCTGCTGTTGCTGTTTTTCTGCCTTGTTTTGTGTGTATATATATCTGTGTAAAGCACTGTAAGTTGTAATAATTTGGAGGGAAGGGGGGTCGCATTTTCTGTTCCAAGGGAGGTTCCCACCTTCCTTGGCAGACACCTGTCTTTCAAAACACAATTTGCAAATGGAAAATTAAACACTTTAACCATTTAAGCAACAAAAATATATACTGATCAAATCAAGATAAACGGACATTTTAAATGCATGCTATTCTATGTATAACCTTCAGACTAAGTACTACTTTTTTTTTTTTTTTTTAACATGTTATTGATCAAGAAATGTCTTGCTAGTTACTCTCAATGGTTAGGAGCTTTCCTGAGCAAAGTGCTGCATGCATTTGCCATAATGTAGTTCTGGATTAGAAATTCTAGAGGGGAAAAAAAATATGCACTCCTGTGGCAATCTAGAAAAAAACTTACACAGTTGAAAATCATCCATAATTATTATCAGTATAAATATCTTCAAGTTATTAAAAAAATTTACATGAATATTTCAATTAATTTTGCAAGTCAATATTTATTAAACACCAAAAGGATGATCATTCTGATGCAATAATTTAATGAGACCTATTAAAAATAGTGACTTTACATTTGCATGCTGCCATTGTGCTGAATGTTGTGCTTTGTAAAGGCTCGTAATTAATGAGAAAGGACTGCAATTGCAAGCTCTCCCTCGTTACATTGTCAGCATAACCACCTACCTTCCAGTTTGCCTGTTTGTTAGAAGTGGGCCTCTCTGTTGCCTTAGTCTGACATTTACAAGCAGGGAAACAACAAAAACTTCAATCACACTTCAGATCTTATCACATTGGAGAGCGACTTTACTGACTCATAGCAGGCATTTTATTAAATCTGACAAGGGCATGATCTCTTTTTCAGGTTTGGATTTTTTTTTTTTTCTTTGGTTTTTTGTTTTGTTTTGTTTTTTCTCCTTTTTTTTTTTTTTTTTGTTTCCTAACTTTCATGCACTTCTCTTACCCTATTGGCCTTTCCTACAATGAATAGGATTTGTTTAAATAGAATTTGGACACACCCTTTTTTGCTTGCTTTTTTAACCTGGAAGCTCTGTTGAGTTTTGTATTGGGTGTTGTTTGTTGTTTTTTTTTTAATCCCCAACTATCTATTGAAAGTGTTATAGCTCTCTAACCCCTCAAATATCTAAATAATTTTTCATCTCACAGTGTGAGTCTTTATGAATTTACTGGCAGCTGTCTTATCCCACTGTTTCAATATTCATTTTCACTGTATTTCTGACCATATACATACTTCTTCTGGTTGTTTCAAATCCATTTCTTTTATTATTTATTACTTTCAAGTATTACAGTTCCACATTCTTTATTCATAAAAGCTTGTCTAAAAAATTTGCATTGTCAAAGGATGTATATTTGTCCTTTCTCTGATATGACTTCCCAGTCTTTTTTTTTTTTTTTTTGTTCTTCTCCCCTGTTTCTTCTGGGTCCAAATATATTCCTCAAAGAGTATGTTTAAAAGAATAACTTTTCATAAAATTACAATTCTAGAATATTTTAAAGCCTAAAAATGTTTACATGCACTATGTAAAAGATGGCACTTGTTCCCCAGGAATATTAGCTGGAATACTCTGGGTTTTCTACTTCAGAAACCTTGAAACATTACATGCAATTATTTTCACCATTATTTTCCAAAGCCTTGTGATGCTCTGTAACACTATAATCCCATGATGCAGTGGGAGGGAAGGAAAGTTTAGATCCAGCATTGAATGTCAGTATGAAACTACAAGAGGTAAAATACAGTCCGACTACCTGCTGGGAACAGCAAGAGAAAGACCAGAAAAATAAGACACCCTTTGTCCTATATTTATTCTCTGTAGAGTTGTCTGAGAGTCTGTAATCTGCAATCTGAAGGGGGCTTGGAGGCAACCAAAAGATACAGGTTTTACTGTTATATGGAGACAAAAATGTAGGAGGAAAATTCTGTCACTTTTTTTCATATACTTTATGTAGGTTGAAATTGCTTATCTAAAAACTTCTGGAAGTAAACATGACTAAAAGGCAAACACATTTGAAATAGGTTTTCTGTGGGTTCATATTAGACTAGTTTGAAACTATGTACTTAAATGGACATTCAGTTAATGTCATTTGCTTATCGTTTTTAAAAAAGGAGTTCAAGTTCATAATTACAGCATGGATATTAACCATTACTGAAAATATGATCTAGTGTAGGGAGTTTGTTTTTAAATTTTAATTATGACGCTTTTATATAATTTTTAAATATTTCAGCATAGAACTTTGCAAGATTTTATTTAAAATTTAAAAATTTTTTCCTAAAGTTGGCAATATTTGTGCACTTCAGCAGAAAGATCCAGTTCATGGAAAATAACTTTTTTGGAGGCAAAAATCCCCCTCTTTTGCAGGTGCTTTGTTTGAATATCTTAAACCAAAGCATTATGTCTCTAAGGTTTTACTAAGTGAAATTCAAAGTCTTTGAAGGAATGGGATATAAATGTCATCAAAAATATCTTAATTCAATAATGTGAGGAGATCACTTTAGAGGAACATGTTGTATGTAAAAATACCTTAGAGATGGTCTAGATTTGAGTTTATAAATGCTTGTGAAACCTGACTGATTTTTCTCAATGTGTTATCTTTTACATGTTTTTTAAAAGGTATCTTAGGAACAGAATTTTATGCGTAAAGCTATTTTGTAAATTTATTTTCTTTAGCAAAAGCAGTGAGGATGTTTTTTACTCTCTGTGTTGGTCACTTTGATGATAACTATGTTAGTGAAATGATCTAGTAGGCCCACAGAATATGTTTTCTCTTTTGATATCAGAAATACATTTTAGACAGTGTATATTCAAGGCAGGCTGAGTGAAGGATACTGTTTTAAAAATAAATATTGCTTTTTATTGAAAAATTAATATTGCTCCATTTTCAAATGTTGGTAAAGCTATTAGGTTTGCATAAGATATTAAGTACTCTTCTTCTGCTCTGAAAAAACCAAAATATTAAAAAAGGTATGTAAATGGATAAAGGTGCCAAAATAACATGACAATAATAATCAGAAATCACAATACATAAATCTCTAAAGAAGGAAAAATTAGAACTTGGATTTGTGAGATTTCTATCATAAGCAGATCTACTCACACAAGAAAGTAGTTGTAGAATTTAATGTGCTTCTTTATGAAAAAAAAATCTTGAAATATATCTCCATATTTTAGGGTCTCTTAAATGTCTTTTTGAAATGGGGAAAAGAGAAATTTTACCGATTGAATAGAAAGAACAAAAAAAAGGAAATTGATATTTTCAAACATATTATTTGAACATAGCACATAGTCTTATTTCTATAAAAAATTACATTTTTAATCTGTTTAAATCCAGTTTGGTTTTCCAAATCAAAGCAAGTCTCTGTGGAAATTCATCCTGGTTTGGCAGAAGAGGGCAGTGTTTCTTTACAATTGTGCATGGGAAGTATGCATATTATTTAAAAAATCAGTCTCTAGAGAGCATTTTGAGCCAATGAATTTAAATGTAATAAATGCCCTCTGAATATGCTACTTAGTAAAAATAACAGGCAATGATAAAGCCAACATTACTGTTGCTTAATTGTTGTCAGAATTGTACTGACCTAAGCAACAGCATGTAACCTTTAAAATACTACGTAGATGATTGAATGTGTTAGACATGAAATCTATGAAACAACATCTTAGGTTGAAAATGGTAAAATGATAAAAAATTAAGCCTAATATGACTGGTTTTTGGAATACACTAAGCATATTAACATCCAAAAAAAAGCTTTGCAGTAACTCACATGAATCAGTAGGAATAATCTCACACGTCAGAAGACGTCCATGGTTCTCCCCCTCTTACAGAGCAGGAAAACTAAAAAAATATGATCACAGTTTATTAATGGAATAAGAGAATTAAGTATGACTTTTACTTTAAAGACTCTGACTAAGTCCTGGCTAATTTCAAGCTAATTATTTGTTTTAATGGCCTTTTAGCATAGTGATGTTTGCCAAGTCTGTGCCTACATGATTGACACATTTTAATATCCTGAGTGTTTTTTTTTATTTCTGCCCAAAATAATAGTACAGGCACAGGTTTCTCCCTTTGTCCTAAAGCTCTTTCTTCCCTATAATAACACTTTGCTCTTGTCAGTGAGTGCTTTAATTCAACAGGGGATGGATGAACCTGATAGCTGCTGTTTGGGGAGGACTGAATTTCTCCACATCCAGAAGATGAGGTTTGTTCATATGGACATAGGAAACCAAATTTTTTGAATGTGTAACAAAAGTGATTGTGTAAATAGGTATTGAAATTTGGTCTGTTTAATGGTGGAAGCAATGTCTTCTGTTATTTCCACACAGAATTACAATATTGCTGCCAGTCTCATTAGCCTCCTGTCCAAAGCAAATCTTAATTCTAAAAGAATCCTAGAAACAAAATGGCTGTGCAAAGAACAAAGCAAAAGCTTAATTAAACAACTTATTAATGAAAACAAAAGAAAAGGAGTTGAGGTAGGGAAAGGCATTTAACAGTTATTTCTTTTCTTGCTCTTGTTTTATAGGTCTGCCTATTTCTCTAAAAAATTGATTAAATTCAGTGTTCTGGGACAGTGGTTCTGCAATCCACATACACTTTCCTGAAAAAGCTGTAGCACAGAAAATGGTGGTACAAGAGTCTCTCGGTTTACTCCGACTGCGTGAAAAAAAATCCTGCTGTAGTATTCAGCTTTTCCTTCCTCTGCTGCTCACAGAAATACAGGGTGTAAACTGCAGTTCCTTTGGAGCAGGAGACAGTCTATCAAGCCTGTACATGTGTGCTTCCAGAAAAGTCCTTACATTTTGTGGAATATGAATTTTAGCAACATCTTGAATGCCTTGGGAAGCAATGAGCTAAAGGGAGAAATTACACATCCTATTAAAATAGCCCAAACAAGCCTTTTCTAAAGCCTGGTGGCATTTTTGGGGTTGTGGCAGCAGCAGAGAAGACAGAGATTGGCCTCTGTGTTCTTTAAGTGATCCGATATCTTCTGCTGTTACCCTTTAGATGTTCATAGGTGTGAATTGACTCTTCAGAGCAAGACTCCACAGCAAAACTCTTTTCCCTTAAGCCTATGTATCCTAATCTTTTCCCTCAAGCCTATGTATTCTAATACAAAATTTCTTTGAGAAAGAAATTTGCTCAAAGAAACAATTTTTTGTTTTCTGATAAATACTTATGCTGCAAATGTCAGCATTCTTAGTTATAGAGATGCTTGTCAAAGAAGTCAGAAAAGGAGATAATATGCAAACTGATAAAATGAATAATTTTAAAATATAATTAATCATATTTGGAATAAAATTCTAAAACATTGGCACTTGATATGGCCCTAGTCCTAAAGATAAACGAGCTCAAGTATGAGATGAGATACACTGTTCCTGCAGGTGATCACTTCTGAATAGTTTGGGGAATAAAAGTGCTCTTTTTCTTGCTTATAAGGCCTATGGTTTTATAGCAGTTTACTTCATTGATTGTACATCCTGAGTGCTTGTTTGGTTTTTACAGTTTCTGTTTTTATTACTTGGCTTCTTTGGATTCATACAGTTTAATTCATGTGCAATTAAAATGGGAAAGTACTGTTTTACCAATCTTCTGCATTTGTTATCTTGAAATGAAGCTGCAAAATTGTTACTATTTTCTTTTCCCCATAAGTTCCTTGATAAAAATTCTTGGCTTTTTTCGGACCAATATCCAAGCTGATTTTAACTTTGCTTCTGTAAATGAATATAATCTAACTTGAAGAATTTTTATACTTGAAAATAAAACTGGAAAATAATCTGTCCATATAATTTATGGGAAAAAGAGTGAAATGAGGCTAAAATTAGGACCAAATTGAATATTGAGGAATTTAAAACGCTATTTATTATTGAATACGTTGCACATTTATATTTCTTAAGATAAATTCAGAGTTTAAACACTGGTTGAATGGTAAAATTGTAAGGACAGGCCTCTCCTCTTTGTTAACTGTAGAGTATAGAAAGCTTAGAATTCTACCTTTTCCATTCATTGGTTGCACACTTAACATAAATAATAAAGAATAATCATTAAATGAATATGACAGAAAATGCTGTAGAGATACTTTTTGTGAATACTGAAGCAAAAAATACTGTATAGATACTGTGTGTTTATGGAGCTAAATCAATTCCATTTTAATAGACAGCAACTGAAAAGATACATTGCTTTTGTGTTCTCTTGTGCAGTTTCTGTATGTTTACCTGATATTCACAATCCTGAAAACTTTACCTCTGAAAACTGTGATGAAAAGCAAAAAATACATCTTCAGATTTTTTTGAAGAGATGAGAACAGAGATAAATCCAATGTTATCGCTTTATTGTATTACTTAAAAATTGCACTTATACAAAAAAACACAAAGCAAAATACTTGGTTATTTCCGTGGGTCTTCTGGGCAGTTAGGACTTGGTGAAGGGGACATCTTGAATCCATTTCAGAAGGCTGGTTTATTATATTATGATATATATTACATTAAAAAAGACCACACTATAACTATACTACAAAGAACAGAGAGAAAAGATTCATCAGAAGGCGAGACAGGAAGAGAAAGGAATAAATAACAAAGTTCTGTGACTCCTAGAGAGTCCGAGAGCTGCTGCCTCCTCGATTGGCCACCAAGTAGAAACATCCCACATTGACCAATCGAGAAAGCACCTGCTGCATTCCACAGTAGCAGATAACAAATTGTTTACACTTGAAGCTGAGGCCCTTCAGCTATCTCAGGAGAAGAAAATCCTAGCAAAGGGATTTTCATAAAATATCACAACCACACTTGGTTAAGTAACCAGTAGACACCCCTTACAAAGCAGAAAATGTAGTTTCATCACAGACAGCAAAGTTCAATTAACCAAAGCACAACAGAAATGTTAATGCTCCTTTGCTGGGGGAAATTGGTCCAATACTGAGAGAAATATTTATACTTTAACATTTTTTGGTCTATTTCATAAGGTGTGCTTATATATCATAGTACTGACTTCTGCTTTTCATAAATTTATGAGAAGAGTCTTGAACTGGCTGAAGTTTTAGCAAAAAAATTATATCACCTCACTCCTATTAGAAACAGGAAACAGGTGTTTTCATGAGCCAGAGGTTGCTTCAGTTGCCATTTTTTACTGCCATCCTCACACACCTTTTTGAAAGCAATCTCTGGCAGGATGTTATATCCATGAGCACATAATTAGGCTGATTTTGAATGAGATTTCAGAGTGATCTCTGTATCCTAATTTCAAGACAAAGAGGAATCATTTGCTTTCCAAGAAAGTGTTTGTGGGTGGATGGTTATTTTTGACAGAAAAGAAATCTATTATGGATTAATGTACTAGTTTGTGTTTCTTGAAATCTTTTTGAAATACTGTATTTTTATTTTCAAATTATTAAAATCTGGATAATGGTGAAATAAAAAAATTAATAATTGCATGAAATACACAGTAATGCCTTTCCTTTGACTACAGTATTTTGTGAAGATTTCTAAACCAGTTTCAAAACTAGGGCACTGGGTACTTTCAACTGTTTTAACTTATATTTTCTCTGCCTCCTAAATTAATGACTTTTAAAGAAACTTACTTAAAAGGAAAGTATTTGCCAAATTACTGTTTTTTCCCTGTCTTATATTGAAGATGTTACATGGTGTTCAAATCCTTGCTGTAACTGAAGCCAAGTTGTGCTTGATTGAATTAATTAATTCAATTAAATTGAATTACGTTATCCAAAAATTTGAGATGGAAAGTCAAGCATTTTCTTCTTCCTTTTAAAGTTGATATGATTTTTATTAAAGTTTTTGTATTTTGTAGCACAAATACATTTATAGCTGTATTACTTTAGCTCACCATGATTTAAAGGAAGTAATTAGTATAGTGACAAGTAGAATTGAAATAAATTATTTAATCTGGACAGGATATTAATTCAATAGCTCCTTGAATGACTGAAGATTTCCTGTTGTTCTTAGAGTTATGGAGTTGATTTTAATGTTGGGGGAATTTTAATGTGGGGAAATTTTTCATTCTGTTGTCAATATTCTAGGTGATCACCTAAAATAAAGGTGCCTTTTCAGCTGCAGCTCGCAACAGCAATTTATAGAAATTTGACTGTTAGAGATTATTATGAATATGCCATTTGCAAAACATTTCTTTCCTCCTTGAATTTTGTTCAAGATTATTAGGGATTCCTCTCAACCTACCAAAGGCTAGATCTGGAATACAATTTCTGACAGTCACAGAATGAGAATGATAAGGAAAAAAACCCCTAAAAGATAATGTCTTTGATTGTTTGTTTTTTTTATTCTTGTAATTATTTTTTTGATTCTTGTAATTATTTTCTAAACTAAGTATTGTTTATCCATTCTTGTATAAAATTAATTGTCATTTAAGTGAATTCCACCATGAAAAATAAGGAAGTCTGCAGGAAATGATAATCCCAAATGTATATATGTAAAACTAATTTGAAAAGTATGGATACAGTCATAATGACTTTAACTTATGGATCCCTTTAACTGAATCAATTAAATGTTGAGGTGACCTGCTGTGTGTTTCATAATGAAACCTGGATCCATGTTAGTCAGTTCGGCTCTGTTACAAACTAGATTGGTGCTTTATAAAAATAACTGCAGTATTATATTGTTTCACTTCTAAAAATGTGCACAAGCTATGAAGGACTCATTGATTAAAAATTTCAAGGAGCCATCATGATCTTGATGAGTACACATCATTTATACACAACTGTGTTGAAGAGTATGTAGCTGAGCAAGCTGTAATGTAAAGAACTGGAATTTATGTCTAGTATTGTTAGATGTACATTCAATTATCCTGTCCTTGACAAGAAAAAATTATCTTTGATTTTATTCAGGTTGCATGTCAACCTGTGAACAGCATGAGGCATCCTTACTTCAATTGCAGCTATTTATATCTGTAATTATTTAATAGCAATATTTCAGGGTAGTCAACAATTAAAATAAAAATAATGTAATATGCTGTGCATTTTTGTCGAGACCATCTTGATATTTTACACTAAGCAGCTGTGTCTGAAGGAGTTCTGTAACTCTGTTCTGTTGCTGTCAGGTAGGATTTGATACTGTCCTGTAAAGAGACTGTTAATCAGCTTTTGGGGTTTTGTGAAATAGGGTGTAACAACTGTCTGTAAGGGTTTGTTCTACTGTTTTGAGGGTAGAAAGAAATGAACGTGATTTTCACATCTAAAATATTAGAAAAATATCAAAGCATTCATATTGATAATTTGAAACAGAGTACTAGAACTTACATAATTTTTCTTTGGGCACTAGATATTGATATTTTCTATCAGGGAAAAAAACCAAACAACAAAACCAAACCAGACAAAAGTTATATCTACCAATTAGTTGCACCTGCACATTCTTTTAGTCCAGCTTTTATTGCTGAGGCAAGGTTAATATGCTTCCTTCTCCTTTTGGCTCTGGGTTAATAAGTACTGAAACTGCTGATGTGAAACTGGTACTTGAAGTAAAATCTCCACTGGGGCCCAGCTAAAGCAAACTCTGTCCATATTTACTGACATTTTTTTCTCAGTGTTTGTGCTGCCGTTATCTGGAATGTCTTTCTTGTACTGTGGCGGGTTCCTTTATTGTGATATGATTTGCAAACACCAGAACCAAGAATTTCTGTACCATGTCAAACCCTGTATTTTCCTTGGAATTCTGCTTTGCTCATCATTGCTTCCATCTCACTCTCTTAAATTTCTTTGATATCTTAGACAGCTACAGATATACTGATATATAAGGAAGACTGTCTAGTCCTGTTTCTTATCATAGAATGATTTAGGTTGAAAAAGACCCTTAAGACCATTAGGGGTAACCATTCCACCAGCACCGGCAAATCATGTCCCCAAGTGCCACATCCATAAGTCTTTTAAATACCTCCAGGAACAATGACTATAGCATTCTCTGGGCAGCCTGTTCCAGGGCTTGACGGTCCTTTCAGTGAAAAAAAATATTCCTAATGTCCAATCTAAGTCTCTTCTGGTGCAACTTGAGGCCATTTTTTCCTGACCTGTCTCTTGCTACTTGGCAGAAGAGCCCAACCCCCACCTGAATACACCCTCTTGTCAGGGAGTTTTAGAGAGTGACAAGATCTTCTATGAACCTCCTTTTCTCCAGGCTAAACATGCTCAGCTCCCTCAGCTGCTCCTCATCAGACTTGTGCTCCAAACCCACCTCCAGCTCTGTTGCCTTTCTCTGGACTCACTCCAGCCCCTCAATGTCTTTCTTCTAGTGTTGTTTATAACAAAGTCCCAGAATAGCTCAGTTTCCACAATAGCTGTTGCTCAATGACTATTAATGAAATCGATAGCACGCTTTAAATCCCAAATAAGCATTTATGGCATCTTAAATGATATTTTAATATTTATTATTTAAAATGCTTATAGCTTTGCTACAAAAGAAAGAAAATATCATCTTTATGAGGGCATTCTGCATGAAATGTCAATGTTCTAACTACTTCACTCAATTTTTCACCTTATCATGGGGATTTTCCTGTCCTCTGTTCCCCACCATAAAGTCAGACTCATAATGTTGTTTAATAATTTGCAATTCCTTTTTGTTAATAAAATAAAATTTTTAAAAATTAAAGTGGTTTGTAAGTACTCCTAACTTTAATTGGCACTCTTCTGATCTATGTGACAACTAGTTGATATGTTTATACATTCCTTTCCCTCTTTGGTGGTCTGTCCAATGCGGATTGTTATTTTTCTTGTAAGAGCAACACTGAGCTTCAAATAATTATAGGATTATGAATTGATATAATATTTTATATTATAAAAATAATACAAAGTTTTGTTTTTTGAAATGCTGAATAAATATTTTGCTCTTGAAATGCAGGGGATTCATAATGAATGACCTCTATAAGCTTTCTCTAATCTAAAAAATCCTAGTGGCTTTTGCAAAGGACCTTCTTAAGGACTTTTCTTAAGCATAAAATAGGTTGATGTTTTGTACACATTTTCATCTCTCAGGGTTTTCATTAAGCCAAATGTTATTAAAACAATATTTACAGAATGTTCTAAACCACATTATTAAAGAGAAAAAAAGTTGCACAAAAAATATTCATAGAGTAACCAAATGCATGAAGTATTTCCATCAGAAGTAACATACCAAGACAATTTAGTACCTGAGATTCTGTTTACTACATCCCAGAATTGTGAACTTTTTGTTCAGCAACAGCAAAAATCTTAGACAATATATTGTTATGATTGTCTTTCATATGTCTTGTCTTCATAAAAGTATTATTTATTTTTCTGGAAAAGAAAGAAAAGAGCAAACAACCATTTATTCTACTGGAAATGCTGTTAAGTAGCAAATGGAGAACTCATTGTGTACAGATCTTACTAAAAGTTATTGAGGCTGATGGATACCTGTTTTTTTGGTTTCAGTGTCTTCTGGTTTTACTACATATTTTATTAAAGGGAATATGCATAAATGGGATTTAACTTTGGCAATCAAACTGAAGTTGAGTGATGAGATGCTTTTGGTGAAGCTGAGTTTTGTTGTGAGATTGTTTAATTTTTATTTTTCCCCAGGAATGATCTGTACACTGTGCTGGAATTTAGAACATGTTTCACCTAATTCCTTACTAGGGTAGGAATTCTATTGATTGAATGGAAACTAGATTAATGTTCGTTTGTAGGTCTCTTTTCCTCTTTTTTTTATTTATTTCCCCAAAATGTTAAAACTTCTTGTTCCAGAAACACATCTACCATGGTTGGTTCTTGACCTAAGTCAACTTCAATTTTTTTTTCCCCATTGTTTACCTCTGGGAACTGTGTCTTCCCCCATAACTATTCTAGTCAAGAGTATCTATGTTCCTAATCTAGAACAGAAGAGTCATCTAATTGAGATGTTGATGTTCCTGTGTCTTTTTCTCTTCATGGCATAGTACACTGTATCCTGCTATCCCCAAAAAATTTAAAATCCCCAACAAGTATTATTCAGTCATACCAACTGCATAAATTTAAGATACTTTCCTTATTGAGTGTTGTGAGAGCACCATTATCTTCAGATGAGAAAGATAATAAAAATTATGCATACTCTTTGTAATGTTCAATTCAAAGTTGACCTATTCTTGCAATCTAGGCAGCATTCTTTATACTCTCAGAAATTATATTTTTGGAATACACACAAATATAACGATAATTTGTACAGAAGCCAGGTAATTCTCTGAAGGCCTATTTAATATTTTCTTTGGGCAGAAATACTAGGATAATCTTTCTCCATAATCATAGGGGTCATTACCAGCCTTTCAATGCAAGGAAATCAATAGTTTAACATGAAGTGAGAATATTGCTGTTAAGGTTTGGCAGGAGAGCTGATAAGGATTTAACAACTCTTAGTGAAATTTTCTGAGTCATTGAAACTCTTTGTGGGGAAGAATTAATTTCAACACACTTCCTATATCAAATTATTGTTAACCAAATAAAAAAGTTCTTTTAAAATAGCTAATAAAAGTAATAATTTATGAAACTGAATTGAAAAAGAAGAAAGATCCAAAGTGGTCTGCCTAAAAATACCAGTATATTTTGTGGGTTTTTTTGTGTTTTTATTTCTTTCATAACTGCTTTTGAGGGCTTTTTCTGTTTGTTTGATTTTGTAACTAAAAGACAACTATATTTTGAATAATTATATATAAACATGTACTGTAGAATAACAGTGAAATCTAGTTTTTCAGACCTATTTGACAAAAAAAATTTCTCTGGCTGGAGTTTTTTGTACCGAGTCATCAACGTTTCAGTATCTCTCAAAAATTCATGGGCTTATATTTTCTTCCTTAACCACAGCAAAAAGCTTTTTTTTTTTTTTTTGATCTTTGCCTATATTCTACTTTGATTTCTACCAAATCCTAGTTTTCTAGGCTTTCCAAATATGAGTATGTCTTTCTTACAAGGATTGTTTTTCTCCCTCTTTGAATTAATTTTGTGGTTTACTTTTAGGTTTACTACTTGTTTTGGTGTTTGTTTTGTTTTGTTTTGGTTTTTTATTTTATTTTATTTTATTTTATTTTACTGCTATATTTCAGCTCCATTTCCAGTATTTGCTTAGCTCATGTACTTTTCACTATTCTTTCATATTTTAAACTACTGGCCTGCCTATCTTCACAGGAATATTTTACCACTCAAGTATCTCTCCATACTTCATCTATTAAAAAATAGGTGCAAAAGGCAAAAAAACCCATCCTCAACATTCTTACTACTGCAAAAGGAATGACTAAAATTAATTTCTCTGTAGTTTTATCATATACAATTTATAAAATTATCTCTTGGACCTCTATGCACAGCCTGTAGTTTTATCTACAGCATTGTAGTCTGTCTTTCTAAAGAGCCTTTTAAGACAATGGCTATATCCACAAAGGATTTATATTTTGAGTCTTTGGAGGTTTTTTTTTGCTGTGTCTTCACTAATTTCCTATACTTATTGAGTGTGGTCCTTGTACCAGAGGTAGAAGTTTTCTGTCTGGAATGTATCTATCAGATGGTAATACAAGCAATTCTATCGTTTAATAGTTAGACATCTGTTAATATAATAAGGATCTGGTAGAATCTTACAGGTACTTATAATGAAATAACAGCACTCAAGAGTTGTAAGTTTTTCTTGTACCAAGGGAAGAGGACTCTGGTGGAAATCAATATAAGATACAGAAAGTTATTTCCTATTAGTGTAGAAATGCTTTGAGAATATTCCTGTTAAGAAGCAAATCATGTGTAATACAGGTCATTCATGAAAAATACACTGGCATTGTGAGGAAAAATCCATCTCACAAACTCTTATACTTAATTTTCTGGTTATTTACTTTCAAAGAGCAAAATGTTTGAGTCTTGATTAATTTAACCTGTTTGGTTTCTTCTGGAGTGAAAAGTAACTTCTCTTCAGCAATGGATCTGAAGGCTACTTGGAACATTGCTTATTTGATGAAAGTCAGCGAAATATTGTAACTGTACTCTTGGGAACATTATTGTTTAACTTTTTTCCTATATGGTTTTGGTTATGAGCAACATGTTTTAAGGTATATAATACAGCAAGAACTATGGTATCTCGGAAGGAAAAATGGAGAATTAGGAAACAAAAAACCAGCAAGGTGTAGAGATTAGTATAGAATGCTAAATATGATTATAAATTACAGTTATTACAAATGTACATAAGGACCAGTGTGCAGCAATGTATTGGAAGTAGGAATACACAGTAATGAACAGCCTCTGCCCAATATTATTGCAAGATGAAAAAAAAACCCAAAACAAAAGACAAAGGAACTACTCAATGAATTAATAGATACACTGTAAGAAACACAGTGGCAGCAACTGCTTGTTCTGTGAACTGCTGTCTATAATGGGAGACTTATCTGAGGGTTTAACCAAACTGAAAGCAATGGAAGTGCCTCTGGGGAAAGGAAGATTAACCATAAATTAAACCTGAGACAACAAAGTCCTGGCTGCTCTGGCCAAGGCAGAAACATAAGGCCTGTCCATGAGCGAACTGCTAGAGCTGCAAAATGCAATGGGAAATAATTTTAGCTTTTGAATATTACATTGCCATGTCCTGTTAAATGATTTTAATAATTTCCATGTCTTTCCTCTCAGAGATGCACACTTTTTTGCTTGATAGCAGAATCTTTGCAAAAACAGGTCAAGATCCTGCATGCTGACTGTAGGTGTAGCCAATATGGAAAGAAATTGAGAAAAAGGTCATATGACATAGAGCAAAGTTAATAAAAACAAAAAGAAATTTATAGACTCCTGGTTTTACTGCTTCTGTTCCTGAAACTTGAATCCCTAATTGTTGGAGATCTTTTCACCCCAGGTAAGACAGTGGTAATTGTAACTGCATGCATTTATGTGTATACCCATATGTATAAACTCAGAAAACATTTGTAAACTTCCAGCCAGGCTTGACAAGGTATAGGCAATTTTTGATACTTTTCTTGCAAGTATATGCAAATTGATCTTAAATTGAGAGAGACAATAAATGAGCCAGGTCTTCTGCTGATGTAAATCAAACAGCCTATTGACTACAATGGCATTATGCCAAGTTAAATCATCAGAGAATTAGGACCACTTAAGTTTCAAAAGTGCATCTGAAATATTGTTGTATTTTAAGTATTGGTGAATCTGCTCCACAAGTATCTTGGTTTCAAGGGAAAAAGCCAGAATCAGCTTGGGTTTATGCTGGTATTGCATCCTCTTTTATAAGCAATACGGACAACACATCTTGGACATCTACATCACTGTAGTGAAGTCACTTGACTGTCAGCTTTTTACAAGGCACACTGCATTCTTCCTCTCTCCTCTGCCCTTGTTTGTGCTACACAGAACCACAGAATAGTCTGAGGTGAAAGGGATCTTGGGTGTGGCACTGGAGTGAATGTCCCATACAACTGACAATGCCATGGAAAATAAAAAGAACATTTCCTGCCACGTAAAAATGATAAAATTGTGCTGTAGATAAAACTACATTGGTTTCAGTCTTGATTAGTCTTAAACTGTGCATCACAGGCTTGAGAAGAGGATGCTCAAAAAATAAAATACAGAACCCCATGGGAAAAATTTAAAGGCAAAACTGATGGGATTGGGTTTTTTTAGTATATCATCCTGCTTATAAAAAGAGATTTTTTTTTTTAGCTGAGAACTTGCAAAAATTGAGAAATTGTATGAAATCTTTTTTCATGGAGGAACAATGGCAATGAAATTTTGGCAGTGAATTTTGTTAGTGTTTTATTTAAACAAATTTTCACAAGAGAATAATTCATATTTGAATATAAAGTAAGTCATCATTTGATATGTTTTATTAAGTCATCATTTGATATGTTCTATTATGAACAAATATTTTAATATGGGGTACTTTTAATTTTCAATATTTAAATCTGTTACAAGGGATGTTCTGGCTACTTGAGTAATTTAAAAAATGGAATGAAGAAATCATGTCTTGTGGCAGTGGGGCTTTGAAGATTATATGTTTACTCTCTCCCTGATTGTGGCAGTGGGGTTTGGAAGACTATATGGTGAGTCTCTGCCTCCACGTCTTCTCACCTTTTCTCCATGGCAGTTATGATAATTCCAGATTCTTCCCTGTCTATCCTCAAAAATCTTGCCCCTGCAGTTTGTCTGTCATAATTTGCTACACCCATTTATCCAGAAGATTCGCTGTCAGTTATATTTCCCTTCTCTCATTGATATGTACCTTTCCCGCTCCATTTTATGTTTACATTTTTCCCCCTAGACCCCTTCTATCTAGCCCTTGATTCGTTAGACGGTCTTCTCCCTGGAATCCACCCCCCCTTCATAAAAGCCACTGTTTTTCTTTGTTTCCCGCTCTTTGCTGCTGCCCCCTCTTCGAGCTGTGCAGCTTCCGCGCCCTGCCCACTCCTGCATGGCACTGCCACTCCCATGCGGAGCTATGTCACCAGCTCTGCTTCTGCGCAGCCTTGTAGCTTCAGCACCGCTCCTGCCATGGGAAAGAATAAAGGTGGCTCGGAGAAGCAAGCAAAGAGTCCTTCCTTTTTCCTTTACTCTGATCCTTCGATATTTATCGATATCACCGATAAATGAGAGGCTCATTTATTGGCTGCTCCTGCAGGTCTAGGATCCCAGCCAGTGGCTGAACTGCAATCCTGCCTGCCAGCGGCTAAGGTGGGGCACGTCCACTCCTGGAGCACGTGCTGAAAGAGAAAAGCGTGCAGGTGACTGGCGCAATTGTCCCTCCCACGATCAGGATGCAACGTCAATGTCTAAGCATTCCCCATCAACTCTATAATATCTTTAATTACATCAGTTCCATGCTTAATAAATTTTCCCATTTCACCTCTCAGTAGTTACCAAAAATGAACCTAAGTCAAACCTGTGAGTCCTTTTGACTAATTAATAATATTCTGAATACCTTAATTTCAGTTATACAGCAAAACAATTGGCCCAACACCTTTTTCTCTTATTCCTTTTCTAACCCTGCTGGATACTAGTGTGATGTAGAAATGAAATTTTAAAAAATATTATAAAGGAAAAGATGGAAGAATATGCTACTTCTAGATAGGATATAGTTAATTTTCTTTATAGTAGTGTGTATGGGGCTGTGTTTTTAACCACAAAAAATAAATTTCATATTCTTTCCTCAATTCAAATTATACAAAACAATTCTTTTGTTTCAAAATTTGTAGAAGAATCTATAATTTTTACTCCATTTCAATATGCATTTTCTACATTCTCCTAGCTTCTCTAAAATCCAGCTTTTTCATTGTCCATTGTTCTCTACCTTGAAACATGTCTGTATAAATGTGTCTTCTCCCAGTAATTACACTCTCACTGGTTGTTACTTTCCACTCTTTTTTTTCTATAACTCTTCGTAGCATGAGGCTTGGAGGAGCAGCAAGTAGGGGACACCAATACAGAGCACACTGCACTCATAGCTGACAGCTAGGTGAAATTGTACTAATAAAATTGTTCATTAGGTTATGAATGTAGTTCACTGCTGAAAATTCATCTCAGTTTTTTAATGATTCCCAGAAGAGAATATGATTCAATAAGGTAACTCCATAGTGGGTCACCACCCAGAGGCTGTAGAATGCTCCTGTCCAAGTCTCCTCCACCAGCTGGAGGCAGAATTGCGCGAGGAGGATCCAGTCCCAGCCTTGGTTCCTGCGGGTGTACACTCCCGAAAAGGCAAAGTCTGCCTGTTTCTCCAGCTTTTTATGCCCTCTTTGCCACTCTAATTTGACTCGACTCAGATCTTCCTGTCTACCAGCTTTTTGTCTCAATCCAGTACCTCCTTATGACACTTTCTAATTATTCCTCTGTTACTTCCTCCATTTCATAATATGTTTCTGACCTTGATGACCTCAGCTCGATCAAGTCTGCTTCTTTCTTTTTTAATATTTCAGTGCAACTTCCCTCCCCTGCCCGCTCTTCTTTCCCCAGACTTTTTAACCATCCAGTTTAAGTCCAGTGTCTCATTTCTGTCAGCTCTACCATCCTTTTCATTCATCTGTGGTTCCTTGTGCTGTCTCATTGTCTCCTGCTTCCCAGGTCTTGATCTTAGCTTTTTCTTTTAGGCATATTTTGGCGCTCTCAAACAGATTCTTCATCTCTTCTTACTTTCTGCACAGCAATTTTTTCCCTTCTTAAATCTGTTTAATCCCAAGATGTTACCACTATTGTTGATGGGCATGGCCTTGGCCAGTGGTGTGCCCATCCTGCAGCTGGCTGGCATTGGCTCTGTTGGACACAGGGGAAGCTTCTGGCAATTTCTCACTGAAGCCACCCCTGTAGATCCCATGCTGCTAGCAGAACCTGGCATGCAAACCCAATACAACTGATCTTGAAGAGTTGTTCCTCTCAGTTTTGGCTGATGTATAGGAAGTGCAGGCATGTTGTCTGAAACATGGATGGTGAATGCTTACACTGCCTCCCTCTATAAATATAGGTTATTTACTTACTTATTTTAGAAGAAATAAACATTTACAGCAAAGGAATTTCAACCCCATCTGAATGTTTATCATCTATTGCTCTTAACAGTGTAAGTTAGCAACTTACATTGTTAGCAACTGAAAATAGGTTATTCTGATAAATGTTGATAGGAAACTGTGTTAAGATGCATGAGTATATTGTTTACATTATGTTCTGTTTAGCCTCTTGCCTTTAGTGGGATTACAGGACAGTAATAGGGACCAAAAACAGAGACAGCTTTGGGTACTATGGGTGCAGGGTTCTGAGAGCAGTGGCCCATCAGAATAAATCAAATGGCATAATCAGTGTTTATAATGATCATATAATGCTTACATAAATTCCTGCTTTCTGACTGATAATAGCCTTTGGCTAGGGGCCATTTACATTCAGAATAGTTACAGAGAAATTGGTTTATTACCAATAACTGATATGTGACAATTCTATACCTATATAATCAAGAATAATACATTTTCTTGCAGACTACACAAAATTAATTTATAATACAGAAGACTTTTACAAAGAGATGTAATTAAAAATAGTACACTTGGCCATAGTACACTTGACCTACAGCCAGCATTCCTACGAATATATTTTGTCTGAATATAAATTATGTTGAAGATTACCATCTGTCAGAACGAAGAATATGTAGAATATATAGATCCTGCTTATAAGAAACTCTGCTGAAGTGAAACTTACAGAAGAATGGGAGGTCTGGGGATAATTTATGGATTGATCAAAAGAGCATTAATAGCTTAATTAAGTTTTCTATGCATTTTATAGAAGAGTTTTGGGTTTAGTTTTTGGGCTCTTTTTTTTTTTTTTTTAGTTGTGTTCGCCTGGTATTAGTGTTCTTTGAAGTTCAGCTTCTCTGTTTTAGTTTTCTTGTACAGAAACTGTTTCTCCCAAACATATCGGGTTCGCTGGTGGTCATGGTGAATATAGTCCAGTTTTTAGGATTTTGGAGTTTTATCCTTCTTATTTACAATCTAGTACAAAATTTGAGATAGCTTACTTACTTCGTAAATGGAAAACACATTAATACGCGAAAAATACCTGGATACTTCAAGATTAGATACTTCCAGGATTAGGAACTATTTTAGTATACATGAAACATTAAACAATAAGGTTGATGAGGATCAATTTTTCTTTCAGGTCTACAGCAACTGTTTTTTGGTCATCCCTTTCTAAAATGTCTCATCACCAAGACTGTAGAACTCATTTTACTGCGTTATTTATGGATGATGTAGAGCTCTTTTTTTGAGTGTTTCATATGCCATAAAGAAGTTTCTGAGACAGTGAAACAGACTCCTTGAGATAATCAAACTCTACTGAGAAGGATTTTGCTGTCGTAGAAATGCTACAGCTGAACTTTGTTCTCAATATGCCTAGAATTTGTTAAGATGTGCACCTGAGACCAATCTGTGGGAGACTATTAGGTCCATGAAGGAGAAAACAACATTTTCACAGTTGGATTTGATGAGTAGAGAGATCAGGAAAAGGAATTACACACCTGAGTTTTCTTCAAGGCAGACCTAAACAAGATAGTGGTGGTTGCACCCAGCCATCATGTTTCAACTCACTGCTCAAAATCACTTTTACTTGGGCAGACAACAATGACACTGTGTTTACTCTCTATTTTTTTTAATTGACTTACATTATATATTTTTTAAATGACTGCTCTTGTTCATTTGGACATTTTCTTTCAAATGGGAAGAGTTCTTTTTCCTCTTACTAGCTAATTTGTGTATTCTAAGAGAATTAAGAAACTTTCAACTGCATCAGTGGGAAATATTTTGATGTTCTGCAGAGTGCTTTGTATAAAACAATAATTCCAATCTTTTTATGTATATTTTTATTAACTTTCAATAAATTCTATAAGCTATGAGTTGCTCGCAATGTCAGAAAAAGAGATTAAAAAAAAAGAGTGCTCTATAATGTAGGTTTAATGGTCATGTAATATGTGAATTCCCTCCTTAATGAATACAATTGGAGTGGGTTTTCCAGAATGCTTCCAAGAAATCTTGGAAACAATAAGGTACCACTGGTCACTTTTCATTGTGGAAAAGGCTTTGTATAGCATAACAGTCAGAGTTAAACCTATAGTCAACAAAATAGTTTCAAAAATTATGGAAAATAGACTAGCAATCGAGTTAAATGATTGGTTTATGTATTTATTTTTGAATCTTTCCCTTCCCATTTCTATGTACTCAAATTCCAGTGAGAAATGATACTTGTAAATTGAAAACTACTAAGTAGTAGATTTTTTCACTTCTTAATAGGCTTGTCATGACATATTAAAGTAAACTCTGGAAATTGGAATGACCTCATCTATCTTGTAAATATTCCATGTATAAAATCAGATTAAAATAGTTTAATAGTTTAATATTTAGAATTATTTTAGTCTTAATTATTATAGAATACAAGATCATAAAAAATGGAATTGTTCTGTCAGTAACTAATTCTTTGTTTAAAGTGATGGCATATGTGATTAAATTCCAACTTGCAACAATTTCAATTAGACTAATGAAAACTAATTATGAGTATTTCCAGCCACATTAGGAATATCAGTTCAGTAATTTGTCTGCTATATATTTAAAATCTACCTGTATATTCCAGCAGATTTTTTTTTGTCAGGTTTCATGCTAAAAACATGACAAAAATTATGAGAAAATCAGACAAAGTAAATAACTGAATAACCAGATAAAATGCTAATGCAGTTTAGGAATTCATTATGCATCTTGTCCCTTACTGTTGTGCAGGCTTGGCATTAAGTAATCACAACCATGATATTTGAGGCAGCAAAGAAATTGACCACAGGAAAGCAAAATAAGATTAATGTTTCTTGCAACTGAAATGGAAAATTACTATTATATGGCCGTAACTGATTATCTTCTACTTTTAATCAATCAGTTGTCTGGATGCCACAAGCCTGAAGAGATTTAATAGCCCATACACTTAATTATCTTTTTTTAATTAAGAATTCGAGAATTCGTAAAAAATATTGTTTTCTAATGGATACAGGATTTATTTTGCATTATAAATTCCTAGTAATTAAATACCAAATAATTTAATTGTACTTAATTTATTTATAAAAATTGAAAAAAAATTGAAGGGCTTGAAAAATTCTAAACATATTCAAGAATGATAAATTAGTTCCTAAATAGTCAAAAAATTGGCTTATGAAAAAGCTCAAAGGAGACAAGGAAAACTGAGAAACCTCTGTAGGTATATGCACCTCTCACTTCTCTGGTATTACAGGGAAGTGCTGTTAAAGTTATTTAACAGCTTTCCTTACATTTGAAATTCTTATAAGAGCTTGTTAAGAAAATATTAAAAAAAAAATTTTCATTGAAACTCGCCTTTTAATGATCGGAAACTTTTCCTCTAAAATGATGGGACAAGTCCATGCCAAAGAGTTTTGCAATTTAAAAAAAAAAATACTGAATGTCAGGGTATATGTAAGGGAACATCTGTTATCTTCTTCTGTTTAACTTAGTACAAAGTACTTGAAATTTATTTTGGCCGTTGATGAGTTTATCCATCCTGATTATTGAAAAGAAGTCTGAGTTACCCACTCACTTTCTAAAAGAATAGAGAAATGTGTTGAAGCTTTTGAAAGTATTAACTCTTCAAGTGCACTGTTTTTTATCTGAGGCTATTTCTCTGTGAAACTTCATTTTGTCTGACTTGCTGATTTGCCTTTACTAGTAGTATAAAGAATCAATGAGTCTACTTTTTTGAAGATTTTTAACATTACTAATACATCATCATGTGAATAGCTGTATGGTCACCTAAGAATTTAATGTTACATTAATTTAAGGGGAAGTAAACATTTGGAGCAAGTGTCACTAGGTGAAATTGTTTAACTAAAGGTTTTCAGGAAAGTGGCATTTATTTTCCACTTTCTTTGGCATTGTGACTTTTCATTTTGAGAAAGCACTAGGTGTGAGGCCAGTAGCAACTAATACACCATACCAGAGAGAATAAAATTCAGAAATTATTAGCTTAATGGTTAAGAGCAATCATTATATCTGTGAAAAGTCTGCAGTCTAGAACAAATAGACTGTTGTCTCTCAGTTAAAAGACCATAAAATTTCTAAATAGGTATTTTCACCTAATGGTTAGAGGGCCAAGAGTTCCCACATTAGACTTATTTCTAATTCAATCACTGAAATAGGATGCATGACTTCACTTGGATTAGAAAACTAATGGGAAAGAGCCAAAGGTTCAGGCTATAATTTTATGGGGGTTACTCAAGTATTTAATATTTAAAGGTAGAAAGTATTTTTGGATATATTAGATCAGCTCATATATAAAAATGGGATTTACATGTCATAAATGTGCATAGCTAGGAAACATGGAAACAGTAACATTACACACAATAGATAATAATTTATGAGTAGGAAAACACTGAGATTTTATTTGCTTTAACAAAGTATGTATTAAACTCCTAAAAGTTAGTCCACAGGTGGGCAGACCCACCATTAGCCAAAACTGAGCCCATCATTTTTGGCACTGGTAGCACCTTTGTGATAACGTATTTAAGGAAGGGTAAAAAACACCATGCAAGCGGCTGTGAGAGTGGAGTGAGAGTTTGTGAAACAACTATTTAGTCAACAAGGACAATGCAGAAGGAAGGGGAGGAGGCGATCCAGGTGCTGGAGGAGATTCCCCTACAGCCCGTGGAGAAGACCATGGTGATGCAGGTTGATACCCTGCAGCCTGTGGAGGACAGCAGTGAAACAGGTATCTGCCTGCAGCCCATGGAGAACTCCACACCAGAGCATGGAAACCCCCTAAAAGAAGCTGCAGCCTGTGAGGAACCTGTGCTGCAGCAGGCTCCTGGCAGGAGCTGTGCTCTGTGGAGAGGACCCCATGCAAGAACAGACTTTCTGGCAGGAGCAGTGGCCTGTGGTGAAATCTTTCAGGAGCAGTCCTCTCCAGAAGGACTTACCCCATGGAAGGGTATATGCTGAAACAGTTCAAGAAGTATTATTTCCCATGGGAAGGACCCCACACTGGAGCAGGAGAAGAGCATGGGGAGGAAGGAGCAGCGGCGGTGACATTTTATGAAATGACTACAACCTCCATCTCCTGTCCACCAGCACTACTAATGGGGAAGAGATAGGAGTTATGAATGCAGTCATGAGTTGATCTTGGCAAGAAGGAGGTGTGGAGAAAAAGTGGTTCTTTTATTTCTTACTATCCTACTCTGTTATTATTCAGCAATAAATTAAATTAATTTCCCCAAGTCCCCCAATGGACCCCATAGGTCCGTTTTGCCTGTGACATTAATTAATGAGTGACCTCCCTGTCCTTATATTGATCCTAAAGCTTTTCCTTTGGATTTTCTTCCTCTATCCTCTTGAGGGTGGGAGTGATGGTGTCTTGGTGAGCAGGAGAGTTAAACCACTACACTACATTATGGTTTTTGGCATGCCTTTTTTCACTGTTCTATGCTGTTTTATCTTGGCTTCTTTAGGTAGGTATTTTGTGTTTTATGATGACAACCTCATTATTGAAATGCCAGCCATTATGAGGAAAGAGAATGCTCCACTTAGATCCATATGATGGGGAGAAATCTAGCATGCAGTCAAATGTCTGAAAGTTTAATGTTAAAATCTCTGCTTTTCTTCTTCAGTTCCAAGTCATGACAAAGAAAAAGAAACTCCATGTTCTTACCATGGCACTCTTCCTTCTTCTAAATTGCATCTAACAACTCACGTGAGTTTTAAATCGCAATTCCACTTGTGTTGGCTTTAACACTATTTTCACCCTTGTAAGACTTTTAAATATAATTAGAAAATTAGTCTGTAAAATAAACTGACAGTAGGGCCTCAACATTATTTCAGTTCTGAGAAGAGAAATAATATAATAGAAAATATAGAATAGAATAGAATAGAATAGAATAGAATAGAACAGAATGTTGCAGATTAAGTTCGTCCTTTTGTGGTTTTGCTCTGTCTTAAACAGAAGATATAGTTTCATAGATATAGTTTGTATATTATCAAAATACACTGGAGAGAGACTGTGTACAAGGGCATATAGAGACAGGGTAAGGGGGAATGGATTTAAACTGAAAAAGAGTAGGTTTAGATTAGATATTAAAAATAAATTATTTACCATGAGGATGGTGAGGCACTGGCACAGATTGCCCAGAGAAGTCATGGGTGCACCATCCCTGGAAGTGTTCAAGATCAGGTTGTATGGGGCTCTGAACAACCTGATCTAGAAGAAGGTGTTACTGTCCTTGGCAGGGTAGTTGGAACTAAATAATCTCTAAGGGGAACTGTGCACTGGAACAGATAATCCACAGAGGGTGTGGAGTCTCTGTCACTGGAGATATTCCAGAACCATCTGGATGCAACCCCGTACATGCACTCTGCTTGAGCCTGCCGACCCTGGTTGAGCAGGGAGGGTGGACTAGATTACCCACTGTGATCCCTTCCCACTTGACTCATTCTATGATTCTATGTTGTTTTGCCTAGGACTTTGAGAAAAGTTTTGGAAATAACAGGTTGGAGCAGAATGAATACTTTCACAGGTGACAAGTACAATTAGGCTGCATTGATACGAACCTACAAATACGAATTATAAACAGCAGAGTTGTGGAGAATCTTGTCACTCTCCTGATAGTGCTTTGCATTTGCTTCTTATGTTGTTTAGGGCTTTTGTTTTCTTGCTTGCTTTTGTTTAATCCCTGAATTTCCAAAACAAAATGTAACACTAGCTTTTTCTATTTGTCATCTTGGCAAAAACAGAAGTCACGGGGGAAAGTTGATTCTCAGTTGCTTCTGCTAGAAATCACACTGATTTCTTCAAGAAAAAAAAGAGCCCAGATCCTTTTCCTGGCAGCATACAATATTTTCATGCTAATTTGTATCTCTACACTGATAATTGAGAAGTCTGCCATTAGACAGTAGCCTTTGAGGGCAAATTTTCCTGGAATGACAAAATCAAGGGAGCAGATGGGAAAATATAGTATGACACAACCAGAAATGAGAAAAGCATTAAAAAGAAATTTAAAATACCAAAAAAAAGAACCATACTTCTAAATTCTCTACCATGAACCCTTGCCAGATATTTGATAGATTTTCTTTTTCTTTTTCTTTTTCTTTTTCTTTTTCTTTTTCTTTTTCTTTTTCTTTTTCTTTTTCTTTTTCTTTTTCTTTTCCTTTTTTCCCTTCCCTTCCCTTCCCTTCCCTTCCCTTCCCTTCCCTTCCCTTCCCTTCCCTTCCCTTCCCTTCCCTTCCCTTCCCTTCCCTTCCCTTCCCTTCCCTTCCCTTCCCTTCCCTTCCCTTCCCTTCCCTTCCCTTCCCTTCCCTTCCCTTCCCTTCCCTTCCCTTCCCTTCCCTTCCCTTCCCTTCCCTTCCCTTCCCTTCCCTTCCCTTCCCTTCTTTGTTTTTTTACTTTCTTTTCAAAATCCAGGTACAACTGAGTAGAGTGCTGTTCATGGCAATAAAGTGTAGTAAAAAGATAGGCAATATTTAGAGTCATAGAGTATGCTTATCTTTTAGGTAAAGACTGATCAGTAGGAGCTTATTCAGATCAGGACTGGCAGACAGCACCTTCAGAATGTGTAAGGAGGTTAAATAATTTCTCATTCCAGTCATACTTACTGCTCTCTGATTTGACTTCTTAACCATCTTCTGTTGTCATGGGTAATACCAGAGAGGCTATTTCTAAATAGATAGTGATAAATACTTGTTGGATTTAATATCATGATGATTACATATTAAACGACAGTGTAAAAAGTCTTTTCAATAAAAAGCTCTAATTTTTTGCTTCTTCAAATTTTAAATATTAAGTGATTACTACAAAACCTGAATCTTCATTTCTCACAGAAAAAAACCAGATGCTTCCATGCTTGTAGTTGATTGCATAAAGCAGCTCATTATCTGCAGAAATGCCAAACCTTTCCTTTGTTTTGTTTTCATATGCTTCCATATTATGTATACTTTTGGAGACCTACTAGACAGTACACATGTTTGAAGTATTAAGTACAAGAGATACAGACTGATCTGTAATTCTGAATCATCCTTGCAAATGCTCATGAAGTAAAATCAAGTCACATTCATCTAATTCCTGACACATTAGACACTCTTGCTTTGATAACCTGGCCCTGCACAATTTTATCAGTATGGGTAGCAAGCTTGTTTCTTTTCTTATTCCATTCTTCACAGAGAAAGACAAAATGTTACAAACAGTTCAGTAAAATGAAATTATGTGGTCAAGAAAAACAGTGTCCTGTATGGATTCAAGTAGCCTTGTTTCCCACAGAGGTTTGCATTTCCAGTATGATATGTTAGAAGTTGCAAAACTAAAGGAAAAAAAATTAAAGCTGAGTAGGGAAGCGTAACTAAAATTCAAAGTTTGCCAATGAAAAAAATTTCAATTATCCATGTTTGATTTAGAAGGAAGTAAGATTATTCAGAAACAGTTCTTTGATATGAGGACATAAGGATTAAATAGTAATTCAGTGCATTTTGTGGTTTGTTACATGATGAATCAGATTTAATATAAAGAAACTGAAAATAAAGAATTTATTTTAAAGAAAACTGAAAGATAATTTAATGAAAAAATATTAGCTAGCTGATTATTTGTGTTCAAGCAGAATGTTTTGGCTTTGTGCCTATGAAATGTCTCCTGAAAATTTTTTAATATATTATATAAATATATATTGGACTCCTAGTATTTCAGTTTCTGTTGTTTATACTTGGATGCTACAGAGTGCTAGTTTATAAGACAGAAGAAAAGACAGCTGTTTTTCAGTTCTAGAGGTTGTTGACTGATGGAGTAATTTGACCTAGTAGAAAACTGATATAGCGGCTGGAGCAGGAAAATAAGGAAATGCTGAGGAAAAATTGCCAATAGCAAAAAACGCCCCATAAATTTCATGAAAATGCTAGTTCCATCATTATGTTCAAGCTGGTACATCAGTGGGGTTTTTTTTTGAGGTATTTGAATTTAATAGTCAAACATTAGAATCTCAATATCAATAACTGCCATTTGAACTAGTGTTGGTTGATTCATTTCTCAGTGATTATTGTTTATTTGACTGGATTTCAGTCAAGGGTCAGCATCACATCATATAAAGTTGTCTGCTGTTGGACAGTAGGACAATACCAGAAAATAGATACTAGGGTACAGATGGATATTCCCTTAAGTGGAATTTTCTGAAAAATAATGATTTTTCATTCCAGTATCCAGAAAGGTAAAAAAGCAATAGCGGAATTATTTGTGCTATATCTATTAAGCTAGTTTTGTAGATAAAGAGAGGCTTAACTTTCAAGATCTTCAGACTATTACTTATAACAAATAATTAAACCTGACTATAAAGAGTGTAAGAACACAAAAACTGTGTCTTGGTTTGAAAGACAGGTGTCTTCTAGGGAAGGCAGGAGCCTCCCTTGGAATGGAGAATGTAAACCCCCTCCATTTTGAATTATTATAATTTTGAAATTAAGGGTCTCTCAGGCAAAGATAGGAGGATAGGAATAACAGTTATTTCCTAGTATGTATAACAAGGCAAACAAACAACAACTATGTCATAAACAACAAACAGCACCAGGGACCCAGTAACAGCCTTCTCAGCCACCGGCACTTTCCCCTTTGGTGCAGTGACCGTCACAGCCAGCAGGAATGAGCAAAAATCCTGGGGTGGTAGGCGAGATGTATCAGAAGTTCCGCGGCGGTAGCTGGAACTGCGGGATGGTGCTGGCCACAGTGCGGAGAACTCAGAGTGGTCCCGAAGAAACAGTGGGGGCGGGGCAGCGCCAGTGGCGGCCCAGCTCTGGGCAGGCCAGGGAGAGGCGAAGTTCAGGATTCCACCACAAGCAGATGGTGATGGGTCCCTCAGGGATGAGCTCCAGTGGTGCCAGTGAATTCTCCCCACAGTAAGTGACAGCCTGACCATTCTCCTCCAATGCTAAAGAGCAAGAGGGAGCAGCTGCCCCCAGCTCTGTCCTTTACCTGCCCCCAAAACTCAGGGTGTCCTCCCCATCAGAGAGAAACTCACCAAGAAAAGATGCATAGCCAAATGCTAGCCTCCTCCCCCAACTTCAGCCACATTCTTTTGTTTTTTCTTAAGTACTCATCAGGACCCATAAGTACCCAGCAGTTAGTTTCCTAGCAACTTATAAGAAAAATTCTATAAGTAAAAAAAAAAAAGAAAGAAAGAAACCCAACCCCTAACAACAAACTAGAACTTTCCCACATTACGATGAAATAATAAAATTTTAAACTGTAATTATAGTTCATAGTTATTACCTAAAAGTAATTTCAAAAGTTTCCTAGCTCACAACTGTAGATGAAGTTTTCCGTTGTTATAGGTAAAATGCCAATTAAGCCAAATCAATAATTTGCAAAAGCCAAATTATTATAATAATAAAAAGAGAAAATTTACTTCGCATTCAGATTACAATTTATGCCAGCCACAAATCAAAAGGAGAGAGCCAAGCCCGGGATTTTGTCTCTGGGTGAAACACACAGCTCTGACCCCCTGGTGCATCAGAGTGGTGAGTTCACACATTGTGCGCGGATCAGTCCAGGTTTTATACTCGCTTTCTTGCCCGGAGCGACCTTTTTCTTTGTCCTTTTCTCAATCTGATGAGCTTTCAATGTCTGTCCAGTGTAGGATAAGTCTGCCAGATGAGCAAACAGTCCAGTCTCCAGTGCTTCGGGAATATTCATATAGCTCTCTTGTCTTCTGTCTGGTGAGTGCAGAATCCTGTCTTTCTTTAGGACAAAAGACGTGTTGCAATACACAAACCGCATCCGGGAATACATACATGTTGGATAGCGTTTACAGGAATCAGGGTTTTACATGCTAGTGAGGTTCCCAGAACTGTCTATTCATGCTAAGTTGATTATTATAAAATATGCTATCTCTAGTTATCGGTAGCCACGATGGGCCACTGTTACCTGATTTAGTTATAATTTAGTTTTTTACGGGAACTCTTTTTACATCTTAGCAAATTTACAGAAACCCAGCATTCACACAAGGCAGATTATGGGAACTACACTGACTTTGGTTATCTAAGATCACTAAGGGCCGGTGATGGCTCGGATGTTCCGAGTCTCACTCAGAATTTCTATAGAAGTTTCCCTTTACTTGGAAATTACAGTTTCTATTCAGTGGACACCTGTGGAAGTTATAAGCTGATGAAGAATCCAATATCTCAATTCCTATGTAGGATTTTTAGGATTCCAGGTGCCCTTCTGTGTTAAACCCTGAAGCATGATTTTAACTCGTATATATATTTTATATACATTTCTCTAATGTTATAATTTATTTGAGCACAAATTTTAATATATCTATAACACCGTCCTGATCCATTTCTTTATGATCTGCAATAATTTTTACTTCTGCTTTAGTTACCTGGATCTACAGCAGAAAAGAAGCCAAAAGACTAAGTGAAAATTGTGATTCTGTTTGGAAGATTCAGCACAAGTAGGGAAAAAGATTACTTATTTCATACCTCCTTAGAAGTGTTCTGATGGCTTATTCTGATGCATTATATCAATCAAATATGAATTTTTTTTAAATGTTGTTCTTATCATAAATCAAAAAGATACCAGTAAAGATCAGGAAAATAAACACTAAAAATAGAATTATGTATTAAAAGGATGTTGCAGGGCAAATAGAGGATTTTTATTGCTGCATTCTAATATAAGGACTTAACATTTGTGAGTTAACTGTTAGAAATTAAATTTTTCAGGCATAGTGAGGTATGAAGTTTTTTCTAATGCCAAAATGTCATCCTATAATGAAGGAAAAGTTGCACTTGTAATGCACACTCTTTTGGAGAAAAGAAGGTTTATACTCTGGTTTAAATGTGAATTTTTTAAATTACGTACTCAAAGATCATTATCTTAGGGAATTAAACTGAGCTTCAGTGAGAATTGCTTCTGAGTATTCCCTTTTATTTTTTTTCTTAGAAATGGGACTGTATTATCTTCTTCATCTCTAATTTAATTAGATACGGTTCCATTCAAAATTATGTTTGTTCAAACTGTGTCTGTATATCCTGAGTAATAATGACTAGCAGAAGATGTGTGATGCTTTTTTATACTGCACAGCTTCATTTTACAAATTAAGTTCCAATGATAGGATGGGTGAATAGGATGGGTGAAAAAAAAGCATAAGAGATCTTAGAGCGAAAAGATAATTTAAGACTAGAAAATGTAATATACTTGTATATAAGCTTTTGATATGGGAAAATATAGCAATTATTGAATAAATTTTGTTTCAAGAAACCAGAACATTTTTTATATGAAAGAAGAAAGTTAAAATTAAGGCTATCTGTATGTAGGAGAAGATGCATGATGAATGAATATGTTTGCTAAAGCAAAATGTGTAATTAAAATATTCATTAAGATTGAAAGCTTCTGAAGAAGCATCCTAAACATTTGTGCTGGTTTTGCATTGGAGCCACTCATGGCAGTGATTTTTTTCTGCGCGGAGCTGCTGAGAGCTTCTTCTGTACCTAGCAAAAGTAATTGCTCACTAGCTTTGAGAATAGGCTAATTAATGAGCCAATTAAAAACTAGATGTTAATGAGCCAGTTAAAAACTAGATTTGCCTCTTTGAGATTCACATTTTAAAATTAACAAATCCTGGGAATGCTCTTTTTTTCTTCCGGCCTGGGAACAGGTAACAAGGCTGGTCCAGCTCCCTCTGTCTTGGCTGCGTCAGGCCAGGAGGGCCCTGCCTTGGGGCCAGGCCAGGAGGGCCCTGCCTTGGGCTCAGGCTCCTTTCTGGGGAGCCCAGTCCAGGCTGGGCCAGGCCCCAGCGGCTGCTAGGCAGGGGGAGGGGAGGCTGCAGGGCCCTGGCTGAGGCAGGGCCAGGCCGTGGTTGGTAATGTCTTGCCACCAAGTTCCTCCCCTCCCCCAGCACGGCTGCCACACGAGATCATGCGGCTGAGGCCAGAGGTGGCTCTGAAGCCCACACAGAGAGTGGCCATCTGGGTAGAATTGAATGGAAAAGGGGCTGGAGACTGGCCATGTGGACGATCCCGACAAAGCCTCCTGTGCAGCCTAAAAATCCATCACCTAAAAATCCATCACCGTCACTGCTTTGGCCACCGCCAGACAGGGATCATGTAACCACCTACGGGCCCCATGTGAGATATTAACGCTTTCAAGGCACAGATAAGATTTGTAGATCTTCAATCCTCCCTCAGGTGAGAAAAAAAGACAGAGTGAAGATGTTTAGAGGAACACATAAAGACACCAAGATCAGTAAAGAACGAGTCAAGTCCCAGATGAAAGGAAAATGAGGAGTGTCTCCATCTCTCTGCAAGCCTCTCAGGAACCCCGGCCAGCCCCATGTCAGCAGACAGCGAGGGGACACTCTCTTGTGCCCCGAGGGTACTGATGGCAGCTAGGCTAGTTGCCTTTGCAGCAGAAGAGATGCTAGAGACATTGGTAGAAGATAAAAAGGCCGACTCTCAGCAAGGGGCCAAACCAAGGTTTATTCGGAGCTCTTGGGGGGCCCCACACCTTAGTGGTGCCTCTTGCTCCGAGCAACTGGGAGCAATGCCAAGGTTACATTTAAAGCGGGGGTGGAAACCGAAGGTAGATGCATTTGCTGACCAATAAAAACACTCCAAGGATGAAACCTCAGGGAACGGACATTTGAGATAACGTATAGGATAATACTTGGGGAGCTGACCCCTGGCCTCTGACTAATCAGTTGACAATTTGGACCGAAAGTTCTAGATAGAGAGGATGGGATGCTGGTTGATTGACAGAGAGCCAGGGCATGGATTTGGGGATGATCTCAAAAAAGGAAAATGATTACACAGGTAGAGGGAGGGGGTACAATTTGGGGTAAACTACTTGGGAAAAATAAGGGGATACAAAACCAAAATTATTACAAAGTATTACAAAGTATAAAGGCACAGTACAACAGAGGAGGTACCTTAATCTTGGGCTGAAATCCTCTTGTAAATCTGTGGAGAAAAATGTAATTGATACATCAGACTCTTTTCCCTGTAACTCATTGAAAAGTATGGAGAAATCAAGCATTCATATTGTAGATATGAGCAAAGGCATCTATGCCAAAGCAAGCAGATGTGAAAGTAGCTGTCATCCCATGAGAAGTTTAAATAGAGAGAAGAGCAATGAAGAGCCTTTACCCCCAGGGAAAGAAGAAGAAAACCTCTATTCCCAAAAATAATCTCAGAGATATATAAAGAGAATCTTTGCTCTTAAACAGCTCATCCTTAAAATAGTACCCCATAAGTTGACATGGCCCATAAACACATCTGTGGGAAAGCTGTGAAAAATAAGAAAGACTTCACGATTGCAGATTCCTGGGTGGCTGCTATTTGCAAAAATTAAAAGTCACAAGGGAACTGTTTTCTTGCAGAGAGGTTTCCATAACATTTCAAGAGAGACTCCTCTCCCTAGGTAAACTAAAGAAAGACTATTCTAAAGGTGATAAACTGACTAAATTGTTTCTATAAGTAGTTAGTAGAAAGGAAAAAGTTCTAGGGGGAATTTTACTCTGATTCTTATAATTAGTCTAAAAGTTTTACTCTGATTCTTATAATTCTTTCTTTTAGTTACTGTTAATAAAGCTCTCTTTATACCCTTTTAAAGTTTTGAGCCTGCTTTTCCTTCCTCCTAATCCTATCTCACAACAAGATATGAGTAAGTATATTCTAATAAGCCTTTGGCCAGAACTCCACCACATCAATTAGTGTGTTGGCCGAGAAATCTCAGATTAGCAAACCAAAACCACTACAACATTAAAAGAAAAAAGACAAGGCAACAAAACAACTCCACAGAAGCAAAAGAAAATGGGGAATTTAGAGAGAAAAGTAAAAAAGCAAAATGTTTTATTATTGATATTAACCTTTTTTTTTTCTTATGAAGTGTTCCAGCTTAATATTTTTCCTCAGTGTTAATGATGCAACCATAGGTTTTTAGGTGTAGCCAGTGAAATATCTCATTGGGATTGAAAAACCTCTCTGAGCCATTGACATCATAATCTGCACACAATAATGGCTGTTTTCTTCTAACATCTCAGCAAACTTTTAATGCAAAAGATCTATAATGAGGTTTTATATTTCTAGGCTTCATTACTTTTTATGAAGCAAAGCAAAGTATACTTACTGGAATACAAAGATAAAAAAGTCTTAAAATGGTAACAACTAAGCAATAACTGGAAGTAAACCAACATTTTTTAGTATGCACAATAGCTTCTTTTTTACTTCAATTTTAACTTATGCACTAGTTCAAAACAAGTACATTTCCTTGTACTTACTTACTCGCTTTCTATGTACTCCTGCCTTTGATGGTGTTCTTAAAGTAAGTTTTCACTCTTTTGAAACCTACAAATTTTCTGGTACAATTATTATTAATTCTTAAGAGCTACATCATATAGCTAATTCTGACCAGTTTTCTAATCAGCTGATAAAATCCTCAAACTCAGTGATCTTCCAGATCTACCAGTGCTCAACAGCCTGTAAAGGGGCATTCTTAGCAAAAAGATGTTGAAAGGAATGCCTGCATTCTAGCAAAAGTACTTACAGGAATACGTAAAGGTAAGATTTTAAGAAAAATAGGATTTTATTTGAAAGTAGTTTACCTGTTTAAATATTTAACAAGTGGATCAATGAACAATGGAACAACTCATGTCCACGTTTGTAGCACTGAGAAAAGGCATAATTATTTACAGTATCATTTTGAATATTTTACTTCAAGTGTGTACTGGATAGTGTTCAATAAAGCATAGTTTTGACTTTATATCAACACAAGTCACTAATGTAAGAAACAAACAAACAAAATCAACAAAACAACACAACGTTGTTAGCAAGAAAACAAGTTAATATCTTACTTATGAGCTCAAAGACCAAACAAAGGCAAAGAGACGAAAAATGTGTGTGTGAATGGTGTGGAAGCTTGCAATGAGCAAGTCGGAAAACACAGTTTAACAATGGATCAAACTAATTTGAAGTTACTTCATACAATTCTCTTTTTGATAAACAGAATTTCTTGCAGGAATAGTAAGATCTCTGTTTGTAGAAAAACAGTCTTAGGTTGGGTGTTTCACCAAAAATGTTAACATAATGCTGATTTGGTTAAAAACCTCTCTCTTTATCTGCTCTGCAGTTTTTCCTCCAGTTTTCAACTGCACCTCTAATTTTTACAAGCCAAGAGGTTTTTCCAGATCTTTGTAGTCCAGTCCAGCTTTTAACACAGCCTGCATGATTGTAAAATTGAAGGGTTGATAATAAGCAAAATATTCCTTTGCATTAAGTTACCTCTTTATACAATAGACAATCTTTCTTACTGCGTTGTTACTTACACTTGATGAAATTATACACTTTTCCTTTTTTTAATTTCTTTCATTTTGGAAGAGGAAAGGTCTTGCATGGGATTAATTTCTTAAAAGTGTTTTCAGTTCTGATAGAAATTTGCTTTGGTTTTCCACTACTTAAAAGAGTAGAATTATAGTTCCCTATCTTCATTCCTTCATCCTTTTGTGTTAATCCTGAACCTGTCAACAAAGGTACTGGTGAGCCTCACTCCCTTTGGTTTATTATGTGCTTCTGATGATCCTGGCAGATGGCAAGATACTATATGAATAACAAATAATGACAGAGAAAGATAAAAATAGCACTCTTTAAAAGCTATTTAAGCATCTCAAAAAATATTCACCTTGTAAATTAGAAATTTTATTTCATTAAGCCTATAAATCTTGACAATATCAAGACTAATGCCTGTACTGAAATACTGGTCTTAAAACGAAAATGTTTATTGAGGTCATATTTTACTTTGTATTTGAATATTTTTCACCAGCTGGAACTCTTTCCCAGATAATTTTTACTCTAGCTGGAATATTTTTTATTCTTTTGCCTTTTTTTTGTTGTTGTTCTTGTTGTGCTACTTTTCTTCCTGGAGGTCCAATATATTTTATTAGATTTTCCGTTTTGTCCAAAAACAAGTGTTAAAGGGAAAATGACTTAAGAATAGAAGCATGTCAGCTGCAGTATGTATAGCCTGTAGCATCTCCTTGCAAAATATGTGGAGATTGTCTCTACAAGCAAAAGGAGATCACTTTGGGTTTACACCCATCTTTGCTGTTTCTTTTTGTTTTGCAGGAAGCAGGGAGGTTTTCTGGCAGAATGTATGTGTGTTTTCTAGAACTGTTTTCTAGAACCTGAGTGTATATATGCCGCCCTTTCAGAGATGCCAAAGGAAGTAATTCTGGCATTGTTCTCTCTGTGCAGAGCTTATTCCTTCACATCTATTAGCTCCTTGGATAAAACCAGGCTGTAAAACACAATTGATGCTGAAGGTACTAGTGCAGTTTTACATCAGACAGTCATCATCCTGGTCATCACACATCTCCCTGAAACCAGCCAAGGTGGATAACATATCCAGAAAAGTGGAGCAGTCAGGGTGTTTCTTCCTGGGCTTTATATTTTTTGCATAAAAAAAAAGGAGACAGGTGCTGTAACACCTGTAAATCAATTTTCAATTTCACAGATTTTTCAGCTATCTTCATTACTCTAGATGTTGACATTGCAGTTATCTGAACTGGAGGATTTGAACCCAAACCACACAGCAAAAAACCCCACATAACAGCCACAGGTCAGACATATCTTTAGCCTATTGCATAGGGTAGTGCAGGGACAGAATAGAGAAAAACTCACTGTGTCCCACAGTAAATTTGGGGCAGTCTTGAGGCTAATATAGATTCCACAGATAGTTAAACTCTAAATAACTGGAGGCAGAGTTTATCTTGCTTTTCTACATTTACCACAATTTAAACATTTACCACAATGTTTAAACATTTACCACAATGATGCCTGTAGCGATTGAGAATAACAGACCAGAACTTTGTCATCTAGCAGAATAATCTTTATTAAACATGCTTTTATATGTATTTATACTCAAGTATTTATATGTTTTTTTCTGTGTACAGGTTTTAGGATCAACTACACAGACAGTGATTGACTAACCAATCATGCAAATAGATGGCATAGCAGATGTTTCTTGCTCTTTGTCTCGGACACTCTCATACATACCACACAGCCTTAGCAGCCCAGTGTTCAGGGCCACTTAATTGAAACATTCTCTCATAGGTATTTATGGCTGCAGGTGATCTTTGGTATTCATGTTTCCATGGGAAAAAGGTGCTTATTAAGGTCGATGAGGAGCAGCAGCTTCTACAGAGGCTCGGCAAGGGCTTTGAAGCCCCTTTGTGTTTAGATCATATTAGTGTACCACAACCGAATTTCACTGTTAAACATTCATTTATTTCAGTGCATATAAAAACATTGAAACAAACAAACATTGGTTTCTTTTAAGACTATAATTATTTTAATGAGAGTTTTACATGCTTAGTATATATAACTTCTGTTTTATTTTATTTTTCTCTTCAAACTTACTAGAAAAAAAAAGAAAAGGGAAAGACCACGATGAAGAAGAAAAGTCAAGGGAAAACCCAAGATGGAAATGTGTTTTTGGACCAGATCTTGTGAGGTGCTGGTGGCCTGTTTAATTTACATTGATTGCAAAATGTGAAGAAGGATTTTTGGATGAAATTTAAAAAAGAAACTGAAAAAATGAAGGTTGTGCTGCTCAGATGCCAAAATACAATTCTAAGTCTTGTTCTAAGTCAATTCTAATTCTTTTATCTTCCTGATTTTTTCCTGATTTGATCTCCAGATATTTAACTTCTAAGAAACAGGAATTGTGTTCTTACTTTCTGCTAGCTTCTTTAGATTTTAATTATTTTTCCTAGTATGAGTTGTTAAAAGTCTTTTCTTTTTTTTTTTTTGAAGGTTGCTGGTGTAGGAGTAGTACGTTGGAAAGAAGACCATCTTCCACATAAGCTTCTCTTGGGTGCTCAGAAAACATCTGTTCATGCCTTAGCTTTGAGGTTTCCTGTGTAACCTGGCACAAATCATGTATGTAACTGGGTGCTGTGATGCCTCCTGAAATATGCTTAATGTGGCTGTGTTTGAGGCGTCCCAGAATGAGGGAAGAGATGAGAATCTTGACTCAATTTTTCAGAAGGCTGATTTATTATATTATGATATATATTATATTAAAAATGCTATACTAAAATTATACTAAAACAATAGAGAAAAAGGATTCATCAGAAGGCTGGAAAGGAATAGAAAGGAATCATAACAAAAGCTCGTGACTCTCAGAGAATCCGACACAGCTGGATCTTTGATTGGTTATGAAGTAGAAACACCTACATGGACTAATCAAAGATGCACCTGTTGGTAAACAACCTCCAGACCACATTCCACAGCCATTAGATAGTTATTGTTTACATTTCCTTTCTGAGGCTTCTCAGCTAGAATAGGAGAAAAATCCTAGCAAAGGATTTTCATAAAAATATTATGGTGGCAGTTTAGTACCAATCTGTCTTGCCAGAAAATTTTAATGTTAGATCTCTGGGGGCTGTGGGACTTTCAGAATATGTTGAGAAGGGTAAGAAAGAGCAAGATGAACACTGAGTAGAGAAGAAGTGGAATAATGTTTCCAACATGAAAGAATGACTCAAGACTTGATTTGAACTCCACCATAACTTTAGGGATGAGGTTTGCTGGGTGCTAAGCACACAAAATTCAGTCCTTGCAGACAATATTTTCAGTATAGACTGCTGTTCCAATCAGTTCAGAGGTTTAGCTATTGCAGCATGTGTAGTGCAATATTGCATTATTCTTCATCCAAGAACTCTGCTTTCTCTCCAAGTACTGTAAGACAGGAAGAGTCATGTTGGGGCCTAGAAAACTCGAACTGTCTCAAGGTTTTATTCTAGTCTGCCTTTATAGCTCTGAACAATTTAAACAATCCCCTTGTGATTTGGTTTTCCCTGCAGGGCCAATGGTGATTAATTATGGGAACCACTCCCCAGAATCAGGCTTTTAAACTTCTGTCTTTTGACAAACCTTGGGATCCTAGACAGATAACCTGCTGCTGATTGATATTGATGATGATACTTTCTCACTATTGGTCTTTATAAGTTCTTCCAGTTACATGGCAGAGTTTTGGACCTTTCTATATATTTTGTTGTTTCACAGCTCTTTGCATTATGCCTCAATATGGGTATTTTGATGTGCACTGTATTCCTAGGGTTGTCAGTCAAAAGAAATAGACTAAACACTAAAAGAAGGCAGGTTTAATATAGAAGAAATAGAGTTCCAGAACAACGGAATCTTGGGATATAGTGTGAAAAAAAGTTGGGACACTAAACCTCTTGATATTTCAAAAGAATGCTTGAGGTAAAAACATAACATGGAGTTTTACTGACAGTATTTAGAGAATAAACCTCTTCAAAGTACATGAGAAGTGTACTTTCTATATGTTGTCATAACATATCTAGAATCTTTGTTCTTAGTAAAGCTATAAGGGCTTGATTTTTTTTAAAAGTGAACCTTTCTGAATTTCTCTTTAAACCTCCAGACAATCTTTATTTTGTCATTTATAGTATTTTGGGCAACAGAGTTATTCTAGGCTTCTAGAAGAAAAGTGGTATATGTTTGGAATATAAATACTAAGCATTCATTATGATGAAAAATTCATAAAAGCAATATTTAGGATTTATCAGAAAATAATTTTTTGAAAATTCTCAGTGTACTTCCATAGAAAATACTAGAAAAGCAAGTGATCATTAAATCTAGTAAAAGGAAACTTTAAAATAATTACATTTTATTGCTGATTAATTTACATAAATACCAATAGAGACTACTATTGATATGGCTTCTGTCTATTAAAAGAGAAAGTATTTAAAAACTGTTCTCAGGTACATTTTTTTACATGGAAGCAATAAAGAATAATATATATTTAGAAGAATATTTTACTATCTTTGTAAGAATATCAGAGTAATCCCAGGATTTCTGAAAAATTTCACTCTCCCCCTTGAAACTACTCGCTGTTAGTCTGAAAAATAATTTTTAATAGCTCAAAAATATTCTATTCAAGTCTGGAAATCAATTTACTTGTTACTTTTTGATTTCAAACCTAACTTTTAAATTTAAAAACCTATACATATCAAGGCTAATTTTTCTCCAAACACCCTAGAATTTTCAAAGCCCTGAAATAATATCTATATAAAAAGTTTAGGAAAAGAGAAACATTCTTCTTGAAATCAAGGACAAGGCTGGATAGATCTCTGAGCAACTCAGCCTAGTGGAAGGTGTTCCCATCCATGGCAGAGGGCTGGAATGAGATGATCCTTAAGGTCCCTTCCAACCCAAACCTTTCTGTGATTCTAGGATTCTATGAAGTGACAGATTTTTCTCAGTTCAATTGAGAGAAGACACCATGTTTGTTGTAAAAGAAATCAATGCTAGTTAACTACTTTAAACTTGGCTTCTTGATTAGATATGCATAGTCCTAGTGAAATATTATTTTAACTGCAACATTGATGAGTTGGGATTAAAAATTCTAGCTATTCTAGTGCAGTAGAATGTGGAAGATCCCATTATGAACTGTGGCTTCATTGCAATGCATAATGAAAGAAAAACAGGTAAAATGTCTTACAAATAACTGTGAAGCAGCATCTTCACAAAAGCAAAATGAAAAAAGCAAGGGCAAAGACAAGATCTCATGACTCATTAATAATAAAAATTTAAATTAATTAATATACAATGGACTTGACATTTCTGCATGCCTAATTGAATTTTATAGTACTTGCCTCTTGATATATTTTCATCTCTGTGCATTTTCCTTTGAATGATGGTTACATTAAATATCTTGTTTTCCAGTCTAATGCCACAGATACACAAGCATGCCCAGCTACTCTCCTGGCTATCACATGTGTTCACCAATATTTTCACTTCATATCTAAAGCCCTACAGTTGGGACTTCAATGAATGTTTGAAATGAGAGATTTAGTCAATAGCTATTTCCTAAAAAATTGATTGTGTATTTCTACAAATCAATGATACTCTTCTTTGAAATTTTGAACATGGAAAAAATGTCCGTGACACAGTCTTTGCATCACAAAGCTGAAATTTATTTGGCAAGTGCTGCTAGGACATGCTGTTGACCAGGACAGTGATTATGACCTTCCTAAGCCTTATTCTTCTACAGGACACAGTCAGGAACAGAGGGCTGGGCAATTATGTGTCAGAAGGAGTTTTTTCAGTCTGATCCCTTTATCCAGCATCAAAAAGTGGACATATGCTTACGCTCTGAATTGATGAGAACAAGTGTTTATTCTGTGACACTTAGAGTGAAAAACAGTAATCAAAATCTCAATGTGTATTTAAAAATCTCAGGAATGTTCAAAGTGAAGTTTCATCCTCAGAAGAAAATTACTGTCTAGACTCTGGTGGAACAAGGTTAGGTTGGATGTCGCTCTGAGAAATCTGATCCAGTGGAAAGTGTCCCTGCCCATGGCAGGATATTTGAATTGAGATGATCTTTAAGGTACTTACCAACCCAAATTAGTCTGTGATTCTATGATTCTAGTTGGAATTTATACATGCTTCCTCAGACATTGCCCTATTCTGTAAATTAATGCTCTATTCTGGTCTTCCCCCCCCCCCCCCCCCATTTTAATGTACATTATCAACTTCATTTCCATATACAAATTACTTTTAAAAGTAGACAGATAGGGATATTGGTAAAAAAACACTCTGAGAAGGTTTCACCATTTAAACTGTCACTTTGATGGTATGAACTTTGAGCTATTATAAAAGAAAGCAAAATAATCTGTATTTTAAGATCCCAGTATTAGGGAACAGTAGGGAAAATTGCTTAAGTGATTAATATAAGCTGATACTTTTCTTTTTGGGATATTTTAGAAAAACCCCTATTTGAGCCAGCTGGCGATACCAGGGCTGGATAGAAATTTATGTCAGTAATACTGTTCAACGGAAGTTTGACAACATTTGAAACTTAATATATTAGTATATTAGGAAAAGCTTCTTCACCCAGAAGGTGGTTGGGCACTTGAAAAGATTTTCCAGGGAAATGATCTAAGCACCAAGGCTGCCAGAATTCAAGAAGTGTTTGGACAATGCTGGCATTTGGTGGGATTGTTTGGTCTGTTTTGTGCAGGACCAGGAGATGGATGGCAGGATCCTTGTAGGTCCTGTTCCACTCAGGATATTTTATGATTCTATAATTCAATATTTTTTCTTGAGTGGGCAGTTTTGAAAGCCACAGAACAAAGATGTAAAAATTATTCTTTCATCACTGCCATCTGAAGGGTGTTTTTCATACCTGGTATAAGTGTACCTGGTGTTTCATACCTGTGTGTGAGTAAATTATCACCCACTTTGATTTCAAAAAGACTGTCAGAACACAATCATCTTTATATTCCCTTTGGAGAAGACACTGTCAAGAACTATAGGACTACATTTCCATATGCAAATTATTTACTTGGGTTTTATTTTGTAATGGTTTAAGACTTTTTCTTTCCTTGGGACTTGATTATATTTTTTTTTTTAATTCAGGATGCTTGAAAACAGTGGTATGCCATGCCTCCCAATCTTCAAACTTTTGATAAATGCTTAAAATCTTTATGAGCTTTGTGAAGAGCAAATAACTGGGTCAATTTTTTTTTTGCTCCTGTCTTCCTGAGATTTTGCTCTTTAGATAGATTCTGTTAGATCATTCCATTATTTTAAATATCAGCTGGAGTTCAATTTTTTCCTTCAGATCTGTCTATCCTTCTCTTTTCTCTCTAGAGCCCTGTTTGTTGTATCCCAGCATGGTCTCTCTTCTTTACTCATTTCTGAAGTTCAGGGCTTTTGTTCCTTTGCCAACTGTGAACCCTTTTTCTAACTTCTGAGGCTGCTTCTTTCAGACCTGCATTCCTTTTCCCCTTCTCTCATAGGAACACGGAAAACAGAGCTGTAGAGGTCCTGTAGGGTATCCACTTGTGTTTCTGCCACACGCTTGAGAATTTAATTTTGGAAGTGAATTTAGAGGTGCAGAACTTTCCATGATTCTTTTTCTAAGGATAAAAAATATCCTTAATATTCCTTAATAAAATAAGAACAAAATGAAAAAAAATTGTACTGTTTTATAAAGAATTATTAGCAGTCCAATAGTTGATGGTCCATGTAATTGAACATAGAAAATGCTTTTTCCCATACATATAACATACATATTTATTCTTTCTGGATGGTAAACACTTCTTGAATGACTGCCACCCACATGCCCCTATTATCTCATCAGAACAGATGAGAAATAAATCTCTAGTGGAAATGCTGTCAAGATACTGTAAGTGGGGAAATGAAATGCCACGTAGAAAGGGACATTCTGATAGTTTAGATAAGAAATTTGTCATGCATGGAATTTGTATTTGTAGTACAAAAATTGGTATGTAGTTCATTTTACTAATAACAATTAATCATGAGGTGATAGATAAAAATCTGGTAAACTGTAGGAAATTTTTTTCCCAGGTACCTATTAGAGGTGGTGGTTTGGATAATTAATAGGGCTTGACTTTTTTGTAATGTAAGTGTCCCTATTATTAGGTTCCATTAAAGACAGTATTAAATAAATATTCATGATAGTGTCTACTCATTGAGATAGGGTCACTTAGACAGAGTGTTCTATTAAAAATACATTTAATTTACTTGTGGTTGTCACCTAGAATTGATACTGTGACCAGTAACCTTTGTCAGGATTCATGGGGAGAGGTCATGGAAAATCTATTGGTCAAAATGTCAATTAGCTTCCCTAATAGATTATACCTGTGAGTGCTGCAGCCCTATCTTTAAGTAAACGGATGGTCTATCTCAACAACAGGCCACCTTTATGAATATTTTATTGAATGTTCTAATTGGAGTAAATTACCAAATTACAGTGCGTATATAAAGAGATGCATTGGAGGTTCCCAGAAGCAGTCAATGGGATATAATAGTGGATTAAATAGAGAAGGATATAACTGTTAATGTTCTTAAGAAAAAAAAAGAAAAAAGCAAGCTATTATAAAAACAGATGCTGAGCTGATTATATGGTTCCCAGAAGTTGAGACTAAGGATTTGCCTGTAATGCTGTCTATGCAAAAAGGTGAAGAACTCCAAGCCAATGATAAACATGATGACTCAGTGTTACAGTCCAGTATTTAAAACTATTAGAAATGCCTTTGCCTGAATTAAGGTGAAAACAAGACCGTATTCCAAAGTCAACAGTGTGGGTTTTATTTGATAATAAATATAAGAGAGACAGACGGACAGACAGAAGAAGGAAGAGAAAGAAATAGAAAATAGGTAAGGGGACAGAAAGAGAATGACAGAGACAGAATAAAGAAAATACCACCACTCCATGGATCCCATCAACATCCTGATGATCCTATCCAGCTGGTCATCTTGGTGGTGAGTTTCCCTCAAAAAGCATAGAATCCATTGGATTAGTATACACTCAGACTAGGTGGGAATGCCCAGGTACCTCCCCATCCAGGGTGAGGGCATAGTTTGACACAGTCTCTTGCAGCAGACTCTGGATCTGTTGCATCTCTTTGCATCGCATGCAATGCTATGGTGAAAGGGCTCAGAAATGAGTCTAGAGAGTGCTTTGCGGGTTTTTGATGGATTATGACACCCTCTCAGCTGCCTCCCACATGAATGTCCTGTGGATGTGGCCTGTGGAGTTGGGGGTTCCACAGCTGGGCCAGTTTGTGTAAGGGAGTGTGGGTGTTCACTGCCTCTGACCACAGGTCACACCACACATCCAAAACCTCACCCTCACCCCTCAGTTGGGGGGGAGTCTGGGCAAACCTGGCCTCTGTAGGCTGTGGTCTCCCCACCCCAAAAGCAGCCAGGGTTGATTCTTGGCACAGCTGCTGGATTTGGCTTTCTTGTGGACACATCCTTTACCCTCAGCCTGAGATGATTGAACATAATGTTGCCTTTGTCTTATTTGCATGGCTTAATTCGTGTCCAAGGTTCCAGTCCGGAATCTTCAAGGAAGGATGGGCTTCTGTGGTTGTAGCTTCTTTACACATTTTTTACTAAAATGGGCAAAACTCTTTCACAACAAGGCATGAAATATTTCAGTTCCTGACACTCAGGTACTAGAAGATGTTTTGATATGTGGACCTCAATAAAATAGCTTGGTGTTTTTTGCTTTACTTGGCAGTCCAAACACTGTTAAAATCGTGGGCAAATGACACCCAGCACTCTGGCCTTACAGTATTAAGGGAATAACTATCCCAGAATGCATATCCTGGTGTCATGGTTTGGCGCTGGCCCAATGCCAGTGCCCCCATGAAAACCTATTCTCCCTGGTATCAACTGTGAGATGCGATCAGAAACAGAGCAAAGCAGGCCTCCACTTGTGAACAAAGGAAAAAAAAACTTTATTATCTTACACTATAGTAAAATGAACACACAGAGCAAAATGGAAACCTTTCAAACATTTCTCCTCCCCCCACTCAATTTCCCACAGCATAAAACAAAACCTTAGATCTTTATCCAGTCCATCACCCTTCAAATAATCAACTCTTAGTCCATCTCCACCCTTCCGACAATCACCTCTCATTTCATCAAGGAGAGAGGAGTCCCTCTCGCGCCACAGGCTTCCCCTGGAAACACAGCCGAGTCCAGTTGTGTTTCCCCGTCACTCAGCACCACCTTCGTGACTTCTTCCTTCCATGTTCAGTGCTCTCACCACTGCACATGGACCAGAGCTGCTTTTAGGGTTCCCTTTTCAAGGATGCTTCGCCCAGTTCCAGGAGAAAACGACAGTCTCTCACCTTTTCGGGACACTAGTCCCCCCCAATATTTCACCCCCTGGGGCCGAGGGGTCTCGAGAGCACCATCACCTCATCACCTGTCATCTCCGCTCACATCACTCCTTTGGCACCAAGCCATCGCCTCCCCCTAAAATGCAGTCTCTGTATTACAGGAAAGGTTCTGTCCATGGCCATACAAGAAAAGTCCAGCCAAAAGCCACTCCATCATCTCCTCCCACCTAAAATTCTTCTCAACTTCTCTCAGTCATTCTTCACCTTCACAGCTTTCATCACACTTGCGTATTTCCTTTTATTTTATCCCTGTCTCTCTTCTCCTTCAACTCCCGGAGGATCAGCATTTGCAAGGTTTCCATCATCCCACAGAAGGGTTAAAATCAAAGTCTCTACTCGTCCAGAACTCCCACACTGGCTCTGCCAGGCACTCTTCTAGCCGCCCCCCCTTCTCCTTCTCGGCCAGGCCAGTGCTATCAAATTTCAAGGTAGCACTGGCACCTCTCTCTCTGTCTCTCCCTCCTGAGGAAGGGGGGCTGCCCGATGCCTCTCCGAGTTCTTCCACTCTTCCATAATCTGTGGGGGACTCACTCTTGTCCTGCCGGGGCCAGGGGCCTTCACCTTCCTTCTCTGCCCAAGGCTCCGGCCCACCTCCCTCCAGCCTCATGGCTTCCCCTCCCCCGCCCAGCCCACAGCTGGGCAGGGGAGGTCTGACCTCTCCATCCACCGGAACCAAGAGAGCGTTCTCCAGGGAGTTCCTTGCTTTTAACCCCTGTGTTCTCAGAGGCGTATCCATATCCTCAATGGCCAAACCAGGTGCCAGTATTCACATCTGAGCACCTATTGGTTTGACCACCACCACCTCCCAAAAACTCACTTCCTCTCAAACCACGACACCTGGCAAGCTGATGTTGAAAAGGTCTTTTTTCAGTTTTGTGTGTGTCATAAATTTGTCCTTGCAGCCGTAACAAAAGGATAACATTATAATTATTCTATTTATAGAAGCACACTCTGCAACTGGGTTTTTTGGAGGTTAGAGTCACCTTAAATTGTATCAGCAGAGCTTAGATAATATCAAGGTAAAGCAAGATTGGACAGGATTAAACAGGAAGACTAGCATAATGTCTTCCTAAACAAGATAATAAGTCTCATGGAGCTTATTTCTCCTTACTTTTCTTAGTAAAGAAGGAGGCAAAGATACAGAAATGAGACCTGCCGTCTTAATGGTACTGCAGGGGCATTCCTACATGTCTGGAAGTAACAATTCTTCCTGGAAATTTTCCATCCATCAGTAAAATGGTTCTAGCAATGTAAAACCTTACTCCAAATCTTACAGTTTTTTATAACAGAACTTTACTGAAAGACATTTGTTAGTTGCGTGTGGATGATCGAAAAACCATGGGACAGCCGGAGGTAGGAGAGACAGGAAGACATGTCAAGTCAAAGGAGAAGGGTGAGGCTGCAGCAGCTCAGTGTAAGGGACATTCTCCTGCAGCTTAAGCTTGCCCACAGGAGGAATGAAAGCTCCAGCATGCTGTTCCAGCTGACAAACTCGGTCTCAGACCTCTTAAGAACATATAATTAAGATTAAATTAATTTGTCACTAAAGCATTTTCTCAAGAGCTCTCATTTAAATGACTGGGCAAAGCAGTCTGAGGCAGAACACAAATTTCAACTTGGTTAAGCTCAGTAAGAGCATTGAGCAATAGGACTTCTTGAAAGATAAAATAATCTCTAGTCAAAATAAGATAACATGCATTTTATGCCACTTAAATTTAAAAAATTATAAAATAACTTGGGGAAACATAAACTATTAACTTATAAACGATTTTAAACTTATATATATATAAACTTTTCATAAACTATTATAAACGATAAACTTATTAAACTTATAAACTATTTTGAAATTATTTTTAATTGAAAATAGTATTTCCTGACTGCTAAAACAAAATTAACTGCATTCTGTGCTTATTGCTTGTTAAAGAACATTACCATTAAACACTTTGTTCTGGAAGCAGAAGCAAAATAGCTGAAACCTAATCAGATAAAATAGAGAATTTTATGCATGGAGAGTGTTCTAGGGAATGACATCCAAGTCCTTGTATAAGTTGGAAGAATATTTCCAGTATGTAATGTTCTGCATTCCAGGAGATAAAATAGAAGGCAGAAGTATTAGCAATCCTGGAGACTTGTTGCATGTTGAAGAGTTAGAATAGAGTGGTTAGTTCATAAAAATGGTTGTACCCATCTTTCTGAACCATTTTAGGTAAAATACTTTGAACTTTGACTTTGAGTGGTGTAATGTGGCTTCAAAAGCAGGAAGAAAAAAATGACTGTTCCAACTAGTAGGTACTGAAGCTGTGAATCGTTCATGGTTATTAATAGTTCCTTTGGTTACTGACCACTATGACAGATGTTAAAATTTATAGTAAATTCATATGCCAGGACTTTACATTCATAGTAAATTCATATATCTTTCTGAGAAAAGCAAATGGTCATTTAATTTATCACACTGTAATAAATTATTTTTCAGCCATGTTTCCAAAAAACAATCGTCTAGTTAATTTTCTGTTTCTGGTGTCAGATTAAGTTTCTCATCTTTGTAAATACTACAGATCAGTTTGGAAAGAATTCTGAATTTGCAGATGGAAAAGAGATATTCAAGGTGTATTCTCTGTCTGGACTACTGGAAAATAAATATTACAAACACATGTAATTTCTCTTGATCGTATAGCAGTAACATTAAAAAACAGAAAGCTGAAAATATGTGATATAGAGTCTACACATAAGAATTATTACTTAATTAATGTTGAATTTAAGTTCAAAGTCCTACAAGCCAAACACTTTATTGAGGTATCAGATGCTTTTTTATTCACTCACTGCTGTTCCTCTTCATTGCTTTAGGAAATGAAGTGCATGTGGTCATATTGTCTGTGTCTCCTGCCACTTTCCTGCTTATCCCCCTCCTAGGTTTTTCATCAGCTTCTTTCTGGTATGTCTGAGTGATATAGGAATCTTGGAGATAACCGATTTCTCATACAATTTATGAGAATAGGTGGTCAGGCAGAGGAAAGAAGCCTTGTAGGTGTTCCCTCTGAAAGCTCTGGCAAGTGAAAATCTCTTAATAGAGTCAGAGAACACAGATGGATAAGTGTGTTTGTAAATGCAGCAGTAATGAGAAATCAGAATCAAGAATCACAAATTTATACAAAGCTGGTTTCCATCATGAGATGAGAGGTGAGTTTGCCATTGTAAAAGGCAGGAAAATCAAGAAAAAACTAAAAAGTTTAGAGTGAGCAAAGAAATAATTACTGTGAATACTGTTGTTAAAGTACACAAAAACCACTTTTAACTATTTTACCCAGAGATAAAATATGAAAAAAAACCCCAAAGTCACATCAAACAAGTAGTTTTATTCTATAATATTAATAATTCAAGCTGTTCAAAACAATTAATATATCTGTTCTACCCAGATACATCTGTGCTAAGAAAAATTGGGGAACCAGAGTTGTAAACAGTCAGCGTCCAAGCCAAAGAGATAAAATCACTGATCTTCGTTTTCTTCCAAGAATCACTTGCCATTGACCAGAGAAACTCTAACAATATCATCAGATATAACTATTTGAACTATTTGATACAGAAAGATGTCTGGGTGAGGAGAAAGATCTGCTTTAACAAGTTTATATAATTTGACTTATTGCTTGAAATGCATTTAATGACATAAGAATTAATGCTTTCATCTGTTTGGCCTTTACTATTGATCTAGTATCACATTTTACCCAATATCTTGTGAAGTGAGGTCATTTAAAGAATTAAAAGTAGATAGCTAAAGAATTAAAAGTAAAATAATTTAAAGCAGGAATAGCAAAACTAGCAGCAAAAATGTTTGTAGTGATAAAAATGTAACAGTTATTGCTTTTCCATTTAAACAATAATTTTATGAAAATAATGTTTATTAAAACAATCTTTTAGGATGGGGAGGGAAGAAAAAAGGGCAATATAAGTCTTAAAATATAAAATTTATAAAAGAATTAAAAATTAACACATTTTTCAATGGATGCCTTAAAATAAAAGTGTTTTACTTGAATAACCTGTAGCCTGAATTATTCAGTAGCCAAGTGAAAAACTAAGAACTGTATTTTTAAATGTCTTTGGAAATTAAAAAAAGACCTCTTGATGCTCTTGCAATATTATATGGTAACATGTTTTTCCTTAAATATAAATCAGAGGAAAGTGTGTATGTGTTTGTTTTTTAATGCCAAAAATTCATACATGCATTTATTTTATGAATGGAAATGTTTGGGTAGAAGTCCTAAAAATTATACATATAATTATTAAAAGAAGGGCATATACCTAAAAAAAAAGGTAAATAATGTCGTTTGAAACAGGTAAACATGATTAAAAACTAGAAGTTACTAAGTAACATAATCAAAGGCTATATGAAATAAGTAGAAGGAAGAATGTGAATTCTTATAGATAGAACTGGAAATGGTAGCTCAAAAGATTCGTCATTATTATCAAAGTAAGAATTAATCAGGGAAGAAATTAGAACTCTGGAGAATGAGATGGGAGATGGGATGATGGGGAAATTAATGATGAGGAAATTATTGAATTATTAAATTAATACTTGCTTAATAACATTACAAAGTCTAATACTAATGGATCAATAGCTGGCAATAACTTCATGCTTAATTCTGTGCATGTGCAGCTAGGCTTGTTTTTGCTTTGCATTCCAGAATAGTTAGATTGTAGGTAAGTTAGATTAGAACCTCGTTAATTATTTTTTAAGCTTCAACAACACAGATGGGAGATAGGCCCTTTTTACCACTGCAATGATTAATAAATTTGTACCATTTCTATTTAATACACATGGTTCTCTAGAGAGACATGACATCCCCAGAGAAAATGTTTTACCCATCAGTGCTGCTGTTAATTTCTGCACACTATAAAGGGAAGTAGATACAAAGGATTGTACTGACAAACATTTCCCTGCTCCCATTTTTTTTTTTTGCATACTGTAAACAAACAAACACACACTTCTCTTTATATATAAAAATGCTGAACTCAGAGAGTAGGCACTGCACTGGTTTCAGCTGCCTTTGATAGGACTACTGAAAATATAATCCAGGGAAAGTAACTGAAATAACTGAAATACTTTTTAAAAAAATCAAGCTCATCTCAGAAGCAAGCCAGTAAATGAAGCAGATACTAACCTGATATTTAAAAATATCAAGTTTATTTAGAATATTTTAACCATACTGTCAGTTCCATAGATAGCAAAATACATATTGATTAGATTTCAGAGAATTAGTACTCACACCTGACACAGAAATGATTACTTCTCATGTCTCCTCTAAAGATTTCTATGCTCATATTCTACATGGACAATGAGAAGGGCAGATACAATCCTTCTGTACTGTCAGAAATAACAAAACAGATCTATGTATGCTGGGATTTCATCTTTCACAGACTAGAATTTTAATCAGTCTAATATATGTGTAACTAAGGAACTGTTTCTCTGGGTATTTTTCCTTAACTATTTTTAGAAATATATCCTCATTCATCAGTCAGCCATTTAGTCCTTAAACAGTCCAATCAAATTATAATTAACCTTTCAAACTAACATGAGACTAATAGAACCTCATTCTCAGATCTGGCAATAAAACTTGGGACTGGAAAGAGGTTGATCCCTTGCAAGCAAATCCAGGCAGGGCTTCAGCCCTCTGCTGCCATGGTCTCTCTTGGCAGAGGTCTTCACTGTCTTGAGTAGCTGTGTGTAGATTCCAATTTGGTTTTTCTTCTACTTCAGCAGACCTTGACCCTGGCAGCAGACTCACCCGAGGTTTCAGCAGTGCTTCCATGCCTCTTCCCAGAATGAGCCAGAGATTGAAAGTAAGGCACAAGATGAATCTCTCGTGGAGGTTCGCAGCCTTTAGTGATAGCACCAATCTCACTAAGAGAGGGGAAAGATACAGTCCATCAGACATTTTCCAGTTTTGATAGTAAGTGTTATTTTTGTTTGTTTGTTGGAGGGTTTGACTTTTTACTTCAGTTTTTCTTTACACTATTTAATTGCTTATTATATAAAGATAATATTTTTTAAAATTGATAAATGATTGGTTTACATATCAGTATCAACTGCCTTGTAATGTTTGCAGAGACTAATTTCTTCTACCTCTTAGATGAAATATTTCTTTAGAAGCTTTCTTCATAAATAGTAAAATTCCATTTCCCTGGCATTTTTAATGTTTCTTTTTGGAGATGCTTAACACAGTCTCAGAGGAATGCCAGAAGTATTGAGAGGACACACATTCCACTCTGTGATACGTCTATTCTAATGCCTCCCACTTAGCAACTTCACATTTCTACATGACAATGACAATCTAACCCAAAAGTTCTCCAAGAAAACCACTACCATCAAACAACAAAAAAAAAAAAATCAACAAGCCAAACCTTTCCTCTTATGCCCATAGAGCGAGTCCCAATACTCTGATTATTAAAGAAAGCATCACATGAAACTTAGAATCACAGAATCAGAGAATATTAAGGGCTTGGAATGAACCTTAAAGGTCATCTACTCCCAACCCCCCTGCCATGGGCTGGGACATCTCCCACAAAATCAGGTTGTTGAAAGCCTTATCCAACCTGTCCTTGAACAGTGCCAGGTTTGGGGCATTCACAACCTCTCTGGGCAACCTTCTCCCATCTCACCACCTTCACAGTAAACAATTTCTTCCAAATATTGAACCCTCTTTCAGTTCATACCCATTAATCCTTTGTCTTATCAGCTATTCAGTGAATGTATCAAATTCATGCATCCTTCACTCGTAGGTTTCAGAAGTTATTGTCTTTTTTGCAGTGCTTTTGCTCTATACTGTATAACAAAGTTTTGCTCAATGTCAAAATCACTGTCATACTCTATACTTTAAGTGATATGTGTCTGGTTTAATTTAATACTCTAGTAACAAGTATTTAAATATTTGGTCTCTACTCCTCAAACCATTTGCCAACAATCCATCAAGTCATAATTACAAAAAATATATTTATCTTTACTTCAACCATATTTATATATGAGCAAACTAGGTATTAATAGTGAGGTCTGTGGGTCCATCCATATTTGTTATGTAGCATGAATATGTAGCACTCCTAAAGGATACATGCTTGGAACCTATCCACAAAACAGAGGTACAGAGAAATGAATGTGTTAGATGCAGGACGCAAATTACTGTGGCAGACTTGATGTGAAAGAGCCTTCCCAGCAGATGGAAGTTAACAGCCAATGCAGATCCATCTGGCTTAGAAATGAGTTGTTAATTGGAGAATACTTAAAGGAGAGTTAAGGGGGCCTTAACATCATGTGTATAATGATGCGCAGTAAATTGTAGTGAAGACATTGCTACTGGACTGTAAACTACTGTTAACTTCAGTCCAAGGACCGTGACCAATTACTTATATGCAGCACTGTATTGTCATGTGTTCATCCAGCACCAGGACTTACCTTCTACCCTATGCTCCAGTATTTTTGTATTATTGACAGTGCCAGATGAGATATTCAGTTCCAAATTAATTGCAGTAATATCAAATGTCACTTGTACAAGTGAATACCTTTCGTATTTTGCATTTATATTAAGTGGCAATGTCAGACACTACTTTACTCCACACACTGATTATGAATATTTTCACTAAAATTATTTTTACTTACTGGATAAGCCTTTTCATCTGATACCATCCCAAAAGAGGAATCAGTCTTATTATCTGCTGTAGAAAACATGATACACAGATAACATGAAATATGTAAATAAATCCAGTGATACAGCGCTAAAACATATCCTGAATCTTCAAGAAAATTATCTTGATAGACAAAGTTCTTTTTTAATCCATAGAGCAAAGTTGAACAAGTGGAATTCATTATCAAAATAATTGAATTGGTATTAGATCCCTTTTTTATAAGAAATGTATTTAGAAAGTGTAAGTTTATGTGAAAACAGAAAGAAAAAATATTATGGTGCAATTAGAAACATATGAAATGAGGTAAAGTTGACTATTCAGCATTTTAAAACCTTCTTTTTAAAAGTAGATTAAGACAGTAGTCAGATGGGAACTGTCTTTGAAATTTGCAACATGTTTGAATAACCTAAAGTAATTGGATTCCATTATAAACATGAAGTGCCTGATGTGTGTCATTACCATTCTCATAGTTCAAGTATATGAACTGATAAAATTATGATGAGCTAGCAAAATTACCAACTCAATATCAATTCAGTGTTTATACAAATATTCTAATAATATTTGCACATTTAAGGGGCAAATTATCCTCTCAGTATGGGCTCTGTATATCTACAGTATTAATATTGATCTGCATTGAAAGAAAAATGCAGACATTATCACAGTTACATTTAAGAGTTTAATCTATATATGACATGAAATTATAAAAATATTCATAATTTTTTTTCATAGTTCTCCGAACAAGAAATGAAAATCCATTTTTTAATGTACTCTCGCAAAGGACTACATAATGCCCAAGAAAAATTTGTGGATGTGGAAAGGGTAGTTTTTTATTTCCCTAATTTCTATCATCTACCTGCATGGGTATTTTCTGTTCCTTTAATGACAGTGATTATTTATATTAATTACAGATCTTAATCTTTATGTAGTATATATACAGCTGAATTTTACTACTGGTACACAAATGTGGTGAAAATAATTCTGTACCAAGTAGTTGATGTGACAGCAGGCTTGCTCTTCCTCTTTCTCTGGGGGCTTTCCTATTTCCTCCAGAGCTGAAAGCCATTTTGTAAGAGAAAAGGCTGATGAATATGACCATACTGAAGGACAAGGGGGAATGGCCTCTAACTGAAAGGGAGCAGGTTTAAATTCAATAATAGGAAAAAGTGAGGATGGTGAGGTGCTAGTACAGGTTTTCCAGAGACGCTGTGGATGTCCCATCCCTGGAAGTGTTCAAGGCCAGGTTGGATGGGGCTCTGAGCAACCTGGTCTAGTGGAAGGTGCCCCTGCCCATGGCAGGAGGTTGGAGCTAAATGGTCTTTAAGGTCCCTTCCATCCCAGGCCATTCTGTGATTCTATGATTCTGTGTTCTTATAATAGTTATCTTACAGAAAGTTAGCACTGAGTGAACAGAGCAGAGATCCTTCAGCCCACGATGTCAATACAGTAGTCCTGGTGCCCCATACTTCAGACAGACCAATTCAGGGCTGCCTGAGCATGTGGCCTCCCATTTTCTGATCCCTGCTATTAATTTTGCTCTTGATCCCAGTAAGAGTGAAGGGATTCAGAATTTATCTTGTCTCCTAAAAGAGGTTTGCATTCTATTGGGTTTGCATTCTGTTGGAAGAAAAGGAAAGGGAAAAGGAAAGGGAAAAGGAAAGGGAAAAGGAAAGGGGAAAGGAAAGGGGAAAGGAAAGGGGAAAGGAAAAAAATAAAAGCTTGCATCTCACTTTCTGTAGATCAGAAATCTGTTCCTGAAATTATATTTTTGCCATTATATGCTCACCTCTGCAAAAAAATCCTTAGTGTTGAATTGTGTCTAAATGTGAACTTGTTTTCCACAGAAAGAGTGAATAAGATTTTCATTAAAACATATATTTATGTTTATATAAATAAATTTACATAAACAGATATATTTACATATATAAATTATTTTTTCTGAGACAGATTTTTTTGTAAATATGTTTCCATCTATATCTGGAAGTTAAAACATGATTGATATGTAAGAAAAATTTCTTCTTTCACCAATATTTCAGACACAGAACACTGAACAAATCCTATGGAAATTTGAATTTTCTCTTTCTAAAGTGTCAAGATTGTTACAGATATGAAAATAAAAATTTTAGTATCTTTTAGTACTCTATGATTGTAGAAGTGCTTTAGAAGTAAAAATCACTTTAAGTCATTTGTCTCATTGAAACCTGAGCCTAGAGGACAAGTAACTAGATAGAGGACAAGTAGCTAGATTTTTTTCTCTTACCAGAAAGAGAAGTTTGAAAGATTTAGAGAACATGGAATTTTCACACAGTTCTATGATAACCTGCTGTTATTGTTGCTAGGCAGATTATCTGATTTTACTGTAGAAACAGAATTCATTGACTTCTATCTCTCTAGTGATTTACATTTGGCTGCTATCAATATAGACACAGAACTGAGCATGAGACCCTTGGAACTAGTGACTTTACTGTAGTTTCATAAATCTTAGGGTTGAGCAATCTGAAGAAAACTGTGAAGGAGGGGCAGGGATTACAGGAAAGTGAAGGGAAAATAAATAGGAAAGGCAGCCTGCAACATGGTGACTATCCTGAACAGAGGTTCCTCTTCAGTTAGCACTATTCACGATACAAAGAACTTCCAAAAATGTCTTGTACTGCATTTTTCTTCTAGAAAAGTTGATGTGCATCTTTTCACTCATGAAAATAGCTGAATGAAAGTTGGTAACAAGTGCACACTTTAAAGTTTAAGCTGGAAAATGAAAATGCTTGGTTGCATCTTTTTGGGACCCACCTTTCCAGTATTTATAGACATTCGTAAGAGAAACTTGTTCCTCCAGAGCCTTCTCTGCTAAGACTAAGCACTCACAGCTCTCTCAGCTTTTCTTCACAGGAAAGATGCTCCAGTTTCTTATAATTTTGGTCGCTCTTTGCCAGATTCTCTGCAGAACATCCATGTCTCTCCTGCAATGAAGAGCCCAGAATTTGATGCTCTGGGTGTGGCCTCAAAATACCTGAGTAGAGAAGACTCACCTCCTTCTACTTGCTGGTAACACTGATCCTAGTTTATTCCAGTGTACCATTATCCTTGTTTATGGCAAGGGAACATTATGGCTTGTGTTCAACCTGATGTTCACCAGGCTCCTGCCTAGGTCCTTTTCTGCCAAGCTCATTCACAACTGAGTGGCCCCCAGCATATATTCATGCATGATGTGGTTCCTTCCCATGCACAAGACTTTGACCTTCCCCTTTTTGAGCTACTCTGCATTAAAACTCATTATTCAGTGTCCCCTATGCCTTCTCATTGGGAAGGAGATGAGAATAGCAGCAAAAATGCTGCCATTGATTTAAATTTTCTGCTTCTGACTTGTGTTTGCAGACAGCCCCAGTTTAAAGCAGCATATGGTCCTGCTCACACTCTGGAAGGGTAACAGGAGGATCACCCCTGAAATTGAGCTATTTTTCTCCTCTGTACCAAAGTCTGTAACCATCTGCCTTGTGAGCTTCAGTAAATTAATTTCGATAGTATCCTGGGGAGAAATTGCCTTACTTGTCATGTTGTCTTACTGTGACCCCCTGCCTGGCTTGCTAATTTGCAGAAGCAGAGGGAATCTGTCTCCTAGGGCTCATGGAAAAAAGAAATAAGTGGCATGATGAGACACCAAAGAAAACTTCTATCTTCTTTCTTCCTTCCTTGGGAAACACAGCTTATGTGAACAGTGGAAACTGAGGACAGGCAAAACACAGTCATGCTTCTATACAGAAATATCCCAAAATTGGTTATTTAAAGTAATTATTTATCTAAATACTTTCACAAAGAAGTAATTTTGCATTAGTATTGCTTGATGATATGAACAATCTCTGATGTAAGATGAAAGAGTTGATCAAGTTGTGGAGAATGAAAATCAAATTCTTGAAAATTAATATTAAATTTGTTTATATTGTTCTGTTCATATTTCAGATTCCTTCAGTGGGGCTATTATTATTTTAAAATAATAAGTTCAAGGTAATTAGTATACAGAATAAACTGTTTTATTTCCTCCTTTGGTAACAGGGTTGGAATTTTTTTAATATCGAACAAGACAATATCCTTAAGATGAGATAAAAAACCATTATTGTAAATTTTGCAGAAAAAAATGTTACATTACTTTTAATGTTGTATCTCTATAGAGCATTTCTTAGTTGCCTTCTAGAGTATTTTAGCTGCTGGGAGAACAAAGACAACAGTACAAATCTTAAAAGTACTGCTACAATATTAAATATTAACCTCTCTAAATATTTCACTCTGTATCCAAAAATGCAACATTCTGTTTTGAAATAAACCAGTAGATTCTTTGAACATTTAATTAGCCATTAGAATTTAGGGGCTTGAATTTTTATAATATTTCAGAATATTATCAATGTGCTATTGATTTAGTTAAATGCATCTTGAATTTGCAAATGCTTATTTAAATTAATTTTACACAAAAAGTTCCTGAAGTCCTTCCACCCATTTCCAGAAGAGTCTGGAAGAGTGGACTGTGCATGACAACTGATTTGGGTGGAGAAAAAGAAACTTGGCTCCAGGGCAGGGTCTGTATAATGTTCCCACATGAAGTCCAGGCATGTGTGCAACTCAGGGCTCTGGACACCCCATCATCTGGAACAATGCTGGAGCCAGGACTGGTGAGCATTCTTTCTTCCTTTTGTCCTTTCCTTTCTTCCTTGCTTCCTTACTTCATTTCCTCCTTTTTCCTCTTTCCCTCCCTCTCTTCAATCTCTCTCTCTTCTTTTTCACTCTACCCCCGATTCAAAATACACTACAAAGTGTTTATACTATAAGGGACTAACATACCAGTTTCCACTGCATATAATTTAGTAATATAATTTTATATCTATTTTTGTGGACTCCCTGAATTTTTTTACTCTTTTTTGACCATGACTATCTGCACACCTGGGTGCTTCCCTTCCATTTAGAGTTGGCCACCACAACACCACATTGATAAACCATTAAAGAAAGACCACATGGGTCTCCATTTTCTTATCAATTTGGGAGGATTTAATTTTTAAAAAAATAGAATTATTGGATCATACTTTTTTTGAATGATATCCAAATTAGATATTTATAGGTTCAAGCAGTACTAATTTTACACTGGACTCTAAATACTCAGACAGTTTAAAGCTATCCTACTATCTTCAACATTTATTAGAACTACTATCACTGTAAACAGTGTGAGTTCTTTTTCAGCAGCAACTCAACACAGGTTAGTACAGCTATCCCACAATTTAATCCATCAAATGTCAATATTTTCTGGAGAAGCAAAAGACGTTAAGTAGGATGACAGACTAATTAATTAATAAGAAAAAATTATCTATGATCCTAATGAACTGAATTGTCTTCTCTTTGTTGAATCATGTTCTTTGGACTCCTAGATTACTGACTACCTCCTCCTTTGCCCACTACAAAGTTTAACAAGAACTATTGCTCAAGGCTCTTTCCAACCTGGCCTTGAACACTCCCATCTCTGGAAGGAGTTCTGAGCAATTGGTCTAATGGAAGGTGTCCCTGCCCATGGCAGGGGGTTGGAACTGGGTGATCATTAAGGTTCCTTCCAACCCAAGCTATTCTACGATTCTCAAAATTTTCCCACATTTGGATACTTACATTTATTTCAATTGTATTCATTTTGTCAAAATCCATTAAAAATCCCCCAAACCCTTTCAGTGTAAAAAATTCCCTCAGTCCTGGAAAACGGAGAGCTTCATTTGTGGATTAGAACTTTATTTTCTGTAACAAAAGAAACTTGTATTGCAACATGAACTAGAACATGTAACAGTTATACAAAAGGAGTGAATTCAGTGGGCTGGAGACAAAGTATCAAATAGAGAAACTTGATCGCTGTAAGAACTAGATGAATATAATATCTTTCTCATGTTCTTATTTCTTGTTTGGGCTTTGCCTCAAAAGACTGAAAGAACTCAGAAAAGACACAAGGATTAATACAATGAGTGACATTATCAGTGTATGAGGTATTTAGCACAGAAAATGTCATAAAGAATAGAGTTTTCTTTCTTGTGCCTTGTTTCTCATAAGATAGTAATTTAATTTGTATGAAAAATGGAAAAGTTATGTAAACAGATAAAAGTAGAGGAAACCAAGAAAAAATAAAACATGCCAAAATATATTTTAAATAATAAAAGCACAAAGTTGTGTTGATATATTTTAAATAACCAGTGAAGACCAACTATTGTACTTTCTAGAATACTTGAAAAATGCATGAATACAGGGACACTGTAAACTGTTTAATTAACCCAGCATAAGCCTTATAACATAATTTCAAAAAAATAGCTGTTATCCAGTTCTAGGAAATGTAACTGGTCTAATATGATTCACATTCTGCTGGAGTTTGAACTTTCTTTCTCAGATCACAGAGAAAATCAGCTTGAATTTTCTGGGCATTAAAACAGCTTTTTATCCATTACTGTTATCTTTCTATATTTGAATAAATCATTGCCTGTGTTTTGCTGCAAATGCCAGGCTTCAAGAACTGATTGTTATTTTGTTGTTTTTTATGGCCTTGATATTGCAGGACTTTCATGTCTGAAACTATTCTAGGTGCTAAAATAATATTGGAGCTCAGCTTATTATTTTAAAAGACCTCTAAACAATTTGAGGGCATAGCAGCTGAACATACCTGAGCATCTGCATGAAGAATTTACCTTACTGAGACATCAAGGGTACTATATTCTCAGAGTGCTTTCTTTTCTCTCAACATTCTCCCACTCTGGTCTTCCCCAAAACTAAAGCTCAAAGAAAGAAGAAAGAAGTGAATACACATATATATTTTTAAATATTCATGAAAATATTTGCAGAGTTTTTTCCACAAAAACACTTGTTTATGTCATTTCAAAGGAGTAACTTTGAAGAGTATTGAGTTTACATTAAAGGACTAAAACTTTTATGGTTAAAGGTCATTCTTATATAATTAAATATAAACCATATATTCAATAATTCATGTGCTGAAAATATTTTGAATAAACCAAAGCATATTAATAAAATTAAAATCCAGCTGGTATTGTCTGACAAAAAATAATCCAAAACAAGTGAAACTTTTTTTTCAAGTTTTTCTATTTCCTAAAATAATATATAGGCTTTCAATTTCAGAATAACTTTTGGTACTTGAAATTGAAATTAAAAAATTAAATAGATTAGAAATCTACAAAAATACTGCTTTTTGTGTCAAATCAGTCACTCAATTCAAAATCAGTTGTTCATATTGCTAATAAGCTCATAAGCATTGTGTAACATGATTATTTACTTTAGTTTTTGACTGGCAGGATTTCTATTTTTTTCTAAAACAGTCTATCACCATGTACTGTGTCAACGCCATATCTCAATTTTCTGTTTTACATAATGAAAAAACCACTGAAGGTCCCAATGCAGCATAATGAAGAATGAAAAGGTGTTTTAAACCATCCACAATTCCTTCATTCCATTTCAACAATTTACTTTCAATTGTAACTTTCCTGTTTGTATTTATTGCACTTTTATGAGAAAGAAGTGTATAACCAAGTCCTAAATCTTAGGCTGAAGGGTGGTAATTTATGGAAACAAAATGATTCAAGTGCTCTTGATTATTCATACAAAGCTCACGATTCCCAAAGGAGCTCTCCTGCATTGCCTTAAGTGTTCATTTTATCCAACTTTGTCAGATTTATGTCCAGTAAAGGGGCTTTTGGGCCAAGGTCTTCCTTTCTCCATACTGTCCTTAAATCATGGGGTCTGCTGGGTATCGTCAGGTGGGAGTTGTAACATATTTCCTAGTGAAAGACCTAAAGCTGTTCTAAGAGTGAGCTGGAAATGTCATACTTTTTAGAGCTGAAGTGCTAGTAAATATTATCCTGCTGGAAGCTCAGACCTACAATCTTCCACTTGAGATCTCATATGAGTTTTCAAGGGATCAAACTGTTTCAGATACATATGAACCTTCTGGATAAGGCACGCATCAACAGGTACTCAAAAGTAGGCATACTGAGCTATATTAATGAAAACCAAGTTTTTCCTTGGTATACGATATTGAACCAAACTAGTGTTGGTAGAAAAATAAAGACAGGTGATTTGATTGCTCTGTTGGCAGCTGAATAGTTCTGATACAATCCCACTGTGATTTGTTAAAGCTGTACCAGTAAAAGCGAGACATTTCACTAAGTATTGCCAAGAAGTTCATGAGGGAACCACAAAAGCCACCATGCTCAGCTAGTGACGCCCAAACCTCACTGTTCACCTGGCTCCCATGAGGGGGAAGGGGAAAGTGCAGATGTTAGGAAGCTTTTCTGCACTCAGGAACAGGGCAGAAGGGCAGCAGTGCCCTCAGGGTTCTGCCTTTTCTTCAAACTCACTCTGTTTCCCATGCCTGGGGGCAGGACAAGCTTTACAACTCAAGATAAATATGCAGGATTGAAGCTGTAAAATGCTTTTGGTAGAGTTACATGAGTACCTTTCTTCTCTAGATGTGTACTTCCCTCTTTGCTGGGACTTCTACGCAGGAACCACTTTTTAGTAGAAAATGAGGCCATGAGTATGTGTTGTATCACCTGTGCAACTACTACTCTGTCCAGGGTTTCTGTGGGCAGGTGAACAAATCACTAGACCTTTGATTTCTGGTCACATCAGCAAAATGTGTGTGGGTTTTGAGCAGTCTTTATTTCAATTTTACAATTTTTTTAGACATTAATCAAGACGTCTATAAAGACTGCTGGCCTGAATTCTGCTGAAAAACCATCCACTCTAGAAGGTTCATAACTCATCCCAAACTGGATCCACTTGGAAAAAAGGAACACTGTAACATGTGAGAAAATATGTAAACAGATTATAGGGAAACTTAAACTTAGTAGCCATTTTTAATGTTGATTTATTTTACTTTTTGAGAGCATTCTGAAATTTAGAAGAAATGAGGTAATTATAGCCTGTGGGGGATGGGGGTGGAAAGACTGGCGTTGAGATGCCTTGGGAAAGTTTGGTTGTTTAGAACAGAGCAAGTTGCTATGGTAACCTCCCATGATCCTTTACTCCTGTTATGGTAATGAGCAAGAGAGTGACATGTGTTGTTCACACCCCTTTCTAGAATGTTCTTAGTGTTTCGCTATCCCATTGGTTGTTCTGTTGGAGCTGCCCCCTTTTCATTCCCCATTGGACAGTTTCCAATCACCCCACCTTTGCTCTTCCTCCTATACCCTCTCCCATTGGATCGTTCATGCTGTAACCGCTCCTACCTATGGTTGCTTATATACCCTGGACCCTCCCTCAGTCGTTGGACTCTTTCCCTGGTGCCCTCCTGTGTAGTTCTCTCCCTGCATTTGGATTCTACCTGTTCTTCATCCCTATAATAAACACATTGGAATTATCCAGGACTGAGTCACCTCCTTTACCCTGGTGAGTGGATTTTATCCATCTGGGACTGGGCAGAAGGTGAGCTGAGGGAAAGCGCTGTAGGGCAAGGGCACGCTCCTCATCCCTCTGGTGTCTTGCTAGCATCGGCCCAGGGTTTACCCTCTGCAGCAGTTGGAGTGGGAACCAGAGCTCCCACCGCAATAGCCTACGTTAATTTGGCAAATATTACATTATGTTGTTATCTTCTTATTGCAATCCATACCTTCTTGGTGATTTCTCTCGGTTAGCTCCTTATAGCACTGACTCCTTTTTCTTCACACAGCCAACTGACTCCAGCTTCTCAGTTCCTGGTTTTCTTCTTAATCAGCCAACCCACTCTCTTAAAGCACTCTTCTTCTCATTGGTTACAGCTGTGGCCTGTTAAAGTCAGGCCTATTCCTAATCTTTGATAATTGGTACAGCTGCAACTCCTCAGAGGTGAGATTACCTTCTGCACTATCTTTATTTTCTTACATTCTATCCCTCCACAACATTACATTACAAATCAGTTATTTTTAAATGCCACACTCTGTATGTGTACTAGTGAGAACTTGCTGAGATAAAAACTGATTGAATTATGTAATTGCTCAATTCTTAGCTCAACTTGAAATAAGTTATAAATTCAGAACTAAATTATTGTTTCTAACAAAAGATATTGGTCAGTTATGTAGTGTATATATTAAGGAAGAAACAGTAATTATTAAATAATTGTCAGTACATATTCCTAAAGTATCGTGTTTATTTTGGAACTGTATTAATTTATAGCAGATTTTCCTACTTTTTATAATAATTGTATCACTAAAATTATAATCTTATCAAATATGTTCAGGAAAATACAAAAGCAGTGCATTAGTAAGAATTCAATTGCATATTTACAGCACTTAATTTAGCTATAAAAAGTATTTCTTAAAGCATATATCCAAACTATGGTTGGTTATTTTGCAATAGAAAAGGTCTCTGTGGGCAATGCTTTTCCTTTCTCATTTTCCCTGATTACTTTTTTGCTTCATAAAGTTTTGTGCCTGAATCATTCAAAGAAGGATATTTACAATGCAGATATTTTAGATTTGTTTTTGTTGCCATGTGACTGCTGAGCATTTCCTTCAATATTGGGCATATTCTTTAATATTTCTGGGGACAAGGCATTTTGGAGAGAAGTACATTCTCATAATGGACAAGTTATGAGTCATAAAAGTCAGAAGTTGCAATAATAATCAAAAGTGCAAGCCAATAGACCTTTTCAATTATAGAAATCTTGTTTGGAAGAAGTTTCTGGATACCATCCAGTCCACCCTGATGCCTGAAGCAGGACTATCATCGATACTACAACAAGGGTAATTTCTTCCAGGATTACACTACCTTCTTCATTATAAAATGCTTTCCCTAATTTCCAGTCTGAACCTCTTCCATCACAGTTTGTGACCATTTCCCCTTGTTGCATTGTCTCTTCTGAGAAGAGTTTGTCTCCATCCTCTCTCCAAAACCAGCAGCAGTGGACTTCCACTAGAATGCCCTTTAGTCTAAGCCCAGCTTTCTCAGTAGAACATGTGCTGAACCTCTCCGGCAATCCCAACAGCTCTCTGAAGGATTCCTAATAGTTTCTCAACATTCATTTTGAACTGGTTTTTCAAAGCAGTATTATAAAGGCAGATTCAGCAGTACCTTGAAGGAGGTGAACATATGTTCCCCTAGAAGTGCTAGCTGTGTAGTGTAGCCCAGAACTCAGTCTGCTCAGCTTGTGAAAGGAGATACCAGGCCCATATTCAGCCTGGTATCCACTGTAATATTCATGCCCCTTTTATCTCAGCCTGTCAGTTCCCAGGTGCTGTGCTATTCTGTTTCAAGTATAGCCTTTTGCATTTCTCACTGCTGAACTTCATCAAATTAGTTCAAGTTTACCAAGATGCCCAAGAAGTGACGCTCTGCTGCTTATTCTCAGTTTTTCCCCATAATTCAGTGTTGTCTATAGGTGAATTGCAAATAGCCACATCATAGATGAACATGTTGAATATGGTTGGACTCTGTACCATCCTCTGGAGTCCACTGGTCATTGTCATCTGCCAGCTGAACATGAGATTTTGGTTAAGATCACCACGCCCAGGGGTCCAGCCAGATTCCAGTGCAACTGCTAATCTGTACTTCATATTCCAAAGGAAAAGTGCAGAACATGAAGCCTTATTGAACTGAAGGTATGCCATATGCACTGTACGTTCCTTATCTACAGTTAGGCAGTAACCACTGCTTACTCCACAGAGGCAGAAAAAAGGTATTTCCATTTGCAAGGCCATGTGATGTTTGTACCAGTGAACTAATCCAGAGTAAAACTATGGAGAAAAGTAGGTGTTTTTCAGGCTAGATCAGTTCACACTCTTTTCTATACAGTACTTGTTACCAAAACTCAAAGAATGGTGGAAGGTCAAGGCTATAACTCAGAATTTCAGGCCTAAAAGAAAGAAATAAAGCAATACCACAAATTACCAGTTTCTCAAAAGAGTCATGGATGGATTGGACCACTGGCCCAGCTGGCTACTATTTTAACCTACCTTTTCTTGTGGCTTCCCTGCATGTTACAGAGGATGGGAATGAGCTCCATATATGCTTTGCTCTCATACAAGAACAGACTGTCTCCTGAGCAAAAGTCATTAAAATTACAGATTACACTATAAATTATTTTGAATACCAGTTTTATAATTGTAATTCATCATCATAAAATACCTGACTATTTCCCAGATTTCACTGATCTGGGATCCCTGAACAAACTTCATCAGGAATCAAATTCCCATTCCTAAAGGAGTTTATTATTAAAAGAAAATATCAAAGAAAGAGAAGCCACAAAAATAGAAGCATTATTAGCATTATTTGGAAGCTAAAAAAAAAAAAGTCTTATGTCTGTGATAAATGGCATATCCTTTACTTGGAATATATGTATCTTCACAGGTGACATTTTTGACTTCTTTTGGCACACATACATGCACAAAGGAAAAGAAAGATGAAAGGTTTCATTCACTCCAGCAGATCTAACTGAAAAGCTTTAAAATAGTTGTGTACTTCTGAGTGTTGTGGCTTTCTGCCAAGTCCATAAAAGAAGGTTGTGGTACTTTCTTTCTGTCCATAAAAAAATGGGGCATGGAACGTTTACATTTGACCTTACTAGCTCCCCCTCCGCTTCTTTTTAAAAAAAAAAAAAAAAAAAAAACCACTATGAAAAAAAACTCTCAGAAAAAAATCTCAGACTCATGAGAAGCAGCATTTTAATGCAGAATAATTGCAGATTTTGGAAGGATTTTCTTATTTACATAATTTCTCAATCTAATGTATACTTTTGATTGTTTTGGAGTAGTAAATATTAAAACCAGGAACAATGAAAATTGAGGCAATAAAAAAGTAATTAAAATTCTTTTATTCTCTCATCCAATGCAAAATTTGCACGCATCTTCCTTTCTAGAGATTGTTAGTTGAGTGTTCAGGCAGTCAGCTTGTCATGTTTCACATGCATTCTATAATATATCCTCAACTGCCTCTGAATACAGAATGGTTTTTTTTTGTTTTCAATTGTATTAACTGCTTTCTATTTTGCCACAATTTATAGTTGGTGGCTTTATGATATAAATGTAAATGTTTATTAATTGCTCAATATCTTTTTTTGTCTGACCTTGTGTCATTTGTGTTGGTATTTGAAATGGAAAGAAATTCCTCTAGGTGCTGAGTGAGCAATGAGCTGTGAGAGGGCAAAGAACTGCTGAAAATCTATTGTCCTTGGCCTGTTTTCAAATGACAGCTCTCTTTATTGACCATGCATTTTACAAAGACATAAGCTCTCTCCCATTTTTCAAAGTTCCAAGTCCCCTGAACCTTAGAACAGGCTCAGATTTCTGTGTGCTTTGAGAGTTTTTGAAAATTTAAGGTCCTTTGTTGTATCCAAATACTGTACAAGTATTCACAGATCTGCAGATTTCTGTATTCTAACTTGAGAAGTTTGCCTAAAAGGTTGTATAAATGGGTTCATCCTTGTTCAAATGAATGTTTAGAGAAGATAAACCATAGAGAAGTTTTTTAATTATATAGGAAATCGTCTTTTGTACAAGAAAGAGGATAAGACTGTTCAGTGGGTGAACATGTACTCTGTATAGATGGAAGAGACTTGACAAAGCAATATCTTGAGATGAAGTTTCCTCTGTTATTGATGAACTTCAAATCACTGTGGGATAGAGCTGCCCAGTATGAGGACCAGTTAATATTCTCTTATTTAAACAAAACAGAACAGTTCATGAATAGAAGCTTACTCACAAGAGTTCATCACATGGCTTACCAGAAAATGAGAAAAATTATTTGGTTTTTAAAAACTTACTATGAAAAGAAGTTTTAAAAAACAATTTCTGCAAGTATAGATGAGTGCCATAATTTCCTACATAACAGAACACTTTTTTTTCTCTTTTGCAATTTTAATTGGCATATGAAATGCCTATTAAAACTGTATTTTATGTAAGTATTTCTGATCAAAACTACCCTTTTGGTCAAGAAAAATGTTAATATTTTGTTGACCATAGATCACATTGATTTTACTGTAATTTCTAATAATATTTCCTGGTTTCGCAGCCAATGTGTTTTGAAGGTTTTTTCCCTTATTTTATTTATTTTGTACTACCACAAGTATTTTAATCTATAAGACAAATTTAAACCATACTAATCACCTAAAAAATTACCTTTAAGTGTAGATTCAATAACTCTAGTAATTTTTTGCAGTGTTTTGTGTAATCAATTTATTCAATTCAACTTTTGCTTATTGCAGCATTCTTTTTTATTCTCATGCAACAACAAGCCTTTTTTTGTGTTCTAATATTGAGATAAGTAATTTAAATAAAAATGTTTTATTTAATGAAAAAGAAATCTTTGGTGTTAGATCTAGCTGAGATGTTGAAATATATAACCAACATACTGTTTAGAAAAATTTCCTTTCCTTTAACAAGAACTTAATCAATAATGAAGATATGTATGTGTTAGTGTTAGGGCAGATGACCCTTTATGTATTCCCTAAGGTAGAGTTTTTATTTTATGAGATATTTGTGCCTAAAAATACAAAATGTAATCCACGGAACAGATTGGAATCTTAAAATCTCCTTGAACCTTTGATGAGACCATACTTTTTCTCACTACTAATGGAAAAAAGTGACATTATAAAACAAATTATTCTTACCATTAATTATTTGGTTTTAACCTCCCTTTTCACTCACTTAGTTTCTAATTTGTCTACTCTCATATATACATTTGTGTTCAGCCTGTGCAATCATCATGATTATGGCACTACTACATGGGTCAGGAGTAGATGCATTACCTTGGCTTTCCTTTCCTCAATATAATTTATAATTTTCTTACCTACCACTGGACTGGGGTGTGCTGGCACATCCATAGTTGTGAATTTCATATGTAAATAAAAGATGAATAGGAAGCTGGCATTTCAACTTGTTGCAGATTAGGTAAAATGATCTAGTATAAATAAACCATAGAATGTAACACATATTTCAATTTTAAGACAGAACCAACAGACATACTGGAACGTGTGAGTATGTGGAAAAGTACTATTACATTGATGAATGTAAACTTAAATCCCACTTATATGAACACCTGTTTTTCCTATAGTTTTCATCTTAATGAGTTTAGGCAGGCTTGTTTTTCTGAACTGAGAGTAGCTCTATCATTTTGACATTTAATTTTGTTTATCTTTTATAAATGTCTTATAAGAGAATCATTTAGCATCTGTTATCTCCTAACATCTGTCTCAATTAGCCATTGTTAAATATATACACAAGACATTAAAATTCAGATTCTTTTTCTCCTCGTAAATCATAAATAGATTTAATTATTGATGCAAAGTTCTTACATAACAATTGCTGATTGAAGATTTAAAGAGTTCTCACATTTAGACTGGATTTACCAAGGGAACTGTCTTTTTCTCCTACAGCTATGAGGGAATATATAATAGCAAGTTCCTTGCTTTGCCTGTTTAAAACCCCTTTTTTGTCTTCCCAGTTTTTCCATATAGCCATTCCAGCAAATAAAAATGCAATAGGATACATTTTTGTATTATTTAAAAAATATGTATTGGAGGCGAGTGACAGCCTTTTTAGGAAATTATGAAAACAAGTTAACAGAACTGAGAATAGTGAGTATAAATGTTTTTGTAGTGCAAAATAAAAGAATATAAAGCTGTATAAGTAACTTCCTAGGTTACTGCTTAAGAAACATCAGTATTAAATAGTTACACACATGCATGAACAGGCTGAATTCTTGAGTACAGTAGTTGCACTCTGAACTGTCAAAGCTGAAGTCAAAATTCTTGGGAATAAGATTATAGTCCTTATGTTTAGGTGATTGGACATAAAAATACTAATGAATCTGCTTTTATCCAGTTGTCACTGGGACAATGTTGGGTAGAATTATACATTATCATCAATGATGAAAGAAGTTGTAAATAAGAGTTCATTTGGACAATGAACAGTTCAGCAATCTGAACTATCCAAATTCTTGTCCAAAAGACTTAGAGAAAAAAACTGAGGGAAAAATATTAATTTTTCATAATCCAAACCTAGTTTTATATTCATCCAATTACTATATGTTTACTATATATTATACAAATAGATCATATATCATCAAAAATGATTTGTTCCTGAAGGGAATAAAAGGAAACTGCAGCGTTGGAGATTATTAATTTGTTAGTCCACGAAAATCCACATGAAATATTCCCAACAGGTACATAGGTGAGTGATATTTCCAATGTTTTTAATATAATTTGGAAACTTTCTTTAATTCTCTTTCTATGAGCAGTGATTATATTTATTTTTTATAAATCTTGGTGGATTAAAGCTGGCTGGACACCAATGCCACTTTATCCCTCCCCAAGTGGACAGGGGAGAGAAATTATAATGAAAGGCTTGTAAGTCAAGAACACTGACCAATTGCGATCATGGGCAAAACAGGCTTGACCTTGAGAAATTAGTTTAAATAATTACCAATGAAATCAGAGTAAAATAATGAAAAATAAAAGCTAAATCTTAAAACACCTTCCCCCTACTTCTCCTTTCTTCTTAGGCTCAGATTCACACCTGTTTTTCTCTGCCTCCTGCCCAGTAGTGTAGAAGAACAGAAAATAGGGATTGCAGTCGGTTCATCACACCTTGTCTCTGCCACTTCTCCCTCACACTTTTCCCCTGCTGCAGCGTAGTGTCCTTGCTATCAGAGACAGTCCTTCATAAACCTCTCCAGTGTGAGCTCTTCCCATGGGCTGCAGTTCTTCACAAATTTCTGCAGTGTGGGTCAGTCCTTCAGGAACAACCTGCTCCAGGTTCTGCCAGGAGGCTGCTCCAGCATGGGATCCCTGTGGGCTCTCAGTCTCCTTCTGACAGTTCCATGTTATTGGGTGGGGTCCTCCATGGGCTGCAGTTGGATCTCTGCTCCCCTGTGGTACTCCATGGGCAACTGGGGAATCTCAGCTCTGGTTCCTGGAGCACTTCCTGTCCCTCCTTCTGCATGTCCTGGATGTCTGCAGGGCTGTTCCTCTCACGCATTCTCAGTCTTGCTCTCTGGGTGAAGTTGCTCCTGTGCAATAACATTTCTTCTATAATACACTATCTCAGGACTCGGCTTTGGCCAGTGCTGGGTCTGCCCTGAAGCCAGCTGGCATTGGCTCTGTTGGACATGGAAGAAGCTTCTGGCACTTTCCCACAGAAGCCACCTCTGTAGCTTTCCCACTACCAAAACCTTGCCAGGCAAGCCCAATACACATTTAATTGTTAATTGTTCTGTATGTCATCAAGCAGTCAACATGTGTTGTTTCTTCAGAAAGTTAATAATTCCTACAGTAATTTTTTAAAAAGAGACACTCAAACTTCATATGTTCAACATTTTGCTTGCAGATAAATCTGTGACTTTTAATGTGATGTTAGTTATATGAGCATATTTGTTCAACAGTTTATACAAGTGTTTTGTATTAGTAGGTGCTTGTCATAGTATTTGATGAGTATTTTTGTTGAAGTACATTTGCTAATTTCTATTGCCATTTCCATATTTCATGGACATGTACATCTGATATTCAGGCTTCTCCTTGATGTTTCTGAATTTAAAACTAGAGTTATACATTTGACATCCTGGCTTGACTCATGTGACCTATCGCAAGTGATTTAAAAATTTTTGTTTCTAATTTGCTATGTACATCATGTGATTGTTTAATTTGGGCATCTAATATGTTTTGTTTGGAAAGAGCTCTCTGAAAACACCTGACTGGAAAAAACTTTGGGAATTTTGCTGTCTTTATAGTTTAATGTATTTTGATCCTTTCATCTGATGTTCTTGACCTATACTACATTTTTTCCTCCTAATGAGTTTATGTGCTCTCTTCAAAGATTACCTCAAAAGTTTCTTTTTCTACTTTCCATCTTTTGCCTTTCTGCTTCTCTACAGGCTATTTACTTGTAGTTACTTTTTGCTATAAATAAATACGCAGCTGTATTTTTCCAGGAATATATCTAGTTAATGACAAAGTATATGCTTATTTAAGGTCACTAAGGGTCATTGGATATTCCCATGTTTATTGTTGCCTTGTCATATAATGGATGGCCATTATGCACTCAGAAGGAAAATCACACATATTACAGTCTTGGGGAATGTGCTCTACTCATTTTTTCCAACCCCATGAATGTTGTAGATGATCTTAAATTTAGTATTAGAGTCCTATCTAGATTATATTACCATATGAAGTAAAATACGCTGTTTATTTAAGTTTAAAATTTTAAATCTGATGGAGTTCAGTTCTGTTCACCAGGATGTGTGGTCTTCTCAATTTGGCTGTTCATCAAACCAGTGTATTTACTCTATAATATGTAAGCCTTCTCTGTGGTTTTCCTTTACTTCTAATAATTTACCAGTCAGTTAAAAGGCCACAGGTTTGTTTGTTTTTGGTTTTTTTTTACTAATACATAATAATTTGGACTGTTTGCTTATTTATTGCCTCTGGGAATTTAGGATTTTCCCTTTTTAAAATTTTTTTTTCTCCCACGAACTTTTTCTTCCATTTTTTGTCCAAGTGATGGAATGATGAGAGAGACAAAAGATGTGGCTGGGACGGGGAGGAGGTGAAAGGGTGCAGTTTGCGGTCATATCTTAGCTGGGGGACTTTCCCTTGGAAAGTGCAGAGATACCACGAGATTTTGGCTGGGGGTAAGGGGTTGGGCTCAGTCCCCTCTCCCCGTTAGGCTCTCTGTATCAGAGTGGAGACAGTTGTGGTTTTGGTGACGGACTGCTGCTGTCCAGGGCATTCACTGCCATTGCGGATTTTTTGTCCTCCACCGCTTCTTCTGGGTGAGCTTTTGCTTGCAAGAGCACCTGCTGAACTGGGACCTTTTCAACACCCGGCCTCACAGGGAAGAGACCCTGACTCCCTGCTCCTCTCTGGAGGAAGACCATCCCAGCTGCTTGCGGAAGTCTGTCTGCCATTGCCCAGCTCTGCTGTTTCCTGCTGCTGCTCTGGGCTTTTTGCTACACTTTAACTTGACACGCCATGTCCACCCAGAGCCCCGCGGCTCCTGTCCCAGCTTTGCAGTCTTTGCTACACTTTGTTTTGCCACCCTGGGTGTGCTCACCTCTGCTGTTCCATCCTGCTGTTCCAAGGTTCCTGCTATAGTTCATTTTGCCACCTGGAGTGGCCCTGAGACTGGCTGCTGCCTGTGAGTTTGCAAAGGAAGCCTCTTTCCTTGGAAAGGAAGGCCCTTTCCTTGCTCTCCCTCTGCTGGAGCTGCCATTGCCATGTGCAGAGGTGGCTGAGTGCGCACCACAGCGCCCCCTGCAGCCGTGGGGGAATCATTGCACCTGCCCTGCCTGGCTGGGAGCCACCAGTGCCCCTGCTGGCTGTGACCGGAACTGCAGCAAAGGGGAAGTGCTCGACAGCTGAGAGAAAGGGGTTTTATTGCTTATTGTTTTATTCTTTCTTGGGGTTCTGGGTTTGTTTCTTGTGGCTTCCATTGCTGCTGTTTGTTTGTCTTGTTATACATATATACACTAGTAACGAACTGTTATTCCTTTTCCTGTATCTTTGCCTGATAGCCTTGTAATTTCAAAGTTATAACAATTTGGACGGAAGGAGTTCCCACATTGCTTGGCATGCACCTGTCTTTTAAACCAAGACATTGTAAGAGCCCTGTTTCTTGTGAGTCAAAGAAAAAGCAAATGACAGGGTGTGAGAACCCAGGACATCCCTCTGGGTGCCCTGGATGGCCAGAGCCGCTGGCAGAGGGCTCTGAGACCCTGGCATGCAGCCAAAGACACACGTGGGGTTTTGATCATAGCCCATGGAGCAAATTACCAACTCTGTATGAAGAATTACAAGCCACACACACAAGTTAGGCATTGTAGTAGAAGTAGTCACGAAGTGAAAGGAAGGATTTTTGAGTGCTGTACAGGGGGGTTTTAAGCCTTGTACGCAGGGGTCCAACTTTTGTACATGGGAGCAAGGGATTTGAGTGTGCCCTGTCGTCTTTCTTTCCCCTTCCTAACCTCCATGTCTTTGGTGATGTTGGCACTCACAGATTGGTTTAGAGTAGAAAGTCACTATTCAATATAGATAGTAGGCATTGGGGAAAAAGTATAAACATGTAACACGTAATGTATGATATAAAAGATAGCACCAGCCCCCTGGGAGGGCAGTGTGCCTTTTTCTGACCTGCTGAATGGGCCACAGCAGTTCAGGAGAAGAATCTTTTAGATAACCAACAATAAACTACCTCAAGAACAGACAACAGAAGACTACTGAGTCTTTCTTCGAAAGTATGGGTTGGAGGAAAGACTTTTCCATGTTTCGGGGTCACCCCATTCTGGGGCTGGAAACCCGACAACAGGGTAGTAGATGAAATAGAGTTCATAAAGGAACTCAAGTGGTACTGCACTTCAATTCTTCCAGTGATTTTCAAGCCATTTTTTTCACCTCATTCAGGATTATATCAGATATGTATTTAAAAATGCACAGGAACTAACATATGTGATGTTTTACTTCTTCATGATTTTTCTCTTCACAGAAAGTAGAGAAACATGGTTGAAGTAATCAGTGTGTACCCACCAGACTTACACTTATATTCATTTTAATGTGTCAAGAGAGGTACAGAATGTAAATATTGAGCAGTAAAGAGTTTTTTTCTATCAAAAATGCATAAGAACTTTTGAAAAATATATTGATTTCTTTGAGTTAAAAACTCCAAAGGTGCATTGTATTCTCCTAAAATAATCTTTTGAGAAATGTAAGTTAGAATTCTGCTTGCTTAATTGTCTGTCTGATGAAAATTCTGACAACTGCAATGATTTATATGTCCATGTTAAAGTAGTTAGATTTACTCAAACAACAAATTTTGGTATACCCAAAATTTGGTTGGATATATAAATGAGGATGAATAATTTCATCACTAAATATTTTGACTCAGAAATCAGTAACTTCAGGATATTTTTTTTAATTTCACTTCATAGAGTCACAAAATTATTTGGGTTGGAAGGGATATTAAAGATCATCCAGTTCCTGCCATGGGCAGGGACACCTTCCACTAGAACAGGTTTCTCAGAGCCCCATCCAGGCTGGCTTTGAACACTTCCAGGGATAGGGCATCCTCAACTTCTCTGTGCCAGTGCCTCACCACTTTCACAGGGAAGAATTTTTTCTTCTGTACATGTAACCTAAATTTCCCATCTTTCAGTGTAAAGCCATTTCCCCTTGTCCTGTCACCACAGTTCCTGATGAAAAGTCAGCTTCACTATAGGCCCCTTAGATACTGGAAATTTGCTCTGAACTTTCCACTCAAACTTTTCTTTGTCCAGGAGGAACACCCCAAATTCTTTCAGCCTGTCTCCCTAGGGAAGGTGCTCCAGTCCTCTTATCAACTTGGTGGCCTCCTCTGGACTTGCTCCAGAAATTTCATGTCCTGATGAGCCAGTTATGATATTAGCTGTACAATGCAGACACTCAATCTGTGCTTCTCATAAAAACAGGCAACACATAAACAAATTTATTGATCTTTGTGCACTTAAACTTCTTGTGACTTCTGTTCATTGCTTCTAAGGTTATTTTCTGGTTTAGCACTGCATTATATTACTTATTAAAATATTGATCTAATTCCTTTATTTCTTTGTTGTTCTGAGTTGAACTTCAAGGTGGCTCCTTGAATGTTTTTTGGGACAGGAAAATTGCAGTAAACTGTTCAAATGTAAAATCAAACAATAACTCATTTAAGAATTCACCCTAAAACCTTGATGACTTGCACAAAAAAGTGAATGCAAGTGAGGGAAAGAAGTGAGTTGTTTAAAAGTGTATAGATGAAGATAACAGAGACCAAGCTAGGTTTTACAAGAAATACATTGTATTATGGAAAGGCAAAATTCTATCATTTATCATAAGCTACTGTCTGCTCTTGTGGTGAAAATGTTCTCCTTTAAAAATTCCATGTAATGAAATATCTCCATTACAAACTCCTTAGGAAGTGGCCCTCTGGCATTAAATACATGGGGAGAAGATACAGGAAGCAGAAGAAGCTTTTTCTAATATTTTTAGCAGCTTTTTTCCCTCAAGAGATATGTATTCAACTGTATTACAGCCCTTAATGTTATAACCAATTGTGGTTTCCTCTGTATTAAATGCTGTGATGTTTATTTTAGTCCTGTTAGATGTTAAACACATGGATGTTTTCCTTGGATAGAACCTTCTTCAATTTGTCAGTGTTCTTTCCTTTCAAGATTTGTGTTCTTGAGTCAATGTTTTCGTTGCAGAAAACAACAGACTTCCTGAAATAAGATTCCAAACAGCCTGTGGTAACACCAAAATCAAAAGACAAGACAGTGCAATGCAATCTTTGCCTCACATTTTAAAAAGGACAAAACCTCAAATTTTGAACTTTGTCAAAGGTTTGCTGAACATCCAGACCTTTATGTTTGGAAATTTGAACCTGATGCATTCCCTGATACTGTTCTTAGGTTACTCAAATTCCATGCTAGACTACTAATGCTCCTAATGGAAAATTAGGACAGAGTTTTTGAAAGTTCAGTTGCTATGACAACTAGTCATTTTCAAATAACCTTGAGAAACACATACAGCAGTAAAATGCATGTATTAGAGTCCTTAATTAACAATGTCCATTGAAATAATAATTTTTGCAATGTATTTGAAGCTAGCTTTCTCTTATTTATTAGTATCAATATACATTTAAGGTGCTCTTTTAAGCTACTGACTTGATTTTTTTTTTCCAGACATAATTATTTGCGAGTGAAATGAAAAAATGCCGATAGACTCACAGAAAGAATTTTTGACAAAATCTCTATAAAAGATCGGGAATTTTTTTGTTCAAAACATGTGGCAGGCTGCTAAATACAAGGAAAATGTTCTATGCAATATTTGCCACTGTGTATGTCTTGGTTTTACATAGTGAGAAAAACAATTTCTAATGCGAAAGAAATGGAGAAATGAGCTCCACAGTCACTTATGTTTGAGGTTATTTGGTGTTCAACACTAAATACGGTTAAGTGATAATTTTAAGTGTATTGATGACATTGACATAGAAAATTTTTCAAAATAACATTTTTTTAAAATTTAGTTTAAAAATAGTCATATATACTAAATATACTATAAGGTTATACTGGGAAGGAAAACCCTGCTATGTATTTCTCATGTTTCACACACAGGACTGAATTCACTTTACACATGGGGATTGAAGGCTATGCATTTGTTTGCAATGAGTTCTTAGGTAGCCTGGGACAATCAAAACTTAAAATAGCAGTGTTATATTACTTTCTGAAAGTAGATTGAGTTATAAACTCTTTCTATTATCTTTCTTCAGTTTTCTAGCAACCATGAATATGAATTTCAATTTAAAATACAAAATAATAGCCATCAAATCAGGTTTGGGAAAGTCCTGATTTTCATATACTTTTTTTAAAAAATCAATCTCTTTAATGAGAAACAAAACCCTTCTCAGTTTTCATTTTGATTTCAGTTTCCATGTGTAGAAATGTGTCCATTCCTCTTCCCACAACATTTATTGAAATACCTAAACTATAGAGCTATCAAAGAAAACATCAGATTATTCATGTTAATTTTGCACCACCTCTAGATACGTGTAATTTAGCAGGATGTAGATATTGGGGCCCAAAGTCCAATGATCCAAAATTCAGGAATCCAAGAATCTGAGAGCTGTTTGGAAACAGCATTGATCCATAAAAGACAACATTAAAATCAGTTACAGACAAATACTGAGCAAATCAATTGTCTTTGTGACACACTGCAAAATGAAAAAATAAAAAAAAAGGCTGCTTGACATCAGGAACTCAGTAAGCAAGGCTGTCTTTCATATATGTAAAAGAACAATTCCACTGAAACTGGATGGAGTTAAACTGGGAATGCTATACACTGTTTTCCTGTATTTGGAAAAAAATATGTTGCTTGCATGCTGTTAGAGTGGTGATTGAATATGTAGTGTTGAGGTTTCTGATGAAATAGAAAAACACATTCAGGTAATAGACATGATGCTCAAGACAAAGAACTTGGAAAAGTCTCATAAAGCAACCAAGCAGTATATAAAAAAACAACCAAACAAAACAAAAACCTTTATGCTCACATATTTGGTTTAATGAGACATTGATAAAAATTTAATAAGCAGGTGTTTAGAAAACATCTATTGTCTCTGCAATATTATAATCCTCTTGCAATTTTAAATACAAATACTCCTAAGAGTATTTCTGTTAGCAGATTCCAAATCACTCCTCACTTTTATGTGTGATAAACATGGAAAATGAGTACATTCAAATTCATAAATAAGATTAACTGTATGAAATTTAACTGCAGTAATGGCAGTCATTAATAGTTGTCTTCTGCATGAATAAGACAGCAAATTATTATACCAGTATAACTTTAACCTCTGGTTGTTAGACATTTGTAAATAATTGGCAAAGAAATTTCAAACCAATATAATAGGTTTTCATGGTGTAGTGATGCAAATTAGTATTTCATCTCTTTAAAATAAATCTGTGTTTAATCAATCTTGGTGGCAAAGTAATGTAGAAAGAGTTAGTATTTACTTGCAAATTTTTCATGATTACTGCAGACATTCACCTACAGACACAATACATGGCTAATTTTACTAAAACTTCACCTTTTTTTAGAATTATTTGAATTGTGTTGTTGAAGGAAAATTACCACCTTGTTTTTATTAGTGTTGCATATTTATCAGAAATATATCTCTGACATAAAATTACCATTTCTCTGTTCCATGGAATTAAAAATCAGCTAACCTGAATTCAGTGCTTTCAAAAATGCTTTCTTGTTTCTGTCCAGCAAAAAAGGCATTGAAGTTGCCAAAATAATATGTCCATTTTTAGTCTCAATGATTTTTGCAGAAAACTAAAATACATTGTTTGAGCATTTTTGCATTTCACTGTGTATCCTGTACCACTAGAAAGAAGTGATGCCTTGAAAGAGCTATATAGTTTGATTTAGTAGAACTGAGGAAGACTCAGCCTGGGCTTCTGTTCATAGCTTCCACTTTAGCCACGAATTTCTTCCATAAGTCTTCAATTTTTTTTTTTTTTTCTGCATGGCGTCAAGAAAATCACCATTTCCTCTACTTTATTGACCAAACAGGACCACATTCTTGTGATAATCCTATTTATTTTAGTGTAGCATCTCCTGATCTAAACATTTGCTTGCTATGGGATTATCTGTCACTGATTCTGTAAGGCAGTCTTGCATCTGAAGAATGGACTTCTGTGAGACAGTGGTGAAGTGGGTATTTTTGTTGTTGTGAAAGGTCTTGTGCTGAATATAACTTACATTTTTTTTACTGACATAATGGAAGACATGGTATAAGAAGAATTAATTTAGTGTTTATAATGGGAATCATGAACTGAGGCACTTGAAACTTAGAAAATGACAAGTTTTACTTTCATTGACCATCTGTGTGGTTGCATGATTACCTCTACATCATAATGTGGAATTATGTGGAAAAATTTTGTGATGCTAATGTTCGATTCCTCACTGTAAATGAAGTTATGTAAGAAAGGCGTCAAACTAGATAAAAACTGTGAATCAGCTTTTCGTAATTTTCACATGCATGGTTTTACAGACTAAAAGTGTTTTTAGTTCTTTAGATGAATATTTTTAATTAATGATTAGTTCAGATTAATCCTATGAGTACTTAGGCATTGTCTATATCAAAAAATATTATCAGTTTAACTTTACTTTTTTACATTTTCTACGCACAAAATAATGGTGCTTGGTATATTTATTTACAAAATTAAGCAGAAAACTGGAAGTAGAAGAAAAATTGTGGAATTAATCTTAAAAAGTAGGTAGACAAAATACTTTACCAAAATCTGTTCATTAGTCAGGGAACTGTATATTTAAAATGAAATTAAAAAGGAACATACAATATCTACCACCAAAAAAAAAAAAAGAAGAAAAAGGAATAAAAACTGGTGGTCAGTGAAATTTTTGCTTTCAAAATAATTGCAAATAGTGAGTTACTAAGCATGTCATTAGTTTAACTTCAAATGAAAATATCATATACATTGCTATTTCCTAATTTATCTGGGTTTAAAGTTACTCTTTAAGGTATTTCAAAAGAATTCTGTAGACTAAATTACTTGTTTTGGGTCAAAGAAATTCTTGTGGGGCCTTGTATGTATATGAAAGGCAATCACAAGTCATGGCTCTTTTGCTTAAAGTAGAGTTCCTTAATCTCGACAAAGCTCTCATTTTTGTCTATGTGTAAATTCCTTTTATAATAATAGTTGGTCTTTAATTTCTGAACTGCAAGAGTAATTTCAGTTTTCAAATCACTACTGTCTTCAGCAGCATGTCCAGGGACTGTGTCCTCAAGTACGAAGATAATAATAAATAATTAATTAATGGATAATCACAACGAGAGATTCTTTTCCAAGGTTTTCATTAAAGATCTCCCATTTGAGAGTGCAAATTATATTATATAAGCTGTAACAAAATCAAATAATATTTTATTATTTTTATTAAATTGGAAGAAGCTAAGTTACACACTTCATAAAATACCTGAATAAGGTGAAACTGTCTAATTATGAATTATTGCAACTGATTAACCTGTTGTTAATGGAAACTTTTATCTAATCTTTTTGGACATAATTTTTCTATTAATTTTTTTTTTTTCCAATGAAAATTGTTGACCACATGTGATGGGGGCACTAAAGGCCATGCAAATCCATATATCCTTGTTCTTCAGACTTGAACTTTGTTTACAACTTAAGTTAACAGAGTTAAAACTTCAGTTTTTAATGTGAGTTCCACTGCAGAATCAAGTATGACAGCAATAATTTTTGGCAGTTAGAACTAGGAAAGAAGTACCACTCTTTTCAAAATCCATACTTTAAAACACATAGTGTTGATGAAGGGAAAAATTAACATTTTTCTACCGTATTTATAAAATGAAATCTGAAATTATTATAGCATATATAAAAATTCACTGACAATATTTGGAAAATGAAGCGTGATTTAGTTTCACTGCATAAAGAGTAATTAAAAAAGGTAGTTTAACTCAGTCCCATTCAGTGACTGATAGAAACAGCACTAAGACACCATATACTCTGGAAGTAATTTAATTATCTGTTATCCCTGATAGCCTCAGCTTTATATCTAGTGAATTTACTGTCTAAAAAGTCAGTGTTTTTATATGCATGTATGCTAGCATACATAGTACTTTAAGTATTTCACTACCTGGAATTCATGAGCATTCTGCATTTTCTTGCACACCTCTTTATATGCACTCTAATTGCACTTGTTGTTGCAGCCCATATTTTTGCTTTCAAACTCAGTATTTGCATCTCTTAAAGATATTTAAAGGTTAATCAGCAGAATCAATTTCTTGTAGTGATATAATAGGCAAAGGAAGTCCAGAATTCTGGAATTTTTTGAAGGTGAACTTGCCTTCTTATGTATTGTATTTCCAATCTGTAATGATGGAAAAAATATTGGGGATGAGTGTTACTTTATCTTCTGAAGTTGATCTGTTTTGATACATAATTTCCTTCTAACTGCCACTTGATTTCATTTCTGCATTTCTGTCTCCTAACATGCCCTTTAGGCTGCCCAAAAGTAAGTTTTCCAACTGCATTTAGAAGTGCCTTTTGATGTTTGCTCACACTTATTCTTTTCACATTCTGCATTTCTAATTCTGCATTTCTAATTCTGTTCCATATTTGATTTTTAACTGATTTTAAACTTTGCTGTTTGCGATTTTTCCACATCTTCAGTTCTGTCTCAACTTCCAGTTTCAAGTGGTATGTAGATGAGACTCTTATGTTAATTACTGTTCTACCAGATAGATTATTGTTGCAGACAGGTGAGAGATGTTATATAAGGAAGACCTTATGAAATCAGGCCTTGCTCTGCTGAATAGCCAAGCTAGCCTGTCACTTCTTCTAATTACAGAGAGCTTGCAAGTTCCCATACGAAACAATCTTGGGTATGAAAAGTTCGTTAACACAACAACCTATTGGAGAGAAAAACAAGTCTGCTCCTTGGTAAACAATGGATTTGTCCCATGAGAATACACAAAGGAAAAACGTTAACACCTGAATCTTAGCACGTACACACAAATCACCTTCTGACATATAAATGAAGCAGTAAGAAAACTACTAGCCAATTGGTGTTGTACATGAGGTCTGTGGAAACTGTATAACTGTATAACTCATAAATGAGTTATGTGAATAGAGAATGGGCTTTTCCTGCATGAAGAAAATGGAGTCATGGCCAATTGATTGCAGCAGATTATAAGTTGACTTACATGTTCAGAACTTTTTATTCTTTGTTTGGTTTTCTGGGAGTTTTTATTTTGGGAGTTTTTTACAATATTTTTCTGCTTATATGTGGATTTAGTGATAGGAGAAGAAAAGGGACAAAATAGCTGATATCATTTTGTCTCTTCAGGAAAAAATTCCATTTGAGCTGTTCTAGGAATAATAAAATTTTAGTAGTAGTTTAGTAATCACTTTTGTGCCAAAACGTCATATGGAAGCTCTGCTAAGACTGGTTCTTCAAAATTGTATGTGCCGTGATTTGTTTCACAATTATATGCATTGTGACATTTCTTGGTTTTGTTTCTTGTGGATTTTTGGGTTTTGTTTTTTTTGTTGTTGTTGTTGTTTCTCTGATTGTTTTTGTTGTTGTTGTTGGGGGGTGATTGGTGGGTGTTTTGTTTGTTTTGCTTTGTTTTGTTTTCATAAAACAACACTTGCCATAGAAAGTTTCTAAACACTTTGGCAAGCATGGAGACAGAATTACCAGTATAATCAGAAAACATGATTAACTGCTGTAATAGAAATGAACACTGCAGAATTTGTTACACTGATGTTTACAAGCTCATCTATAATATTTTCCAGCTTTATCAGCTTATAGACTTAATGTGAAAGTGTTCAATTTAATTCCTATTAATAACTTTATCAAATAAAAATTCCACTGGCAAATCAGCTAAGACTTAGAAAACCAGTGCTGGGTGCCCCAACGATTCAAAAGCAGAGGCAAAGGTGGCTAATAATAATAAAGCACATCTGAATATTTTTAATTGTTTTTTGTTAATTTTCTCATCAGAGCCTCTATTTGGGTACTTCTGGACTGAGTTGTTCACAATGGTTGAGATTTACAAGGACAAAAGGGAGGCTTTTCTGTGTGATTTTCTTTTTTATGCATAGAAGTTATATCAGAACTATGTGGTTTATAAAGATAATATGTGAATCATGTTTAATTCTGAAATTTAAAATAATAAAGAACATCTCTCCAAAAGGTTGCAATACACATATAGGATGTTTACTTGCCACTTCTGACACTTAAAGTGCAATATATTAGATGTCCATATATCTTCCTTACTCTTCAATTAAAAAAGTTTATCCTCTGTGTTACCTCACTTTAAAATCTCAGTTTAGCTGTGCATGTTGGTATTACCAAGACTGTATTTTACACTCACATCTATCTAACCTCTTACAAACAAATATGGATGTGTGTTACAGACATCCATACGTGTGATGTGACATGATTGGGTCATCTGTACATTTTTGAGCAAAACTCATCATTCAAACTGTATTACATGGCCAAATACTAACTATTTAACTTGTAACTGCTACAAATATATTATTGTTGTTTAAATTCATGTGCTCTTGTTCCACTTTTATTTCCCTTCTTTTGAAACTACTAAAGTCATCAGAATTTATATCTATTATTGCATTGCAGATCTCATGTCATTGTTCTTCAAATGCGTGCTTCTTCTCAAGTCTGTTTCAGTCATTTTGTTTGGTTTTTGTTTGTTTTTTATTTAAGTACCCAAATTCAATTGAAGATCTGTACAGAAAAGCTAATACACAGCTATTCTGCATACCACTCACTCCTTGGCAATGTCAACCATGTGCTAAAAGGTTTCTGAATTTGAAGATCCACAAGGAAGTCTTGCAGAATTGACAAATTCAACATTTTTATTCATCTTCAGTAAGTTTGCAGATGAAATCAAGTTGGGTGGGAGTGTAGGAGGGCTCTGCAGAGAGATCAGGATGAACTGAATTGATTGGTTGAGGCCAATTGTATGAGGTTCAACAAGACCAGGTGCCAGGTCCTGTTTTGGTTTGGAACAACCCTAGGCAGTAATACAACAGACTTGGGACAGAGTGTCTGGAAAGCTGGAAAAGGATGTGGGGGTGCTGGTGACAGCAGCTGAAAATGAGCCCAGGCGCACCTGGCCTGTATCAGCAGTGCTGTGGCAGCAGGACCAGGGCAAGGATTGTCCCACTGTGCTGGGCACTGGTGAGGCCACACCATCAATCCTGGGATTACTTCTGGGTTAATTGGCTGGGCTCAATAATCTTTTCCAGCTTTAACAATTCTGCAGTTCTATTACTCTCTCATTTTATTTGGTATTTCCAACAATATTTTTCAACTGGTTACATATCATACAGTAGGAGTTATTTTTTTTCCTCTGTATACAGCTATAATCTTTGTAACCCAGCATAAAAGTGTCAGAGTGTCATGGTTTCCTATGATGACATGAACCTATTCTATCAGTTCATGAACAGCCAGTCTTTTTGCAGCTACTGTAGAAATTTACAGTTTTCAGAATATCTGAGCATCAGAAGAAAGTATATACTACCACAGGTCATGGATAAAATAGTTTCTCAAGTACTGCAATATGGACTATTTAGTACAATCATACATATATTCTCATACATCTTTAATGTACTAAATGTCAAATGCCTGTAAATTCTACAGTCTTCAATCCAGGTAAATAATAGGGTGTTGACCATGTTGGCTGTCATTACTGTTATCCATTGCCTAGATATGTAGGAGAAAGCGTGAATGCTTTTCATCTGCAATATTTTAATTTTATGGAAATCAGGCAGTGGTTCACTGTGCAATAAAATCACATGGCATAAAAATATTTTTAAGTGACAAAAGAGATGTGCATTCTGTACTGTTACAGCCAATAACTAGTGTTAGGTTCAGTTCCATATGTGCTTCTTAAGATCCTTCATAAGGAAGGAGCATGATATCTTGTGTGAGAGATATTCATGTTCAGAAACTACTCTTAAAGTTAGAAGATTTGCAACTCCCTGGGAAGTTCCATCACAGATAGAAATGCCTAGTGATTTTCCATGCTCTCTGATTGATTTCTCTTTCTGTTCATGTAAGATTTATCTGTGAGAGCGAAGCATTAAAAACAAGTAGATTTAGACATTTTAGTAGCTAATGTATCATCAATAATTTTATACTAGATTGAGGGAGGAAACCATGTTAATCACAGTGACATATGAATTTTAAAGGAAAAATTATTCACTGAATTTAAAAGTCTCCATCATCTGTACGTTTCATTCTTAGTTGTCTGTCTTGGAATAGGCATAGAAATGCCAGTTGTGATGATGGCTCTAGTGATATAGTTACAGAGCTTGTAACAGAGCTACTGGGCTCTACTGAGATTTTCTATTAGCTCCATGTCATTCATCAAATAGCTTTCAGATTACAATAACTTGCCGTTTCTACCTACCAGGACTGGACTTTAACAGGCAGTTCAAATAGTGATCCAGCAAGGCAGTGAATATCATAGGTACTGGTCCTTCTGCTGCATCCTTTCTACCCTGATTGGGTCATTGATCATTTCTATTCTGAACAGAAGTCACTGAAACCACTATTTCATTTTTAAAGTCTTCATTTCAAAAGCTTTATGAGACAATGTCCAAGTCATCTTTGGATACAGTGGACCTGAATTTTAAAGGTGTGAAGATCTGTTTGCCTGAAAAGGAAGAATTATCTAATTAACATTATTTAAGCAACATATGAAGATTGTAAGTTTTAAATATTGACTAAAATATGGAGTTATAGAGAATGAAGTAGATACCTATTTTAAATAAATGGGAATATTTTGCCCCTGCTGCTCCTTTTTCCTATTGAATATCTGAAATGTGGACATGTGGACACCACAGTCCAAAAAATGAGAAAAGTAATAAACACTTGGTTTCTGATCAAGTTTTTTTTTTTTATCCACACTTAACATAAACTTGGCGCTTCTAATTGAAGCCTGCAGAAGTATAATTGTATTGATGTTAAGTATATATTTTATGGCACTGATGCTATAAACAATAAATAAATCTGAAATACCTAACCAATGATTTGATCTTAGAAAACAGAAAAATATATTAAAATATTTAGAACTGAAACAGTATTTTCTGTCTCAGTAAGGAAGGGTGCTGTAAGTCATTCCTCAGTAAAATTTTCCTGTATGTATGGTTTTCTACAGAGAACAAACAGAAATATTTGATTCCTTATTTGAATGATTTGTGCAAAATGTTGTAATTATTCATTGCTAATATCTTCCTACTACATGTAAGTCAAAAAGATGGAGAAGTCAACCTCCCTGATCCTTACTTCTGTTAAGAGACTGACAGATGAGGAAAAACCAATATGACACTGACCATTGTGGCATTGATAATTGTATAACTTAATTTGGCAATTATAAATGAGCTTTGGCCATGCTATAATTTCATTTCCATGTCCGTAAAGGCTGTCATAGATTTTCTACTGACAGCCTGCTATTTTACATGATGTCTGTTCCAAGGCAACAATTTCTGTGCTTGCTTGATAATTTAGTGACCTAGTTCTCCTTCAGTTAATAGTATATAACGCTATGTATGGCACATATTTGGCTAGTTTAGGACTATATGTTAGTTCCTAATTTTTAAATGTGTGAAATAACATATCCTTGCTTTTGCATTGTTCCAGAACATGGATTTAGTTTTAAAAAGTAATTTTACTGCTGAGTTGCATAAATTGAGATTATTTTTGAAGCTTGGTTTATCTGCTTCATCTACTAATATTTTTTACAGCTTCTCCTTCAGAGCAGCTTCAAGAACATCTTATGTTTCTGTGGCAACAAAACCCCCTGTTATTAAATATGCCTGCTTCTGAATGTGTGATGAAACAGTTAAAGCAGGTGAGTGGCAAAAATTTGTTCTCCACCTGAGTTTAAAGACCTTTGCAAAGAGTGAAGAGAACTTCTACTGGTGTATTCAGATAAAACTTGCCCTAGGTATGTTTTCATCAAACATTGTATACCTTTCTTTGTACTTTGGGAATCTGTGTCAAAAGATACTGGAATTCCATTTCTAAAAAGCTAGTTATCATGTTTCTGATCTATCCAGGGAAATGAATTGATTCAATTCAATAACTGGCAGTAATATTTTTTCAATAAGCTCAAGCTCTAAAATCATATGGGAGGATATAAGTTTCAGAAGCATTTCTCCTCGTGTCTGTAGGTGGTGGACTAATAGACAAGACTGTAGAGAGAGACAGGCTCTTTCATCAGATTCCAGCTGGCACGATTAGAAACAGCACAGAACTTCTCTAGCCCATGTGCTTCTTTTTTTCAATTATAGTAGCTGGTCTAATGAAAGCAATTACCTCTCCTGAAAAACCTTTTCTTGTCCATAGTGCTAGACCATCATGGCCAAAGCAACACTCCCCCAGTGTACTGCAATATAATCTGTAATACTGCTAATATACGTAGCCAAGCCTTTCAAATATATTTTTTCACTTCTTTTTGTGTTTGCCACAAATCATACTTCACAGTTGAAAAGTGTTTTGCTCTTGTTTCTGTCAAAGGATATTAAATCGGGGAATCACTTTCTTTCTCTCTACTAATCTTTTAATATTAGTAGGAAGAGGTGAGAATCATATTTCCAATTCCCTGGTGTATGCTGCAACCTGCTTTTGATATGTAGAATGTACTGCTTCAGGTATATACATTTTTATTATATGTTGTCTTTGTTGTAATGGAAAGGACAAAAGAATTTCCAATGGCTACTTGTGATCCCACACTTATACTTTTGACAGATTCTCTCCCTGACTTGTGCCTTTTGTATCATAATACTATAATGTGGGCTATATGTTACCAACCTCTCCTAGAATTCGATAGTTCAGCCTCTGAAAATCTGGTATTTTTTTCTTATCTTCTGCTTTTTGACTCTTACACTGAATCCTTAATATGTTAGTGTATGCCTGCTACATTCGGCAGCACCAAATTATTTTTTGACAGGAATACTTGCAATTAAAGTGTAATCAGATCATTAAACCTTCATTCTCCTAGCATTAGAAAGAATTAAAAAATATACTCAGAGTATTTTCAGAAATACCAAACTTTCACTTGGTAAAAAACCACTGAGAAATAATGTTTTTAATTAAAATGGAGAAATAGTGTTTATGTTAATGTCCTCTTGATTAAATTTTTATACGTGAATTTCAATTCAATTTCTTATTCATAGAATCATAGAACCACTTAGATTGGAAAAGAACTCAGATAATTGAGTCAAACAAAAAACCTAACAGTGCAAAGTCAACCTTTAAAAGATGTCCTTAAACGCCACATCTAAATATCTTTGAAATACCTTCAGGGGTAGTGACTCCACCACTTCACTGGACAGCTTGTTCCAGTATTTGATAACCCTTTTGGTGAAGAAGTTTTCCCTAAAATTCAATCTAGATGTCCCCTAGTGCAACTTTAGGACATTTCTTCTTGTCTTTTGTTGCTTGGGAATAGAGCCTGACCCCTACTTAGCTAAACCCTCTTTTCAAGCATTAATAGAGAGTGAGAATGTCTCCCCTGAATCTTTTTCTCCAGCTTAAACACTCAGCTACCTGAGCCACTCCTCAAAGGACTTGTGCTCCAGACCCTTTCTCAGTTCCCCTGCTCTTCTCTGGAAAATCTTCATCACCTCAATATCTGTGAAGTGTCCAAAACTGAACATAGGATTTGAGGTGCACCCTCACAAGTCCCCAGCATGCCCAGTATGGCAGAGTGGTCACTTGCTGTGGAACACTGACAAGCTTGGGGCATCAACCACCTCTCTGTGAGGCCTCCTTCAGTGTTTGACCACCCTCTCAGTAAAGAAATACTTCCTAATGTCCACTCTGAACCTTCCCTGATACAGCATTGAGCCATTACCGCACATCCTGTCATTAGATCCAAAGGAGGAAAGGTCAGCACCTCCTCTCCATTTCCCTCCTCAGAAAACTGTGGAAAGCAATGAGGTCACCCCTCAGCCTCCTTCTCTCCAAACTGAATGAGTCCTTAGGTGCTCCTTTTTGGATATGCCTTCCAGCTCTTTCACCAGCTTTGTGGCCCTCCTCTGGATGCATTCAAGGAACTCCACATCTCTCTTGAATTGCAGGGCCCAGAACTGCACACATACTCAAGGTGACGTCACACCACGGCTGAATACAGGAGGATAGTCACCTCCTTTGGCAGCTGATGATGCCATTTTGATGCCCCCAGGATGGGGTTTGACCTTCTGGGCTGCCTGGGCACACAGGGCTGGTTCACACTGAGCCTGCTGCCAACCTGCATTCCCAGATCCCTTTCTGCAGGGCTGCCTTCCAGCCACTCCTCCCACAGTCTATACTTGTGCCCAGCACTACTCCCTTCTGGTATAGGATCCAGCATTTTGTCTTGTTAGATTTCATCCCATTAGGGTTTGCCCAATGCTCAAATCTGTCTAGACCCTCCTGAGGGATACCCTTACCTGCACATGGAGATAAGAGGAGGGATTATGCCTCTCATCTCTCAGGAGACCCAATAGCACCTCCCAGCTTGGTATCAAACAGCAAACCTGCTAATGGTGTATTTAATTCTTGCACTGAGATAATTAACAAATACACTGAACAGAACTGGCCCTAGAGCTGAACCCTGTAGAACTCTCCTGGCGACCAGTGGCCAGCTAGGTGTAGCCCTATTTCCTACAACCCCTCAAGCTCTGTAATTCAGCCAGTTCTTCTATAAAGCAAGCGTTAGATCACATCTTTAACTGGCCCTCCAGCTGTGCCATTGCATTCACTTTAGTAAAATACTATGTTTCATTTGTCCAAATGAGTAATTCTAAATACTGTCTCTTGCCCATTTATACTAGGGAACTTAAAGAGGTTTTATCACTCATGTTTATCTGAAACTCTCAAAACGCATGGACTTTAAAGACTGAATTACATAATACTTGGCTGACTGCAAACATAACATGAATACAGCATTAGAGAGTTTGCATTTCTGTACCTGAAGCATGAAATATCTAGTAAGAGCTACACTAGGAGCAAATTTTCCTTCTTTATGTTGAGCTTCTTGATTGAGATAGAAGTATTTTGATGCTTGTGGCAGCAGATAGAACCATAGAATGTTAAGGAGTTGGAATGGACCTCAAAGGTCACCTAGTCCCAACCCCCACTGCCTTGGGCAGGGACACCTCTTACTAACCAAAATCCTTGGCTCAGTGATGATCTCTATTCTGAAGCAGTAGTGCTCTGGAAATTTTAGCTATCAGGGCCCTGTTAACTACGGAACTACTGGTCTTAAACACATTTTCACTATGTCCAGAATCTGGCAGTGTTACTTCTAGTTCCTTGTCCCCAGTGTTTTTTTAATATATATTTCAGGATTGGAATCCTGTGTATATATGGGAGAAGGTGGTAGATAGACTTTAGCTGCCTTTTTTTGTCTTTCTTTTTTCCATTTTGTTTATCACAGTGGAATAACAGATATTTCCAGGAAACGGAGACTCCAGTACAGAGTTTTTAAAAAAAATTTCAGACTTCCTTTTTGAACAGCCACAGCTCATTACCTGAAGTGAAACAAGGGCAAGCCTGAGACAGTCCAGTCATACACTTGGTTTGATCAATAAGCTGGACTTTACTTATTTATCTGCATATGAGCCAGGAGCTTGTATATAACTGTTGTCCTAGAGCTGATTTCAGTATGTGGCTCACTCAAGTTATGGCTTTATGAAGTCCCAGGACTCCTCAGTCAGCATCAGTTGTACAGGCAAAAGATGCAGGGCTGAGAGTTGGAAGGAAAGCAAAAGAGTTTTGGGAGGAAATCTAATAGGCAGTGTTGTCTCAAAACCCTGCTTGTTCCGTCAGAAGATAATTTAAGTCAATACACTATAGTGAAAGCCTTGTTTAGAGAATAGAGACACTTCACAGGGAGAAAAATACTTCATTAGAGAATTCCCAGCCAACAGTGTTGATGATTTATTAGTCAGGCTAAATTTGAACTGAGCAAAATTTTAATATCCTGCACTAAATGTAAATTTCTTCAATTCGAAGAAAATGCTGTGATACCCTGGTGAACACTGTTATTCTGCTTCTGCACAGCCTCTTTTGAGAGCCTTTTTCTTATGATGATTTTAAGCCCTTCTGAAAAGCCTTTCTGTTTGCTCACCTGTTGTTCCTATTGTTCTCCATCTCCTCAGCCTCTACTTGTAAATTCCTACTATGTCTGCACATAAGAAAACTTATACCTGTTATTTTTCAATGCCAGTAGACTTGGACTCTTTTTCAGAACTAAATTGTTTGCCACAGGAATTACAAAACCGATTAACCTCACATAAGTGTCGATAGCAAGATTCCCATTTATTTCACTGTGAGATGTGGAAAATATGGTTTCCACTGACTAACTGTAAGCTGTCTAAGTACTTGCAGAGTAATCTTATGCCATCTCTTCTTGAAATGCTATTTCAGGGTCACACCTCATATTCCTGAGGCGCAAGTTAAGACAGAAAGGATAAGAATCAAAGACCAAATATTAATTAAAGTTTTTATTAGCAATTCCTAATAATTAAATAAATGTTCCTTTGCAAGGTATTTATTGCCAACTGCCATTTTCTTTTTCAGAATATGAATATAATAATACATATAATAATATAAATTAATTATATATATGATATAATCCATTAAGGTGACTTATTTAAAGTAGGCCACACACGTGTTCCTTAAGCTTGCTACTTTATTGACTGAAGTTTATGAATTGTATAGAATCAAGGGTTCTTGAAATGATAAATCAGTGTGGGCTTACTGCAGTACCAAGTTAAGTTAAGTTACAATGCTGAACTGAAATATTGAATGGAATAAAGGAACTGAAGTGGAGGTACTTGGTCATACTTGGTGACAAGATTAGTTTGTATTGTTTTGTATTTTTATACTCCTGTAATTGGTACATTACTAAGTCCTAAGCTAAGTCCTTTGAGACTGTGCATTTGTGGATTTGACATGCATCTGAATTTTAGATGAACTGTCAGCACCAAAATTATTTTCTATTTATAGATTAGCATTTTATTTCTTTCAGTGAATTTCTATTCACTCCTGCTGCAAATAATTTTTTTTCACTAGTATAGTGCATCACTTGTGAATTTTCCTCTCGCTTCAATAACAACATTTTCCTCCTTCAGTTTGAAACCTTTCATGGCACTATTTGTACTATTGCCTACAGGTGCTATTTGTGTGTTTCAATACACCTGTATTATTTTCCTGACCTGACCTTGCTTCTACCATGCAGAAAGCTGTGAATTGTGATGACACAAGATGTTTAACATCTTGTTAAAATACTATAAATATATACAAGTTTTCAATCTTTAGTTTTTCTGCGATCATACCATTTGCAATCACTCAGTACTCCAATATCTTAAAAAGGATTCAAACTATTTTGCATACTGTGTAGCCTCATGCTGCTATCTTTTTTTGGTTTTGAAACACAATAAAAAAACATTAAAAACATTACTATTAAAAAAGGGCATGTTATATACATAGAGCGTGGCTCACTAATGTCTACACTACATTTGCTCCCTATCAAAATCATTGCAGGTGTGGCACATAAAATTTCAATATGAAATTAAACCACTTTCTTTTGATGTAGTTATGGGCTGCACAGAGCACATTATCAAGTACGAACAATCTGTAATAGCTTACTTAATTACAAGCTATCTGCTGAGCTTCTATAATGTCTCTATCCAAGCTTACTTTAATCATATGAAAAACGTGGAAATTCTAATGATATCTGGTACAATTATGTGAGACATTTGTATGATTAAAATATATAGAAATTAATGTTACAGTGTCATAAAATAAGATATTTCAGGAGTAGATTTAAGCATTTATGTTGGATATCTTGTGGTAAAAATACAATAAGTACAAATAAAAAAATTAAGCATATGCATAAATGTTTTCAACTTTGGGATCAATTTACTCACATGCATTTATATCCTTAAGTCTAGTTGGAGAAGAGTAGGTGTACATACTGCACTGACGCCATTATATGATTTTTAATTTTGATTAATTCAATTGTTGGTGTAAGGCAAGTGCATGAAAACAAACAGTGGAGATTCAGAAAAGGGTCTTCTCTGATATTCATTATTCTATTTTTTTAAGTCTGAAAGGACATAAATGACATGATTATTTGGTGTTTTCTTGTTACAGCAGCAAACCCTTTCTTTTGCAGTTTAGAAGCTTTCATTCCAATATTCGTCCCTATAGACATTGCTGTTACTTTTACTGTATAGGATGCATTACCATGATAATTTTGATCACTTTTCCCCCTCTTCTAGTTTGTTATGAGAAGATTCAATTGATTACAAGAAATGTGATAAACTCTATGCTTTCCAACTATATATTCCTATATTTTAAAGTTTTGAAGCAGTAGATTTTTGTACTGAAGATTACTATACATGTATTCAGATTATAGGTACATAATTGAATTAAATTGTCATGGAATAAAACAGTGTGCCAGAAAATATATTTATATAGCTTGGATTAGACAAAGTTATTTTGGAAGGAAATGCTTTATTTGAGAAACATTGTGCAGAATCCTTTCACTTTCTCAATGCTTTCTTAAGGCCATTTTCATTTTGCTGATTTACTTATTTCTTTCAGTAAAGCTTAGTCACTCTTTTTGTATTTCCGTAATTCATGAAATTATCTATAATCGTGTAATTAGTGTCAATACATGCAATCACATTTATAAGATTTAATTACAAATGTAAAGCAATAATTGTGATGAGCAATGTCATAAAGAAATATCTATTAAACTTTTTAAATGCATAGTCTGTGAATATTCAGAAGCTCGTACTTAAAGCTAAATATGAAACTTGTTTAAGTGTCAACAATGGATGTGCAAATTTTACAAGAATAATTGGAGCTGGTCAGAAATATCATGACAAAATAATTTTAATTTAAACCATTCATCAATTTTCCAAAATGAAGGTGAGTTTTCATTGCTTGGCAGGACTTCCAGAGCATCTTTATTCTAAAACTAGGAGCAAATTTGGACTTTATTATTAAGACTGGCATGCAATCTCTACATTGGGCCCAAAGTCTGGCATCCCCCCAGACACCTGTGCACATAAATGTCAGCCCCACACACGAGGTTTCTAAAGCACAGATTCCTGCTTACCTAAAGCCCATATAGGTAATTTTATCTCAGAGTAAGTATTGAGAGGCTCATGGCTCACTGCTGCTTTTCTTCCCCTAGGGTCTTCTTCAGCTCTTCCAAGTCTTATTCTTCAGTCCTCAGAAGCTGAAATAAGATGTTCATTTACCTTCACTGCAACTTCTGTTTTTTTGTGATGCTGATAGTTTCAGATCTGACAGAGCTGGTACAGTTCAGCCTTGAGAAGAGAAGGCTAAGAAAGGATCTTATCAATGTATGTAAACATCTAAAGATAGGGTGCAAAGAAGAAGCAGACTGGCTTCTTTCAGTGGTTCTCAGCAGCAACAAGCAATGGGCACAAGGTGAAGTGTGGGAACTTCAATCTGAGAACGACAGAACCCTGGCACAGATTGCCCAGAGAGGTTGCAAAACCTCCCTTCTTAGAGGTACTTTTTCCTTCAAAATCCTTCTAGATGTGGTCCTGGGCAAGTGGCTGTAGCTGGTCCTTTTTCAGAAGGGAGCTTTTACCTCCAGAAGTCCCTCCCAACCTCAACTGTTCTGTGGTTCAGTGAAAACCCTATGACTACAGGTGGTGGAGGAGTAACTATGTAAACAGGTTTCCTCTTCAGGAATAGTTTATATAACTGTGTTCAGTTAGAATAAATTTTCACTAGTGAAATCATACTTCAAAGAAAATCAATGAAAATGTCATTTATGTTTTATTGATGCTAGGACTTTGATGATTGCACCAATATACAAATAGATTATGGTGACAATTTGGACATATAAGTTGGTTAAGCCTGCTTTGTATGTCCCTTAACTTTCTTCAACTTTTTAAATGTGAAGTTTGTAATCTGTAAATGGCATATTTCCATGTAATTACATTCTCTTTTATTTGGTAAACAGAATTGTGATACTAATGCAAGTGCTGTACATGTTTGATACATAATCTGCTTTCACTATGCTTATTTTTTTAAAAGCTATTTATAGCATGATTTAAATTTTCCACATTAGTCACTAACTTTGTATTCCATACTGTGTAAGATGACAAAGCTAAAACAAATTATATGTATTTGACTTCTGCTTTCCTTGACAGTAATAAGCAGTGTTCAGTTAGATGCAGCTTTGGCATCAGGAGCATATTACTCTAATTGTATTACTCTGTCAGAAACCAAGAATTATTTGGTCAAAACTAAAAAAATATGTAACTTTAGTGCATCCCTTTGGTCTTAAAATAAGAACTAGGGCCATTTGACAATTATTATCAAGTGTGTAATTTGCTAGGCACTCTTATTTTGCAAAGTTTATATATTGTAAAATATATGTATGATCAAAAACGTATACTCCTTCAAGAATTTAATAAAATGTTGGGGTTTTTTTTAATAAGATACTATTTCTAACAAGATTTTCTGAATTAATGGTGATTTAGAGAAAGAATGACATTGCACTAAATTTGAATGTCATTCCATGTCGTAATCAGGTTCTCTCCACACCAGTAAAATACATTTGAATATAAACACAGCAAAGGAGGAAAATTTTCATACAGAAGTTATTAACTGATTTTCCTTTTGCCATGATCCATTTGCCTGTGATCCTGAAATTAATGAAAAAATTTTCTCTCTTGTTTGCAGGCTTCAGGCTTGTTTGCATCATACCTAGATTATAGATTTCGGGAAATTTGTTTCCTCCTCTTTGATAATATAACTTCTAGAAGAAGGAAGGTGGAGAGCACTCATCATCCTCTGAAGCAGTGAGAATTTGGCAAAGATATAGGATTCAAGTCTCAGGTGCTCAGCTGGTGAGAATCTGGGAATTGTCATGGGACATATGAGAAAAGCCTGTGCAGAAGGAATGTTCCCTCAATTCAAGCTGTTACCTGCACTGTCTCACTTTTTGGCTTACCTCCACCACCTCCACCACTCCCATCACCCCCCTGTAGCTTCTTAGTCTTTTATGTTAATTTCAGTGAACAATCCACATGCCTTTTGGGTGCATTCAGAATTTTTGCACTATGACCCTTGCACTAGGTCTGCAGGATACTCATACTCAAAGAGAAGTTCTACAGCGTGTACTGAACAGGGTTCTTTAGTTGTTTCATCTGTAATTCAGACAAAGAATACAGGGGAAATTCCTGGGTTTTGACTTAATAACTAATAACAATTTTTATGCCTGTACCACTCTGTTATCAAAGCATACTGATTCAGTAAAAATATTTAGGGGGTTAAAAAAAAAAATATTGAGACCTTGATTCAAAAAAACTGTTTTTTTCTAGCTGAAAATATAACTTTTAAAAAACATATGTTCTTCTGTTGTAAGGCTGAAATAATCCCATGTAATAAACGAGCACACATTAAAATTCAATTGCAGAAATAAGTTCTGGCCAGATGTCCCAGGTGTTATTCATCCCAATTCTACCTCTGCCAACAACATATGTCTAGACATATTTCTAAGAGCATATGTGACTCTCATCTATGATATATTTGTAGGTGTTTGTGCATGTGTGTGTATTGTTATTACTCAGATAAGCTAAGCTTTCTAAATAAGAAAATACCATTGATTCTAGGGGAAGCAGGAGAGCTTTATGGCTTTAGTCAGACAGTTCCTTCTCAGAAATAATTGTTTCTTTCCTTGTTTTTCAGTGCAAATGAATTTTCATTCATTGTTCATTTATAGGTCAGTAGATGCAAAAGCTTCTTAAGCAATCATTAGACTATGGTTAATACCAGGAAAGTAGCTGTACTCATATTATACAGCACATTCTTACACTGTGAAACTTTTCACTGTGTTTTCTGAGACATATTGACTTGCTTTACTTATTATTGACAAGGTGAAGGGTTAATGAAATTCAGGACTAATCAAGTAACAGGTAACCCCACATTGCAAGACAATTTCAACAATCCATGCAACATATTAAAATGTAAACTAACAGAAATGGTTCAAGAAAATCACTCAGTGACAAAATAGGCTATTCCATGAAAACAGGATCATTCTTAATGCAGCAGGCTGTTCATCAGAGTGAAGTTGCTAGTTTGTCTTCAAAGAAGGAGGACATGCTGTTGGATAAAATACAACAAATCCAGAAAATATATCATAATGAAATTTTTCTCTGAATTGTCAATGGCAATTAACACTAGCAGTGTGTGGAGGAAGCATAAAAATACACTGATGAAGCTATTTAGTTTTTTTAAGAATCACTACCATGAAAGAATGAGATGGCAAATGCCTGGTGCTCAGTGGAATAAATTTTTTTGCTTATTCTTAATAGCTCTTTCTCACCTGTAGAAAAAGGTCCAAGAACATACTTACTAAAACTAAAATACAAGACATTAAAATTTATAATTTGTTAATTTCTTGAACAAAAGCTATTGTTAAAATTTTAATTTTACAGAATTAAAAATTGTATAGTAATACTGAGAAAGTGATATATTATTCTTATGGATAAGAGAAATGGATTTAGCTTCCGTGTTAAACCTAGGTCAAGTAAAAATGTGGAAGTAGATGAAAAAAATTCATACTGTAACTGTCTGCTATACACTTATCTATCATAACATCAGATCCTGTTATTTCTTCATACATAATAAAGCAAATTAGAAATGTATTTCATTGGTTTCAGTTCTTGCGTCTTCACACTTCCTTGTTTAGTATACTTTTCTGAAAAATCTGTCAAGTTAAACCACTCAAATATGTTTATTTTTCATTTGCCTTCTTTCTTTTTTGGGCATAATGATATTAATATTACATTCCTTGCTCTGAAAAAATAGCATATTTCTATTAGATCTACATTTCCTTCCTTTCCATCTACTCTTTTCCTCTCATCTATGCTTATGCTTTTAGAGCTATTCTACTTTTCTTTCCCATTTTCCATTAAGTGCAAGGCTGCATGTTGCAGGGTTCCATATTTGTATTTCAATTTCCAAGAAAAGTGTGAATATTTCAAAATTGTCAACTTTAGAAATTTTGCAAAAAATTCCTGTAGTGTAAAGGGCAAAGTGCACTTCAAACCTGTTTCTGTATTGTTTTTCTGTGAAGAGGCAACACAGTTCAGCTGGCTACCTCTTTTGCTCTCATATTTTAGGAATTTTTCTGCAAAGAGGATTAGAAGAATTTCCTTTATCATTTATTGCTGCAAACTGTGTGGTCAGATTTTATTGTGATATGAGGCTCTGGTGAAAAAATAGAAAACGTTTGAGTGTAATCTAATTTATCCATGTGGAAGCTTGATTTAGAAGTGATTGGCGAATTGAGAAAATACAGGAAAATAAAGTAATCCTTCATATGAATCACAGCACAAAGATACAAATAATGGACTTTGACATTGACTCATATAAATTCTTGGATGAATGGACTAATGTTTGCAGCAGAATGTGTGTCAATTAAACACTGCTATTGTTATGTATCTGGAATAGAATCAGCATAAGCCTGGCAGTACACTCAAAAGTGGTCACTTGTGAATTCAGGCATTAATGGTTCAATGACAATACTTCTGCTTTGTTATTGCTTTTTGCTTTTTTAAAAATCCTTTTTCTGTCACAGTCTCTTTGGTATCTTATTTTGACAGGAAAAGTTGAATTTTTTAGAGGGATAAGCTAAATTAATTTCCAATTCTGCTTTCTTTAACTACTGTCTCATGTTCAGAATAGATCCAGAAGTCTATGGAGACTTCCCTCCAGAAGTCTCCTGAAATCTCTCTCTTTTTATCTTAAATGAAGCTGATGTCAGTTTTACTAAAAACACCACAGACAGGTGAGAGAGCAAGATACTGAGGAAACATTAATACTTCAGAAAACTAGAATTTCAGAGAGATATGAATCCAACACAAACTTTTAATATAACAAATTAACACATATAGGGGACATATTTCTATGCATGAATTAAGCACCGTTTTTTGCAGAATTCAAGGTAAATGAATTTTTTTCATCAAAAAAGATTCAGCAATTAAACCAAAATAGAAAATCTGCTTCAAATGTAGTTCTACATCATGAACAAGCCACTGCTTTGATCCTGTTACAACATGCATGCCTGTAATTGCACATATGAGAAATTTAAGGTTTCTATTGGAAAAATAGCTCAGAGATATAGTTAGCAGACTACACAAATCAAACAGGATTAGAACTGTGTCTATGAGTCAATGACGAGTAGCTGAAAAAATTTTTTTAGACCATCCAACTTTCTTTAAGAGTGAAACTGGCATAGTAAAGTAAGCACATGGGAAAATCTCTGGTACATCTCTCAGTCACACCCCGAGGGCATTAGCAGGCTTTAAAGCCCCGGATCACACATCATACCATTTATCATGTATTGCTGCATTATGTACTGATTCTCTTTTCCAAAGGTCATCTTTTCTTGTTCAGGGCATGGAGGAAGGACCTTTTCTTCAAAACTCAGTTCAGAAATTAATGTTGAAAATGAAAGGGAAAATCCATTGATCTTGACTCAAATAAATGATTTCTTTAATTATTTGAATATATTTACTCTGGTATTCATGCCTTTCTAAATAAAGCATTACTGAATACTAAGCCACGTGAATAGATGTGTGTGTGATTTTAATCTCCAGGATATGGAGCAGCATATGCTGATAAAGAGACTACAGCAAACTGATGTTTCTCAATTATTATCTCATTTAAGTGTGAAGAGGCTTTTCATGCACTATGGCTGTAGTACATACTGGTGTATGAGCTTTAAAACCAGCTTGTTCAGAGATAACTATGTAGTCATGTAATGCCAGTTTGTTGCAGGCAACAGCAATCAGGGCAAACTGGAGAGAGTCCTGTGCTGCCACTGCTTGGTCCTCATCAGCTCTTCAGCCTTTTCTTTGCATCCTGCTGCACCTGAAGTTCCATTGTGCACCTTGTATTCATCTGGACCACAGTATCCTCCTGCCAGAGAACAGTGTTTTAGTGAAGTGTCCCTCTCCTCAGTACAGCTGTGATGCAGAATAACTGAAAACTACTGCTTTCCTCTGGTCAGACAATTATTTTGATGAGGTTATTGCTTGTGAAAGGGCAGCACCTTTCAGCTACTCTTCTCACTGTGCTTTGGTTCCCTTTTTTCACATATACTACTAATAAAAACAAACAAACAACAAAAAAGGCTTCTCTTTTTTTTTATTCTTTTCAGGGAGAAATTTTGATCTTGAAAATATGGATAGTATATAAATACATCCTTAGTGCTCCTAGTTGTTATTCTTTTTGAGAAATATTTTAGTATTTGGGCTAAAATGTCCCCTTGCTTATGAATTTTTCAGCTGTGTAGCATTTCAATAATACACATGGAAACTGGCCTGTCTCATCAGCCTGCTGTTTACATCAAGTGAATAAAGCTATACATAGCATTTGTGTGAATATGAATATTAGATTTCAATACCTTACTACTGCTTTGTGATTTTTTGTCTACTTTATAACTCTTTCCTTTTTGACACTGTGAATGTATACTCACTCCACTGAACAACTTTCACCATCCTTAACTTTTTAGAATATTTTTTAAATCTTTACACTATATGTAGAATTGTTCAGAGATGGGACAGATACAAAAGACTCTAATATGATATTACACTGCTGTGATTATGCAGTTTAGAATAGACTGTTTCAGTTGGAAGGGATCTACAACAATCATTTAATTCTAACAGTTTCTAACAGCAGGGACTCGTGTGAATTTGGAATTGGGTAGGAATAACTTAAGCTTCTCTATGCCTCTTCAGGAAGATGGTATTTATTACTGGTATTATTATTCAGTCCTAAAATATCTAATCAAAACTAGGTAAAGAATAGTTTCATTCTGAATTCATGCCATGCACATGTAAATTTATGTAGTTTAAATTATCCTCCTTATATGTTGCTCTGCATTATTTTCTCCTGAGTTACTTGTTAGAATAAATCCTTACAAAAACAATTCCTTACTGGGACAAAAATATACCTGATTGTAGATTGACCCTGCATGATAGATCCCTTCCTGAAGGTACAGGTTCAGGCTGGACAGATATTAATTTCCTGCCAAGTACAGACTAGATCTTCTGTAATATTATGTATACAATACAAGCCACAAGGCTTGCAGAGATCTAAACTCATGTTGCGAGCATTGTGCTCAAAAGCGTTGCTTGCTATGGATAAAATGGAATGTATAACTCATCTGTACAAAAGTAGAATAGTGAAATGTTGAACACTGGTTAAGGGTGGGAGCAGGAAGAAAATAATAAAAACCTTGGGGAAAAATAGGAGGTGAAAGCAGATAATGTAAATGGGGAAAAAAAGCAGAAGTGAGAAGTATGTGACTAGCATTCAAGGACTTGATCCTCGGTGATTTCAGTCTTTTGAGGGAAGATTTTTGAAGTACAGTTTTCTAAAGCTGATACAGAATAATTTCAAATGCCTAATTTCTTTCTTTTTCACCAAATGCTCCAGTATTATCAAACACAAAAAAAACCAAAAAACAAAAAAACAAACAAACAAACAAACAAAAACCAAAAAACAAAAACCAGAAAAAAAACCCCCAAAAACCAGAAAAAAAGTCTTAAAATTCCAGATAAAAATTTTCTTGTTTTGCTGAGTAAATAATGAATTCCAAAAGATGAACTCTGAGCACTCCATCTGTGACCTGTTCCCAAATATAAAGATAATTTAGACTATTCTTTTTTTTATTTCAGGAGAGTTACCTGACTGTTTCCAGAAATGGGACCATGTTGCTCATATGCTTTCTGTCATCATAATCCTATTTTAAATGGTGAAATAAATATAAAATAAGTAATCCAAAATAGCAACTTCAGAAAAAAAAAAAAGTGAAGTACATATAAATAGGTATTTGGGTTTTTAATTGATTCTGAAATCTGACCCAAATTTATCAGTGAAATTTAAATTTCAGTGCCAACTGAAACAAGCCTATCTCAGGACATCCTTCAAAATGAAAAACCATATGGAATTTAGAGGTAGGAAGTGGAAGTATGATACATGTTCAGTCTCATCTTAGTCTTCTTTTTGTACCTTTTTATAGCTACTTTTAAAGAATGGATATCTAGGCATATATTGGTATATCCTCATATTTACCTCTCTAGTTGCCTTTGATAAAACTTAAGACATGAACACGAGTATATATATAAGAAAAAAACCCATAGAAATGGAAAAGTGACCTGCTTTAACAGACTGACTATTCTTACACCATCCCAACTGCTACAATGAAACCATAAATATTGCATAGCCATCTCTCTCTATTACTATGTATTAAAATGTACCTTTACATTGCATAAAGTCTTGTTTACTTGCTAGGAATTACAGATTTGAGGAAAATGAGGAAAAGGAGGAAAAGGTATGATTTAAAAAGTATGAATTAAAGGAATGAATTAAAAGTTATGAATACTTTAAAACATGGGTTTGGTTTTTTTTTTTTACTTCTAAGGTTTAGAGCAAAAATCTGAATACTTCGTGTGAAACATTTCCTCCCCTCAGACCTCAAAACACAAATTACCAAGCCAAGTAAGCACAGCAGAACCTGTGGAAGATGCAAGCACTGACACAAAGCTAATTAATGTACATCTGTATAATTACCCAGCTAGGCAGGAGGGAATGATAGATCCTTTAATCCTATTAAGAGTACCTGAGATAATACTTTGCATTTCAATTAAAAAGAAAAGGAAAAGATTTCTAAATACCCCCCTCATGAAGCATCAAATTAATGGAGTGAAAACTTGAAAGCACAGTAGAGATCAGCTTCTTTAGTTATCCCATACAGCCAAATCAAAGTATTTTGTCTTAGATTTGTGAAAAGCAAAGAAAGAGTTGGGTTTTTCTGGTAGGGTGTTGTTTTTTCCCTTGAAAAAAGGTTTAGAAAAGTATTTTCATGCCATCTGCTTACTAAATAGTAGTTTTGCACGTATTTGATAAATAAAAATAATTATAACAAATAAGAATTTTCTGTTTCTTTTGTCTTCATTGAATGTCACTGTGACATTAGTGACATTAGTGCATTAGGAATTCCTAAACTATTTACTTGTGTTGTGGCAGTTGTCACTGCTCCTAAATCAGAGCCAAATACTGTGGTAAAAATCAAATAAACCTTCATATCATTTGGTATCACAGAACCACAGAATACGATGAGTTGGAAGAGACCCACAGGGATCACTGAGTCCAACTTCTGGCCCTGCACAGGACAGCCCAACAATCCAAATGCTTCTTGAACTCTGTGAGGTTTGGTGCTGGGACTACAGTCCTGGGGAATCTATTCTTCTTCACCCCTCTGGGTGAAGAAGCTTTTCCCAATATCCAGCCCAAACCTCCCCTGACTTAGCTTTGTGCCATTCCCTTGAATCCAGTCATGGGTCACAAGAATGAACTCAAGAAGTTTCAAAACTTAATTAAAAGAAAGTTTCTTACAGAAATCCACAGCATTTTTTTCAGAGACATCCAGATACTGTCTATTCACACCATAAGAAAAGTAAGTGTTAAGTCCACTTCTGTGTCTGATCATCAGTCATCTTTCTATGAGGAATAATACTTTGTCCACTTTGTAAGAGAAGCAAGACCTATATTACTTAAGTAAACTAGAATTTTAAAACAATTGTTCTGAAGGACAATGTTGTATCTGTACATATTGAAAATTTTCAAAGAAAGATTTTAATATGGTCCAAAACAGTCTATTTTCTGTTTGGCAGCTATTAATCACACAGAGAGAGAGATTTTTCCTTCTCAGAATTGCTATTGAGACTACTGATGTGTGGCTGGGTCTGATTTCCCAGGTGACTAAGATAAAAAATATTTATTCGAAATAGAAAAAATAATTTGTGCTGACACAAAAGCAAGCCTAGTAGCTTTCATTCCTGTTTTGCTAAATATTCTTTTACTATTTATCAGCCCACATCACATAATTGCTTCAGTACTAAATAAATATAAATACTATTTCCTTGTCATTAAAAAATGCATAAATATGTCAGAAGAAAAAATAGTCCATATTGCAAGCAGATAAATGTATGTTTGAAACCTTAGCAGCTTCAGAAGCAAGAATTCTTCTGAATTTTTATAATCAATTCCTGAAATGAGGTAAATATCAGCTGTTCTTGTCTCCTCTGAGGAAAGACATTTTTCTTTTTAAGAATTATGGGTTCTAGTACTGCCTTGTCTTTTTCCACTCCTTGTTGCTTCTCATCCTTTCTCTCTCCTCTTGCCTTTTAGATGTTCCTGGCTTCAACTTAGTCTTAATGAAGTTGAAATTCTAATGTTTCCTCAAAGCAAACAAGCAAACAAAAAAGCCCACCCTATATAGGCAATTCTCATCCTCCCTCTGTTTATTAGTTTGAGGAAGAGGGAATGCTGTCAGGATTTATATTCTGCAATTTCAAATCTTGCAGACCGGCTGAATTTCCCAAAATATTGGTATAAATTTCATGTGAAAATGAGACTTTGCTATGTTTCCCTTAATATTTCTCTGTAAATCTCCTCACATGTGACTTCCATTTTCTATGTTTTTCTGTGATGTCCTGTGGTCATCAATTCAAAACTATCCTGAATAAAAGTATATTAGTAGTAATAAGACTTCTAAAAAAAAGGTAATCTGTGGGGATACTCAGTGCCAGTTTAATGATGGAAAGTTTTCTGGAAAGTTGAATACAAACAAGTATTCTCTTCTAGCACTGTTTAGTTTCTCTGTTTAGAGAAACAATACTAAAAACCCCCAAAGTACCACCCCACAACTACTCCTTCATCTATATATTTGCTAACCAGTTATTCTCTTTATTGTTCTGTATATTTTTCAGCCCTGTTCGATGAACTCAATATGTGCTATAAATTCTTTATACTGCTTTCCTCATAGTTCTATATCATATATATTATTCTTAGTTGAATAATACAGCACTGTTTTTTTATATATTATTATTTTGTATCTTCAGAACTGCCTACTTCCATTGTTTAACTAATTGATCCAATATACTGAAACCAAAACCAAAAATTATCCAGTTCCAGAGACATTATCAAGTGAGTTTTTAAAAAGAGAAAGCAAGAGAGATGTAAGGAAAAGCTACACTCTTGTCTTTCAAGGTTGAGCATTCTAACTTCTTGCTAAAAAGTGAGAACAAAACTTGTTCTTTTCAGTGTGACTCACTCTTCAAGTCATCTTTTTGATCACTGTATGCAACTGGTGCTGAGCATTTTGACTACACTGCAGTAGTATTTTACCTTTCAAGTTTTTAATTGAAAGTTCTTATTTAAGTTCTTCACCACAAATGTAAGCAAAATTCTTAATCCTTAAATGCTTAAATATGGATATATTTACCAATTAAGAAAATGGAAGGGATTTTTCCAAAGGACTTGCATAAAATGGGTTACTCAAATTTATATGGAGGGAAAAAAAAGGAAAGCAAAAGCTGTTTTGATCTGACGTCCTTGTGGCAGAATCTAGATTAACAATAGGAAAGAGATTATGTGTATGTCAGATTATTTTTGAAACTTTAATTCCTTAAGTTTTCAAACACTTTTTTTTTCGGGGGGGGGGGGGGAGTGGGGGATGAGGAAAAAAAATCTGTAAATATTTATGGGGGAATCCTGCAAACTTAATTTTGCAAGTCTTCCTTGAACACTTCTTAACCTAAGAGAGATTTTAGCCATCTCCTCCATTTGAGATGTTGGTACTTCTTGCTTTGTCCCACAACATGTATTTTAGACCTCTCCCTTAGTACAAGTTTAACTGCACTCCAGGCAGGGTATTGAGGGGCGTTCACTCATCCCTCACTCTCTAAAAGCATTTCTCCTATTTCAATTGCTTACATTTTTCCTTTAATTTACTGATGTGTTACCAATTACTTCTGGGAAATTGTTTTCTGTTTTTTAGGACAATTAAAATATCACTTAACTATATACCCTATAGTTTCAAAATATGTTGTTACATTTTTACAGCTAATATTAATCCGAACAAAAAAGTCAAGGAAAAGTGTGTTCTGAGATTATTGATATTTCTGGCTAATTATAAAGTAGATACTGCTTAATGATGAACTTATCTCCTATGTTTAAGTTACCAAAATTTATATTGTCAGTGTCTCAAATGGCTTATTTCCATTCAAGCTTCTAAGAATATGATCAATTCTAATTTTCTTTTTGATAATATTACTGTTTTTTCCACAATCATATCCTGTGTTCTCTGGAGTTTTATCACTCAGTCTTTCTTTAGTTCTGTTTTTTATCTTTATATCAATTCCTTACTGTCCCCTTTAATTCTGCAAGTCCTTCCTGAATGAGACCTATTGCTTATGTGAATTTCAACTCCACTTCTAAATATACTAGAATTAAATTTATCAATCTTTCATATTCCTCATGTCCAATCTCATATTTTACTGGTTTTCAGTATCTTTTCCTAAGTCCCAGAAAGCCAACATAAGGAAAACATATCTCATTTTCTTCTGAAACCTTATTGAATTCCTTTGTTTTTTTGCTGTGATGTTTAATTGTTCTTGTCTTTGAAACACAAAGCATCAAGATGTTGTCATCTTTTCCTTTCCTCACTGAAGTCAGCAAAGCCTGCAGAATCCTAAAATTTCCTTCCTTTTCCCCCCTGCTAATAAATTGTAGATCTATGCTCTTTAGTTTTGATCCTCTGGATGCTTATCCCAGTAATATTAATGGACTTATTGAATCCAATGTCAATGATGCCAATGGCATTCTTGTCCACTATTTTAAATGTAGAGGTTTTTGATTTGGTTTTGGTTTTCTTTTTTTTTTTTTTTTAAATTTATAGAACTGTTTTTCCTGGGTTTTTTATGACTCCCTTTTAATATTCTTGCAAGCTCTTGAATGCAAACACAGAGTATGATGACTTCCTAGACCACATTTTATTTTCCTCTTATATTTCTTCCCTTTGCTTCAAATATCACTCACATTAGTAATACTTGCTTCTGTATGCTGCCAAAGAAAGTAATTTCTCATGTATTACAAAATATTTATATTGGTCTGTGAGCCCAAAAGCCATTCCATGTGCTCCTGGATCTGCCTTTCAGATGTCCATGTCTTCAGGAGCTTTCTTTAAATATTTAAATATTTCTGAATAACATGGACTCACTTATGACTGAGTTATGAGGCAAAAATGAATATTAGTACAAGCAGACATGCATCGCCAAGACTTGTCAGAAAAATTAGACGAGCTCATCTTTAAAACATGGTCTTTGTTAATGCATGACTGATTATATTGTTGCTACTTTCTTCTGTAGTTCTTACTTGTGACATTCCAATGTATTGAAATTACATTACATTAGAATGTTCTCTGTGAATAAGCTGTGTTTTTTGCTTAATTTATCAGCATCTTGTGGAAATCTAAGATGAAGCACTGTAATGGTTTAACACCACCTGGAAATTAAACTGCAGAGAAGTCACTCCCCTTCTTCCCACTCTCTCCAGTCAGAGAGGGCCAAAGGCAAAGACTGTGGTTTGAGATAACAATTTACTGAAAGCAAACAGCAGTGGAATAAAAAATGTGTAGTAATAACAGCAATGTTAATAACAAGCAAAAAGAAAATGTACATTAAAATTGTTCACTACCTTGACTTAATTCTGAGTAGCTGCCAAGGTGGTTCAATTCTGTCCCATGCCACTGCATTGGACTTCTCTACTCTGCTGGGTCAAATTCCATGTGGCACCACCGTATGGGCTGCTGCCCTCATTCTGCTTCTTATAAATGAACAAACTTTTAGATGCAATTAAATGGGGACAAAGTCCTCAGAGGAAAAGAGAACTGTTTATTTGTAAGGATTCAGCTGAGCTGGGTGTGTTGAACTCCCCCCAGTGTTGAGCACACACACACCCTCCAACATAATGTCTGCATTTTTTACACCCTTTCCTAGCCAGGGCTGGTCCCTGTCCCCTTTCCCATTGGATGGGTATTCAAGAACCTACATCCTCTCCCCACTGTCTACTTTTCTGTCATGTCCCCTCTCATCTTATTTCCCTTTTGGTCACCACACTCCTCTCCCAGTTCACAACAACACTCAACAGATAAACTAGAACAAATCCAGACCTAGATAACAACACACAGAGAACAAAACTAACAACTTTCATTCTCTGCTTAATAACCTTTTGGCTCCAGCAAAACATTGCTTCATCTCTCACATGCTGGACTGGATTCCTTGTGGCTGCTTCCAGCACCGGCACTGCTCTCCTCCACTCAGCATGGGCTCGGCTTCCTTGCTGCTGCTTCATTCCCGGCAGCTGCTCAGCTGTGTTTGCCATTTGCTGTTATTTTCTTCCTGAGGGGACAGAAAGGGATGGGAGCAGTGGGGGAAGGACAGAGCCAGCACTGCTCCCCACAGTGATCAAAAAGATGACTTGCTGGTACTGGCAACTTCCCCTAAAGAAGACACAGAACAAAATTAAACACTCCCAGGGGTATGTTCCTTGTTTCTCTCTCCAAAACCATGCCCTAGAGAGATGATTTGAGTCATATAGAATAGCAATTTAGCCTTTCTCCCACGGCTCTAAGCTCATTATGAGCAAAACTCAGGACAGCGATTATTTTATTTGCCTTTCATAATCTCTCTTACATCCATTATTCAAATAATTATTTCAGGGAAGGCTATTTTTTTTTCTGAATATGGTAGACACATTTTATTGATATGTGTTTATCAGGAATGTACTGAGAAACACTGGCTGTGAAAAAGGACATGGTGGAAAAGAGATTAATTCAGAGCAGTTCAGAGTAGCTGTGAGATGAAGCATAGGGGAAACCTCATCCTCCTAATCCTTATGTATGAAAGCATTGGATGGATAGATCCTCCTGGCTAAAATATGAAATCTTCAACTTCTTCAATGAGTAGTTGCAAATACACAAACATTGTCTATCAATTTGCATTATAACCATCTGCTTAGATGGCATTATTCCTAGTCACAAGTTGATATGACAGCTAACTAGCCAACAAATGCCACTTCAGTTACTTGGCAGCCTTCAACTCCACAGGAGGCTTTTTCCTGTTGGAAAGAATATCCTTTTAACCTCCAAACTTCGTCACATCAGTCCCACCTGTTCATACCAGCATGCCAAAAATTCAGCATGAAAGAATTGCTAGTTAACACTTTTGCAACCCAAAGGAGGTGCATGCAGGATGTCAAAATGTGTTATAGGTCACATTAAGTAAATATTTACAGCACCTTAACAAACAAAAATCAAGTCAAAAGGAGATGCCAGAAGGTTATGTTAAACAAAATGGAGACAGACTCATAAACATAAAACGGGATTTAATTTACACTTACCTTTTCACAGAAGAGCAAGAGTGGAAAATTGAGAGTACTGACTGTTTTTGTGGAATAAAAAATCACAGCCATAAAATCACATTTGTCCTGAATAGACTTTGTTCTGAAGTACTTTCTTATTTTCTGATGTTATTGTAACATTGTCTTAAAAATATTTTAGACTTTTTTTTACTGAAAACCATTTTAAATCTTAACAATCACTGTAGAGTAGAAAGAACTACCTAGATCAACGTTTTACTGCAGCAGTTAAGCATCCCAAATTTTAGAAAGAGTTTATGTTCTGATTTAGAGGAGCCAGATTATCTGAAGAAGCAAACCCTCAACAGAATATTGAAGCAAGTAGATATGATGTTATGTTGGAAAACGGAGTATTTTTAACAGGAATTCTATGCAAAGCAAAGTGTTGTCTTTGGAAACAGAATTAATTCATCATGATTGAAAGTGTAGTCAAAAATTAAATAGGGATGAACGAATTTAAGAAGTTCTGAAGAATTTTTTAAAAGAAGAGGAAGACTATGCAGGAGAGAAAGTAATTTAAAATTACTTAAAACAACTGATTATTTAGTAAATGAGAATATGAAAACTTTTTTTTTTTCATTCTTGTCATTTGCCAGAAGGATCAGGCTCCAAATTTGATCAAACTGATTTTCCTGTAGAAAATTTTCTGTAATTTTTATATATTGCTGGAACTTGGGTACTGCAGATGATATAAAATGGTCACCTAACTTGAAACAGATTTTCCACAAACGAATTGATGTTGTGGAGAAAACTACTAGTATAAGATCCTTCAGAAGCTGCTTAGTATTTCTTCACCTGCTAGCTTTATTATTTGCTATAAATCTCTAAATAATTAGAGTGACATATTGGAAATTTTAAAAATGTGTATTAACAGAAAGCATATATTTTAGAGTACATGTTTATTACCATGGTATGAACACTCAGATATCCAGCATCTGCTGAGCTCCTCTCTTTGGATTTCAGCATTAATATTTTTAATTTAAAGATTTTGTTGATAGTAGATGATTGACTGTGCTTTGTAAACACATTGCACTGCTTGCACAAGTTAATCTCTTCATTTTTTTCTTCTCACAGGTGCTTTTGCACATTTGACATGAAAATGGTTTTTCCCATGCTAAAGCAAGATCCTGCACTGTTGGGATAGGAGCTCTGAAAGTCTGGAAGCAGACAGAATTTGATTGAAGCCTTGTGGCTTGTTAAAACCTATGGGTTTGAAGCAACCACAGTGACCTCCTCCTACAAGGTATTGGCACTCACTTTTGTACTGAACTCCAATAACAATTGATTTCCCTGGCACAGAACACTGTGACTTTGCCTTCAGTGGTGCCACACTGCTACTTGGCCTTGGTCATTCTTGTCTCAGTGGGATGGTAGTGGTGCTCAGGGAGCACTTATCCATATTTTCCCTTGAAAAGAATGCATGGGGGAAAATTATTCTTAGGAGAGGTCAGAAATTATCAATGAAAATTTGCAAATAAAAAAGACAATTTTTAGACTGTTATTCCCAATATCATATGTAGTTGTTTTTAGCAAGTAGTCTCACCAATCTTTCTTATTCATTATACACAATAAATTAAATGTTCAATTTCTCACCCTCTTTGAACTTGGTCTCCAGTTTATTGAATTAAAAGTAAAATGCTGATGCTTCCCTGACTATGAAAGCTCTCTGTCCCTTGCTTAGAAAATCAATACTAATTTAACCTAGACCTTCAGATTTTACCATGTTCCACCTAGAAAATATAAGGCAATACAGGTAACAGGGAAAATCAGCACATATTTTCATTTTTCCTGCTTTTTTCCAGTTGCCTAAAACAGCAGAAACTTTGGAGTTAGACCAGTCTGATGCTCTCATTTTCTTTAATTTTTTTTGCAATTGAACTCAAGGAAGATGAAGTTAATGGTTTTGCTTCAGTGAATATGGGAATGCGAAAATATTTACTCTTGTTTGTTGTCAGAATGTGCTATGCATATTACAGACCAACAGTTTACTTTCTAATGTTTAGTAGTTATTATATAGCTTTTTCTTCCTGATTTGTTTTTAGGGTTTTTTTTTTAAATATATGTTTAATAAAATAAACACAGTTATCTAATTATGGTAGTGCAGTTCTAGCCTTTATCTTGGAAATAAAAGAGCTACTAAGCACCACTGATATACTTTTCACTGGGTTTATAATAAGAAAAAGAAATGCATAACACCATAAATGCAGCAACCCTGCATGAAGCTTATTGGATCTCAATGTACAACATCCCTTTGAGCCAGAACTGTGTCTTTCTGTGGTAATTTTTAATCCATTTTACAATATTGGAATTACCAATATTATGAGCCTTATGAGCCTTATGAGAAATCTGTGTCAGAAGTAAAACCCTTTCACTCTTGTAAAAAATGTGTGGTTTTACAAAACAAAGCAGAAGTCAGTTTTCAGGTGATGGTGTTTTTCAATAAGTTTTAATAACACTTTAATAGTCTCAACTACTCTCAGAAATCTATGATTGTGTTTTCTTGCTCTTACTTCCTTTACCCCTTCCTTCTCCACATCTCTGAGGATTCTGAAGCAGGAATTACAACCATTTGTGTCACAAATGAGCATAAGCAAACAAACTGTGCTGCTGATTCTGGTAGCTGCCCATATATTATCTACAGTTGTTTTAAAATTAAGGTGTAAAATTGGGCTCACCAGAACCTGAATGTAGGAAGGCCTCAATTACACTCAGAAAACTCAATGTCCTTTGAGAAGAAAGCCAAAGATATTCCCTGGAGTTTTTGCAGACAGTACTTTTTCTTTTTTATTAATTTAAAATGTTTACATCTTTTTATACATGAGAAGAAGAAAAGCTGCAAACTGAAACACACACCACAGAAGTGTTTTTTTTTAACTTCTAAAATCAAATAGAATTCTAGAAATTATTCTCTTTCATGAGAAACAATGATCTACATCTATTGAAAAGACATGAATTTAGGGACCTATTATTGCCATAGGGTTATTTTTCAGTGTTGAATGGAACCTTCACTATGGAACATATTGGGTTTTAAATAAGAAAATCCTCCATCATAAGAAGAAAAATGAATTATAAAACATCTACAAATGGAGAAGCTTTTCTTTAATAAATGTCTCAAATTATCCTAGGTAGCTCAGTGTCTCAGAAATTATGCAGATCTATTTTTTTATAGAGTGCCATAGAATATTTATAAACTGCCCCTTGTGGCAAGACAGTTGAGGTCAAAGCAAAATGAAGCATTAGATATGACACAATGTATTAAATCAAAATCATTAGTCAGTGTCCAAAAATGAAACATAGTAATGCACTGTTAAAATCCTAAATAAAATATCTATTCCTGAATTCAATAAATATATGCCAAAATACTCTCCTTGGTGAGGGTGCTGCAGAAACTCCTTAATGGATTTTTCCTTGACTCAAGCTGCAAAGACAAGATTCATGTAATAGAGGCTTCCTGCTCATACACTGCCTTTAAAATTCATTTCAGGAGTCTATGGATGACTCTATGGATGAGTCTATGGTCTCTGCTGACCTCACTGTGATGCTGGGAGAAATCTGTTTTGCAGAAATTAGGCTGAGACCCTTCACGAGCCCAAGCTCCCAGATATATGCTGCTCACAATTGCAACTGAAGCAAATTGACATCAGAATATCAAGTTGTACAGGGAATCACTCATCAGCTTGTGGCTGCCACAAAATAATCCTTGGAAATTGCCCAGGAAGCACCTTTTGTAAGGTAACATAATAACATTCAGTAGGTCTAAATATCCAGACCTATTAATCTAATCTCTTGTACAAATTTGCCCACCATACAATGAACAAATCTACATACGTGTTCTTTTTTCAACTATAAATGAAACAAAAAATTGCTGTGTATGAAGTAATAATTTTAAAACTGTAATTAATTAGCAGTTAATTATTTCCCAAAATTTTGTATTCCTATTTATAACTTCCAAAGAATATAAGTTGATAACTAATTACTATTGCACACATATATTTAAGTAATGAATTTTTTTTTAATAGGCCAATTCTAATACACTGAGCTATTTGCCCCTAATTGAATAAGTTGAAATTAGGGAAAAATTGAAAAGATTGAAATGTATATTTTTACTGTTCTTGTTGACAAGTAAAAAAAAAATCTCAGTGAAAGAAAGTCATAGAGAAGGAAAGAACTTTATAACATGTGAAAATTTCTAGAAATAGTGTGATAATATCTGATATTATTGTGGAGTGATGAAAGGAACCGAAGAAGCTGAGACTAGAAAATTCCAGTCCTCTGCTAAAGTGAAAATAATCACATAATTGATGACTGGATAAAACCCCTTGACTCAGGGTAAAGTTGGCAGCTCACTGGGAGAGTTGTTAGAATAGTGATGGCAAATCATACCATATATTCTTGGGTTGATCCTGCCCTTGCACTGCCCTTTTGTGATCCATTCGACCTCTTTTGCAGCCAGACATTCCTGATAACTCTTATATATCTTTCACAAATACACAATATGTTAAATACAAATACATTATTTGCCTAGGAACTGTTTCAATATAGAAATCTCCTTGAGTTTGGGTAACTGAAATTTATCTCTGCACAAAGATATTCCCATATACTTTTTGCTTATTCTGCCAAGAACATCTCTATGAAATTATATTTAAACACACCAAAGAGTTTAGTTAAACAGGAACCCACAAAAAATACAAGCAGTAATACTTAAATATTATTTAAGCTTATACAACTGCTGTAACTTAGTGCCAGAATTACTTATAGTTCAGAAAAAGAACTAAGTAGAAATTATACATTTCATGTGGAATTTCAATCAGGAAACTTAGAAGAAAGCTTAGAAGTAGATTAACTATATATATGAATTCTCAAATAGACACAGTTTTATCGCCGAGTATTCTCATAGTTCCTTATGAGACCCAAGTAAAATTTTCCATTTATATTTATTTTTTACTTTTCTTCGCTGATTTTTATTATTCACCAGACTTTTAAAAACCTGTCTTGGTTTAGGGCAAATGTGGGAGAAAACCTCTAGAAAGCTAATTCAAGCAGCCCCTCTCTCAACTGGTTCGGAAAAAAATTTCCTTAGAGAAAAGTGGAAAAAAAAGTTTATTTAACAGGTGAAGACTTCACTAGCCCAAAAAAAGAACAATATTAAACAATAATGCCTTTTGCCACTCCAAAAGAGATGAAAAACTCAGAAAGTCCCTTTTGTGGGCTCTAGCTCAGCTCACTCAGTCTCTCATCAGTCCTTCTGGTGCTGGAAATGCCACAGCCCAGACCCGGCCTGATGGGCCACAAGTGTGAGCTGCCAGTACTCTGCTGGGCTTTCAGTCCAGAGCAGGTTTAAACTGTTCCAAGAAAATGGAAAAAAAACCCAAAAACCCAGTCCAGGGAACTTCTCTGCCTTATCTAACAAAAAACTAACTAAAAGCAAAGGAGAGCTCTGTCCCGCTGTCCATCCATCCGCAGACAACACAGTCCAGAAGCAGGAATGTGGAGGAGTGAGTGCAATTTCTGAAAACAAGCTGTGCACTCTTTTTCCTCCTTCCCCCTTCACTCTCAGAACCAATTTTAAAGGTGCAAAACTTATTTCTGGACTAAACAGGTGAATGGGGATATGAGCATCATAAGGCTCCCATCAAAACCTCAGGACAAAAGCTGAGAATAGGTTTTCACTCAAAGTCCGGGGGTAATGGCATGAGAAATAACATAAGTTAAATAGCTAAAGTTTTGAGACAGCTTGGAGCCACTTCCAATTTTTGTCTGAAATAAAAAACAAGCACAAATAACCATAAGAAACAAAAATATAGTCTGGTTGATCTACGTTATTTACTTATTTTATTACCTCAAAATAAAGCAATCTATTATTTTCCTTAAAAAATTAAGAAATTCCTTTTCATTTTTTTAAATTGCAGCTCCTACTCAAATAAGCTGTTCAGACTTCAGTTCACTGTATTCTGACCCCACAGAATGCTCTGTTCAGTAACTCCCTGATGGAGCTCCTCCAATAGCACTGAGATTGGTACAGATGAGAAATAAACTGCCATGGAGAAAGTAGAAACATGCATTTCATGTCTCCAGCACCGTATCAATCCTTTGGATCATCATCAGGTTTACTCATGTGATTTGGGATAATAACTTCAGTGTGATAAAAAAACATATGTGGAAAATATATTATTTGTATTATTTGTGAAATTATTCTGTGTTACCTATGTTATCCTAGGTATGTTGGTTGTTCCCAGAGAAAACTACTAATGGAATGAACAGAAACACTCACCTAAGTGATTCAATTTTCCTGATTTTTACAGTCTCTTTTCACAGGCTGAGAAGCTCAGGAAGGCGGCAGCAGATGCAACAATTGAGCCAAAAATTCAATTAGAAAAATTGTTGACTGAAGCTGCCTGCGGTTTATTTTTTGTGTCTTTATTTCTTTACTAGAGCTACAGCAAAGAGGACAAGCTGTTATTATTAGAAGAATAAACAAAACCTTTTCTTGCTTTTTTCTATGTTGGTATTCTCCATATATGAGGAAACTGAAAAGGAAAAAAAAACTCCAAAAAACAACACATCACCACAGCCAAAACCCAAGTTCCCCTTCCCCTCTTTCTTTCCCAGAAGAAAGATACTTCTATGGAAATATGTTCAGCAGGAATAAAAAATCCTCGAGCAAAATAAAAGCAAAGAAGCAAAGAAAATGTTACAGAATAATTTGGAAAAAAATCCCAGGAGAAAATACTCCTTGTGGCAAGGTTAGCTGGTCTTTTGAGCTCCCTCTAATATGAAACATTATTCAAGTTTTATGTGTCAAGAAGGATCTAGTAGAAATGAATGGGCTAGAAGATCTTATGCATAATTTCAACTTTACATAGAAAAATGTTCATACTGCAATTGTAAGTACATGTATCAATAATGCTTTAAAAATTTTAAAATGAGAAATACACTCCAAAATTTATTAGAAAATTATATCAGAATGAGGGAAATACAGAAAACCATAGAGATTTTTATATAATTGTTATATTTTAAATCAAAAGGTCCTGGTTTAACACTTGTGTCATAACAAGTCTTCCAAGCATCCTTCTTTGCAATAACTGCATGAAAAGTTAAAGTTAAATGGAAAATAATAGGTAGGCTTAGTAAGCAGAATTTTTTTTTTTTATTATTGCATTTAGGCATTTCCCAGTTCCCGGCAGTGCCACATCCAGCCCTGAGGTCCCAAACACAGGAAGGACATCAACCTGTTAGAGTCCTGAACTCAGGTCGCACAGATGATGGGAGGCCTGGAGCACTACTCCTATAAGGAGAGGCTGAGAGTCTTGGGGTTGTTCAGCCTGGAGAAGAGAAGGCTTCAGGGACATCTTTTTGTTGCCTTCTAGTGCCTCAAGTGAGCCTATGAGAAAGATGGGGAAAACTTTTTAGCAGGGCCTGTTTTTGATGGCACAAGAAGTGGTGGCTTTAAACTGAAGGATGATTAATATGGATTGGCTGAAAGGAAAACATTTTCTACAATGAGGGTGGTGAAACACTTGGAACAAGTTGGCCAGGGAGGTGGTGGTTGCCCCATTCCTAGGAACATTGAAGGTCAGGTTGGAGAGGGACCCTGAGGAACCAGATTGAGTTGAAGTTTACAGAGGAGTTGGCTTAGGTGACCTTTGAAAGGTCCATTTAAATTCAAACTATGCTGTGTCTATGTGATCTGTGCTTAAAACCAATATGCAAGTCAATTGATAAGGGATGACTAAATTTTTTTTATTTGTTTGCTTGGTTTTTTCATTTTCATTTCATTTCCAGCCCTACAATAATGAATGGAAATGAGTCAAAAGCTTTCAGCAGTGTTTTGTTTGTAGTAAATGCATTTTAGTGTGTCCTACAGGTATACAGGCCATGTCTAATTCTAAAGGGAACCGATCCAAGAGCAGGGTAGAAATTTGGCTTTCAACAGCACTATAAATCAGGTACAGGTTGTGGTGACCCTGAGTGGCAATCCCTGCGTTGGGGAGACTCAAGATGCTTCCCTTAGGGGCTGTTTTGGCCATGATCTTTTTATCACCCGGCTGAGCCCGACCTGGGGGGAGGGAGAAACCTGGTGTCTCCCCCTGAGTGTGCCTGGGTCCCTAACATCTCACCACGCCGATGAATTAAACATCTGTGCATACTTTGCAAAGGCTTCCTTACTCTTGACTTTATTAGCATGTATTCTGGCTGCAACAACAGGTGGTGTCTCTGTGACTCTTCAAAATATGCAAAGAGTCATAACCTATAGATCTTTCCAAGTGGTATCCCTCACTTTCCAGAGCCTCATGCCAAGATTGTATATAGTATTGATATCTCCAAGATCATGATTACAGTTCTTATGTCCAAAGCAATTAAAATCCTCTCTCCTATCTCACGTCACACCCCACATGTATGTCTTGCTATGACCGGATGTACTATTTAAAATGAGAAAATCTACTTTATTTCACCTCCAGAATACCATGAAATTAGGAACGTCCAATAGAAAAGGTTAATACATGCCCAGTAAGAAATGTTTTGTGTTGAGATCGATGAATGTGTAAGCACTGAAGAGGAGATACCCCCAGAATTCTTTTTTAGATTTTCTTTTTAGGGGGTAAGTGATATGGTTGGTGAACATACTGTTTGCCTCAGCATGTTTGGGTTTGTTTGGATTCATTTGTATATTACAGTAAAGATTTATTTTATAATTGCTTAATGTTGTAAGAGATGGTTTTTGTTTTATTCTTAGATCTGAGTTGTATTTCCTTGGCATTTCAATCCTTTCAATAAAGGATTTTATCTTAAAATTAGGGCAAGGTGAATGCTTCTACAGTGCAGTGTAGCATCAGATATCATATCAGGATTTCACAAACAAGTACATTTCTGTATATATATGAATAATCCAGACTTCTGGCTGAGTTGTAAGAAGGTAGTCAGTACATGAATTCAAGGTCATCCTGCATTATTTCACAATGGAGGACAAATGGTTTTATTTGATATTAATGGATGCAAAAGTTTTAATGTTCACTGATAAGACTAAGAGGTTAATGCAATCACAAAGCAAAGAAAGGCATAATGTCAACTGTGAAAAATATTTCTGCAATGTTGACTGAATCCTTTCATAAAGCCATATATCAGAAAGTCGATGATTGTTTAGCAGGGATCCATATTCCACATAAACTAATTGATAAATTACAGTTTAATTGGCATGCAGACAGCTGAGATAGAGTCCCTTTCTGGAAACGGTTTGTAGTCTCCTATCAAATGACCTTCAGTCTCAGACAGAGGTTCTGCAAATACGATATGAATTTATTATAGTCTTCAACATTTATTCAAAGACACGGTGAACAACAAAGTCAAAAGAAATAAGGCTATCCATCATCCCCACACAGGTAAACAAAAAAAACCCCAAGCTAGTTCTGTAACTTGTACTTCATTACCGCTTTGATTTGAAAATTCATTAATATGAAACATATTTTCAATAATGACAATATTTTTAAATAATAAACAGAATCCATAGTAGTCATATTCCACTGTCAGTTTTTAAAGTCTTATTAGAATTAGGAAACTACCATAAAAATCTGGAAAAAAAAAGACCTTCCCTTCAAAAACAATGCCTTTTCAAAAACCCCATATTAACTCCTTACTAATGAAACAAATCCCCATGTGTACATTTGTGGGATTTTTCCCCAGTAATTTTGCAAATGATTTTTGTCCCCAGATCCTGCAAATCTTTGTACTCAGCTTCACACAAGCTGGACCATAGAGTTAAGTTGAAATTCCTGAGTGGCTGTGTGCCATCCAAGAAACCTGCATGAAAGCTACGGGAATAAATAAAGTTTATTCTTCCTAACTATGAAAATTGATTCATGTTTAACATTTGCTTTTCTCATTATAATCCTTGTCATGGAAACAAGTGATAGAATTGGAATGTAGTTTTTACTGATGTAACTTTCAGTGTGGAACCTTCTTATACTTTCTGCAGAGCTCATTCTCTCATTTTTTTCTCAGTTGGGTCTTCTTACCTCTAAGCTGTTGAATTTGTCTGACTTTTGCCCACATTTTTTTATTAGCTAAGCATCTGCTTGCTCACTTGCTGATTGCCGCTTCATAACCAACCAGGGAAAGGAAAGGAAAGGAAAGGAAAGGAAAGGAAAGGAAAGGAAAGGAAAGGAAAGGAAAGGAAAGGAAAGGAAAGGAAAGGAAAGGAAAGGAAAGGAAAGGAAAGGAAAGGAAAGGAAAGGAAAGGAAAGGAAAGGAAAGGAAAGGAAAGGAAAGGAAAGGAAAGGAAAGGAAAGGAAAGGAAAGGAAAGGTAAGGAAAGGAAAGGAAAGGAAAGGAAAGGACTAATTGCCTCTGTATGTGTTCTCATTTTGGCAGACTATTGAAGGAAGCCTAAGAAAAAGTCCACTGTAACATCATTTCTTGTCTGAAATAGCTGACAGCAACTTATCAGTACTTCCCAGTCAGGCACCTCCAGCGGAGCCTAATTCTCTAAACAATATGAGTTAGCTTGGGAGGCTCATTTTAAAATTGGAAAAACTAATTTTTATATGCATTGTCAGTCAGTATTTCTGCCATTTGCATCATTGTAAAAGTGGTTAGATCCTTTCCCTCTTGATTATCTATGCAAAAATATATGGATTGTTCGGAAGTGTGAAAGTGAGTACTTTCTCATGCTTTTAAGTAGTTCTCATGTGTAATCTCCTTAGCAGCCATGAGGCCCCACATTTGTGTAATTGCATCTAAGCTTTAGGGGTAGCAGAGGTTTTGCCTCCAATGGATTTAGAAGAAATGAATTTTCAGCAAAGCTCTATAGATGGTAAAGCATTAAAAGATAAATGCAAATACAGGATCATTAAGGAGCTAAACACGAATCTTTTCAATTAACGTAAAAGAACTCTAAGAAATGGATATTGCGTTTATTAATAAAATTTTAGCATAGAATCTTTCTATATAGAATATTGTCTCTAGCTGGAGGAGAACATTATGAAGACATGTTAATTTTATTTTCTTTAAACAGAACATTTACTTCAGGATTGATTTGTATTGGTTTGGCACGGCCTGGTTTTTGGTAGCAGGGGGGCCACAAAGATGGCTCCTGTGAGAAACTGCTGGAAGCTTCCATCATGTCCAGCAGAGCCAATCCCTGATGGCTCTAAAAATGGACATGCTTCTGGCCAAAACTTGGCCCATGAGAGAGGCTGCTAATGCCTCTGTGATGACATATTTAAGAAGAAAATCAAAACAAAATCACACAGATTTGCATCTAGTCAGAAAAGAGGAGGAGGTGAGAACATGTGAAGGAAACAACATGGAGACACCAAAGTCAGTGGAGAAGGAGGGGGAGGAGGTGCCAGATGCCAGGGCGAAGATTCCTCTGCAGGATGTGGTGAAGACCATGGCGAAGCAGCTGAGCCCCTGCAGCCCATGGGGATCTACAGGGGATGCAGAGATCCACCCTCAGCCCATGGGGGAGTTGCCTACGCTGGAGCAGGTGGATGCCTGGAGGAGGCTCTGATCCAGTGAGCGACCTGGTGGAGAGAGGGGGCCCTGCTTCCAGGCTGGAGCAGCCTGGCCTTGGAGGACTACACCCTGTGGAAAGAGAGACCCACATTGCAGTAGTTTTGGGAGGACTGTCTGTCCATGGGGGGAATTCACACTGAGAAGTGACCCATGCTGGAGAAGTTCACAGAGAACTGGCTCCCATGGGAAAGACCCCATGGTCTCCCAGGTGATTGACTCCTCTCCTAGAGCAATGAAATAAAACCTCAGTGATGAACTGACCCAAAAACCCCCATGCTCTCCCTGCACTCTTAGTAGGAAGGAGGGAGGTGCTGGGGGAAAAAAGATGTTTTGAGGGCTTACTTTACTTCTCATAATTCTCTTCTGATTTTGTTAGTAGTAAATTCACATTGCAACTTTAAGTTGAGCATGTTTTGCCCTTGAAGTTTTTTCTCTCAGTCCTTATCTCACTCATGAACCCTTTGTTAATTTTTTTTCCTTCTCTGCTCCCCAGCTGTAGCAGGGGAGGTTGAGCGACTCTCATGGGTCCCTGACTTTAGGGCAGTGTCAAACCATGACTCTCTTCCAGAACCTAATTTAAAAAAAAAATGACAAGTAGAACTTGAAGACATAACTGAAAATAATCTCATATCTCTTCAACTCCCAAGAAGTACTACTTGTCCTAAGGCCTTCCATGTTTGTGCATTTCTTTTAATGTTCCTCATTAATATTTTCATTTAATGAATTGGATGATTTGATTAGTTGTTTCTGAGAAGTAGACCTGGATCACTGAGCGCTGATGACTGACTGGCTTTTCCTGGGCAGGTGAATGGGGCCTCTCATTGGAGTAGTTGAGCTTCATCTACAGGAACTGAGCTTGTTTTTGTGTACTACCATGAACTATAGAAGTTATTTCCCACAGGTAATTTTCTAATAATTTTATGATTTAATGCACTGTCTTTCCTTGAAACACATTGTTTTTTATTTTCTTATGCTTCTCTCCCCTTATTAAAGGGGAGAGAATACTATATAATACTATATACAACCCTTATTAAAGGGGAGAGAATACTATACAATACTATATACAACCTTATTAAAGGTTGTGGGTTATGTTATTTCATACTCATTCTCACTCATTGCATTCCATGTTCTCTTTCTTACTAGACATACTTATGTCCTTAAGCACTTTTACTGTTCTTTAATCAAATTTTATATTAAAAATATTATCATTAAAATACAAGAAATGTATATATATATAATGTATATATAATACAGGGTTCTCCTGTATTGCCTTCTTGTTGAAATCTGTGCAGTTAAAAATCTTCTTTACCCCCCAGATTGTCTGCTTTAAAGGATTCTGACTACTTACCACAATGACCAAATCTTCTTGATTTAATTTTTATCATGAATCACAGCAGTGTAGCAGCCAGTCAGTTTTCAAATAGTCCCCCAACAATTTTTGAACCATAAATGTTTATTTAACTTCAATTTTAATAAAACTCTCTTCTTCACTTTTTGTCCTTCATCAAACAGTGCTGCCCTTTGACACTGATATTCTAGTCATGCCTTTATCCTGATAATCCAGTTGGGGAAACAGCAGTTTTGATGAAGTCCTTAATGCAAGAAAAATACTTATGCTGCACTCCATGCTGTGACTCACTCTTCCTGACACCTCCCATCTCTTCCACCATCTACCGTAGAAATGCACAAGTCAAGAGATGAAGGAAGGAGAGGGTCAGGTTCTCGAACAGTTGCTAGGGCTTTGCTTGAAGAAGTCCTTTAGCTGAGCATTATTTGGGACTGGGCTTGGGAAAAAAGTCATAGTTTCTGTCAGGGTAAGAGGTGAAAATTGCCATTGGAGTAGTTCCTCTGCCTAAACTCCATTACCGGGATACCTTTTGTATCTCATGCCTTAAATGAGCTTTTGGCTGGTGTCCAATTCATCCTTTCAGAGAAATGATGCAGGTGATAGAGCTAAAAGCAATGTATTTCTCGTAAGATGGGATGTAATGTGGTTTGAGAAGACACCTTTCCAGAGTAGGTTTTGTTCCTTTTCATCAGAAAGAAATTCAACTTTCACATGTAAAATAGAGGGAAAAAGTGATGCTGTAAAGGGAAGTGATAGCTACAAAGACGATAAATGTATTTAAGAGATCAAGGTGCCCAGCTGGATTAGTGATATATAGAAGATGGTGTTTTGCATCAGGAACCTGGAAAAAAAAAAAGACCCCAAAAACAAACAAACAAAAAACCACCAAACAAACAAGCAGGAGTGAAAGAAGGAACAAAAATCCAAACTCTATTTAGTTAAACCAATGCTAAAATTAAAACTACATTAAGAAATCTTTTGTGTGTCTTTTGCTTTATATTATCTTGGTCATATAAATTTTTACTATGTTTTGTCCAATCTGTGGTTTCAAATACACTTTGGCTGAAACTGGTGCAAATTTGAGCAGACAGCTTAGGACAAAGTAACATTTTTCAGCTGTGTTAATCAGCTACATGCCTGCTAAGTTTAAGACAGTTCTTCCAGTATTTATCCTGCATAAACTCCATAAGAAGTCCAAGGAGTGATACTGATTTATAATAGCAAAGGAAATAATTCATCAGCTCTCCTATAGTGGCTAGAAAGAAAAATATTCCTAAATATTTGCCACAGTACATTTTTCAAAAGTAGGTTGAGAGGGACCAATCTGATTTTTATTTAGGCCTTGACATATGTCATATAGGCTGTGAAAAATTGCTACAGGGGCTGTACATGTGCTGGGAGCCTTGTCCCTGGGGAGACTTTGCCCAGCAGCCGATCAGGGGAGAGAAAGCTTCAATGACTGGGCTGCAAGCGAACTCCTCTCCCTGCTGGTGGGGCAGATATCTATATGCCTGGGAAAAAAAGGCCTGGGAAATTGGGCTGTGGCAGGAAGCCTTAGCAGATAAAAGCAACTAACTGCACCACATCCCCAGCCTTTTTCCTTTGCGTTTCTTGGAGGGATCAGGGGCTCGCTCAGAGGGTCCGCTTGGCTCCTCACTCCTCCCTCCCTTTCTTTTCCTCCCTGCAGTCCTGTGTCTTCCCTGGCTGTCTGCCCTGCTTCACCGCTTCCCCGAGGCAGCTCGACACCACGGCAAGCTAGTGCTCCACGGTTTCCCTGACAGAGCGGCTGCAGCTACCGTGCCCCGACCCTGACAACCTGCAACTGCTCCAGGAGTGCCTGTAGGCACAGGAACCTGTTCTTTGGAAACAGGAACGACACACAACCCGCTGCTGTTTGGAAATCGCGCCCAGAGGGAGTCACGCAGGCTCTTGGCAGCTTGCTGCACACTCTCCATCTGCTGAGCTGGTGCTAACAGGGCGCCTGGGGTACAGTGGTAACAATCTGTCCCAGTTTTCAGCTCCTCTCTCCGTCTCTCTTTTCCTCTCTTTGCTCCCTTTTCTCTCCCCCTTCGGTAGAACACTTATCTTTCTTTATCAATAAACAGTTCTCAGATCTAATATTGCTGCACTTATTTTCATTCGAGAAATCTAGCAAAAAGAATCCTCCCTGACTCCCATTTTAGACCAGGATGGGACACTAGGAAATGTTAAATACAGCAGAATAAGAAAAATATGTTTACTGTTATTATTATATCAGAACTATATCTGCTTTTAAAAATCCAGTTTAACAAAAGGAACATTCAAGAATTGAATGCAACTAAAACTGTGAAATATGGTCAGACTGGAATGTAGGACTTCACATCTCATGCATCATCAGCAGAGAGCAAACTGATGTTCTGTAGCATGCACTTTTGCATAGAACTGATTTTGAATGTGCCAAGAATATTTCTTATGCTCTTTAGAGCCCTGACTTATCAGTACAGTAGACAAAACTAGCACTATTGGGAAAATTGGGAAAATTATGGCTGTTACAAAGTTTCTGAGCAACTGCCCAACTTTATGTTCTCATGGCGCTCACAAAGATACTGCATCAAATCACATCTTCAAAGTAGAAAATGGATTTATAGACATGAAAGCCTCAGGGATTTCAGTGTTCTTTTTTTTTTTCTGAAATCCATTTAATTTTAAAGTAATGATACTATATTTTTTCTCTTGTGTGTGTGTTTAAAGAAATTGTAATGTATGTGAGATAAAAAATGTTTAAATTTTGGCATGTTGTGTCATAGTGTATTGGCTGATGTAATGCATCCTTGACGCAAAACATAGCCTGGTGTCTCTAACAATAACAAATACCTTTAGGTCTGGAATGTCCTAAGCACCAAGAGTCATGGAACAAATTGAGTTTGAAGGAACCATAAAACCATTGTGTTTCAACCTCCTGCCATGGTCAGGAACATCTTCCCCTAGACCAGGTTGCTCCAAGCCCCATCCAACCTGGCCTTGAACGTCTCCAGGGACAGGACACCCACAATTTCTCTTGGCAATCTATGCCAGGGCCTCACCATTCCCACAGTAAAAAATTTCTTCCTAATATCTACTCTGAACCTACTCTCTTCTCAGTTTGAAGCCATTCCCTCTTGTTCTGTCACTCCAGGCCCTTGTAAAAAGTTTTTTCACCTGAGAAAGATTATTAAAAATTGAGGGGTTTTAATATAGTTTTGTGGCAGGTTTTGTCTGTGTTCCACTTCTCATAGAGTATAAAAGTAGAGAGTTCATATTTAGAATTTTTATAGCTGCAAGTCATACTTTTTAAATGGTTTCTTGGTGAGAGTTTTATGAACATGGCATGCTGGGGTCTAATGTTTCAAAATAAATTCTTTATAGGTTTAAGATAATGAAATTACATCATAACTCAGTAAGAAAGAAACATTTTCAAAGGCAAAGGCAGTAGTCTGGAAAGCTTTAGTATTTTCTCCTAAATAAATCATTACTGAATCATATTTAAGCTGTCATGTTTGTTTTACCTGTCTTTATCCCATTCCATGAGTTTTCTCATTTCTGTCCTCATGATCCTCTCCCCAGTCTTATTGGTATGGGAGTAAGTGACTGGCTGGATAGGGTGGGGTGTCTGTCTTTCCCCTGCTTTCCTGTTCTGAAAATGGGCTGTTCTTCACAAGGGTCCCCCTTCGCAGCCCATTTCTACTGCCTTCAACCTTCCTTCCTGAAGGTTACTGGTGTAACTTTTCATTAGGTCACAAAGTGAGTTCTGTTTTAAAACAAAAAGAGTTTGAACTAACTAAATTTATGGCTAATTTTGCTTTGCTGAGATTTACTGTCTTATGACCAAGATTACATACTCATATCATCATTGGAAAAGCAGCACCATTTCTATTATTCATGTCTTTGACTGTGAAAGATACATTTTGTCATGATTTTTTTATTCTGCTTATACTATTAATTTCATTATGCAGTATCTGAGCAGGAAAGGTAATCAATCATATTGTCATGTGTTTGGTACTCTGTGGTATACAGTAAAAGAATAGAAGCTTATGATAATGCTAAGGCACTTTGGAGATCAGTGCCTATAGTGAGAGGAGATTTTGGGAGGGCTTATTTGCAAAGACTTTTTTTTTTTTAATTCTTTTGTAACCTAGTTTGTGCTTTTATATCCCTAAATTGACACAGTACTTTATATAGAATGGAACAAGTTTTTAAAATCCATATTAGGGACCTGTTAATAATTCACACTTGAAAATGGAGGCTAATCTAGAACCCTAGTTTGCAAAAGATCCTGAAGTCCCTTATGTAATGGCACTAAGGGATGATTTCACAAATGTGCTAGCATTTAACAATTGTGGCAAGGCAACTAAAAATGAGGAGACAGAGAATACTCCATGTTTTCTGACTGATTTAGTTATTCTTTTTACTGTCACAGTGTGTGGAACAGAAACTGCTACACACTGAAGAAAGTAACTATAGTACGTCACAAAATACCTGAGATTTCATGGAAGATGTACCCTTATTAATGGTGAGGCCTCTAGCTGCCTTTGACAATTAAAAGAGGTTTTATTCAATGAAAACCATGTGAAATTGATGTTAAGAGGAAAAGAAAAAAAAATGTGGCATTGTTTGTGAGTTGTGATTTCATTTGGAAATGTTACCTTTACTTAGTACAATAATATTTGTGGGGTGCCTAACCAAATTTTATAATTATTTTTTGGTTTTAGAAAAACACAATACCTTAGTAATGTCTTTTTAATATTTTCAAAACATGCAAATACTCTAAAGATCACCCACCTTGATGTTAATAATTTATAATAAAAAGGTTTCAGGAGCATGGGAAAAAATAATAATTTTGTAAATATCATGATGGAAAGGGCTAGTAGAAACTAACAATATATATTTTTGGATTATTGCATTGTCGTGAAGAACATTAGCATTAAATATTTGATTTCTGTTTAGGAGAAGTGTTCTCCACATAGAAAATTCAATATATTATGTATGAAGTGTTGAGAGAACAGTGAGGGACTTGCTGAGAAAACTTATGAAGTACAAAATTTCTGTAACTTTTATACAATTTGAATTTTTGCTGGAAACTTTTGTCCAGCAACTGAAAGGTTAATGCTATTTTTGCTAATTATATTTGTATTACATCTAGTGGCCTGGTTTTCCATATGCTCTTTAGCTGGGATCTCTGGGATGTGGTCAGAGATGGTGTACAAAAACAATAACAAAGTCAAAATGAGCATCACAATAGCAATGAATATATTTACTGAATGACACTATCAGAAGTGTCCCCTTACTTTTCCACTCCTCTGGTGGTCATGTGTAGTTCTTCCAGAGATAATTTGTTTACACTGACGAATAATTTAGAAAAAGACATGAAACATTTGGTCAACTAGATACTGATATGTATTGGGAAAATACAGATAACTTTTTTGTTTTCTTGCAGTTGTCATCCAGTTTTAACACTTAAGTTGAAGGAAAATGTTACACAGCATTGACATTTGTGTCAAGAATGGAAAATTTTGGGTTGGAAATTGTTAGGTATATATATAGAGCTAAAGTCCCTCTCCTCAGCTGGTTCCTGTGGTACTGATCATTTATAAGGTTTTAAAGAGTTAATTCCTGAAGATTTGTTCCATATATGTATATGTATATATATATATATATATATATATATATATAGAGAGAGAGAGAGAGAGAGAGAGAGAGAGAGAGAGAGATAGATAGATAGATAGATAGATAGATAATTAGGGCAGGTACACCTTTTTCAGTTGGGAAATATTTATGTTGATTTTTATGTGAGAGTGGAGAAAGAATGCTTGACATACCCTGTCAAGCTGGTCTTTAGGGTGAGGGACAGTTTAGGAAACAGAGAGCAAAGAGAAACTGAGAGCATATGCTTGAAAGAAAAGCCCTAAAATAAAATGAGTGTGCTATGGGGACAGAATGCACAGGTTCAAGGGGTTATTTATCTTTTTAGTAGAGATTGCCACCATAAAGTCTATCATTTTAACTTTCAAGGGAAAATGTAAAGCACAAGGGCTACAGTAAGCATAAATGCTAAGTACTAACGGATTTGTGTCTAATTGCCGTATTTTTAAATAGGCTGTGGGATGGTTGTTTGTACAGTACAAACAACTGTAACCAAGAGAATCAGGGTAAACCTGTAGTGACTCATGACAGTCTCTTAGAAGAGGAGCTTCAGTAAAGCATTTGTAAGTGATGGAGATAATTCACTGAAAAGATTAAAATAGTGTTTCATTCACATACTGCACTCACGTGTCATATATCTGATGCTACCTGTTTACAAACTAGGAGCCACATGGTAAACTTTCTTGAATGCATAATTTGACTTTATAAATTAGTTTCTTTGACAAAATGGGCATGAAAATGCTTATTCAAACAGTAGATTCTTTAAATAATTCGGCCTCATCCATTATGGTCCTTACTATAAGTTATAACTGATACTTCAATTCAAGCTTTTCTTTTCTGCTGTGACCTAAATAGCTAACTGCAATTTCAGATGCTTTTTTCAAGGCTATTGTAGTTGTATCTCTATGCCCCTGTAGATCACACTTCTATTTCCTTCCTTCCCTACTCATTGACCTTCACATAATGCAGTTCAATAGAGATTAGAGTTTGCCTGGAGATTTTATTTTGCTGTTACTGCTTCCTTTATAAAAGAACTCTGTTTTGTTGGGGATATTAAATCCCTTACCACTGATTTCTCAGTTAAGGTCTTGTACCTGATAATAAGATCCTACTCATCTTGCAGACTGTTTTTGTGACCTGTGAGATTCAAATGACCTCTTGGATTATTATTTACAGATATGCCCTTGTTCAGGTTCAGGTTCTCGGTGATGACTGTAATCTAGTTCAAACCTTTACTATACAAATGAAGTGAGTTGATAATTGTACATGTCTTCAATGTCACAGGAATTTTATTCATAAACATAAATATAAATCTTTCATGATTCTCATTAAAGGCAATAAGATTCATGTTTGCCCATCTTACTTTTGGTTTTTCAGACAGTTAACTAGATGTTAAATGCTTGTCTTGCTCATTCTTGTGTCTTCTGGAGTGTCTCGGTGTTTTTCTGAGATACCATACCTTTTCTTTGGAGGTTTTCACTTGTGGTTTGTATGTCTGCCATTGTCTTTCTGCATTTCACTGTGCTTGTGATAGTTCTGTCACAGTAAGACTATTTTGGTTTCATCTTGCTCATTCCAACTAGTGGCCTTGCTGGCCTTCATCTTTATTTTGATTGTTCTACTGATTAGGAACTGACATCCTTAGGTGAGGGAATGATGCTATGCAGATATTGATTATGGGTCATTTTGATTTTCTGTTTCATTGCTTCCATATATTGAGGACTGACAAAATTACTCTGATTTTTTTTTTCAGGACACACTGATAATGTGCACAAAATTATCATGCTGTTTGCCAAAAGTACATATGCAGCAAAATGCTCATTGTTCCATAGGAATTTGTTATTTCTGCTTCACTCTTTTTCTCTTGCTGCTGCTGTACATGGGAAACAGATCACTAAAGATTTCTGACTCAGACATTCTCACCTATACAAATTAAAAATCAAGAATGCAATAGAGATGTAAGGAACAAACCCTTAGAAAGAGCCTTGAAAAATCTATTTGTGACTGTTCCAGAAATTCAAAACATATTCCACAGTTTGTCTAGAAACCTCCCAGGTTTGAATTTTTATAAACAGTCATACATGATTAAAAAAATACCTTGCATTTTCATCAGAGGTTATCCTCATAAAAAGGGCCATAATTGAAACCTGTTTCCTCTGCAATGCTAGCTCATGTATGTACAGCTGTGATGCAGTTGACTTGCTCCACAGCAGACAGCACAGCGTTATGTTTTGGATTTGTGACCCCAAGTGTAGATTACTCACTGATGTCTCACTCTGCCTCACTCCCTTTGTGGAGCAAGACATTAGGAAAGGACATAACTTGGACAACATACCCAGGCGAACCATGCCAAACATCACTCAATCACAGGGTATTCTGACTTGGAAGGGACCCACCAGGATCATTGATTCCAGGGGGGAGAGGCTGGTCTGGGAGGCAGCTGTTGCTCAGAGACTGCCTGGATATCATTCTGCTTGTGAGAAATAGTGAGAAATTGCCTTTGCAATTCACTTCTCCTTTTTCACTTTTTCTTCATTCATTAAACAGTTTTTATCTCAGTCAACCAATTCTCTCGTGTTTGCGCAGGAGAGGGAAGTGAGGCGCTTAGTAGCTGGCTAGGTCGACCTGTCACACTAACCAAAGGTATTCTTTCCAGCTATCCAGACTAACTGAATGTAAGCAATGAGAGGAAAAAAAAAACTCTAAAAATAAATAAAAAAATTCTAAAATTTTAAAGTTTAAAAAATATTAAAAATAATTATAAAATTACTTTAAAATTATTTAAAATGTTTTTAAAATAAAATACTTTTTTTCTAAATCTAGGGTTTTAGAAAAATTCAGCCCTCATGAAGTTCAGTCTACTGCCTTGATTTTCAGAGGTAATATAATCATTGGTCCATTGCTCATTTTTGAAGTTTGAAATGGTCCAACATCAGTTAGCATTTACTGTTAAGAAAATACTCTCTTACTGGTACCCCTTGCTTCTGAAATGTCATTGATGAAGAAAAAATTTGGTGTTGTAAATAACAAGAATAAAAGTAAGAATGGTAGAACCAGTGATTTTAAAAAGTCGATTCAAAAATTCAATTTGCTGACCAATAGCCATATATTTAATTAGTTGCTTTTCCTTATATTTCCAGAATAATTTTTTTTCTCTTTTATTTTGGTGGTTCAGTTTCAAACTATTTTTTAATACACAGAAACAACATTAACATGATTGAGATATAAGAAATAATTATATCTTCATTAGGACATATATATGCAGCAAATAATAAAATGGGCAATATTTGTCTCCTAAACCTATGTTCAAGCACATATAACTTTTTCTAAAGCATTTGCATGGACTTTCTTAGCTACAAGCACAAAGTCGTTTTTATTCATTCAACATTTGCCTGAAAATTAGTTTATGTACAATTGAGGAAAAACACTTTCATTTCTTTTCTACCGAATGTTTTATTATTTAAAAAAGTTTAATTGCCTTCCTCCTCACACACAAATTATGACTAATTGAGATGACCTTATTCATACTTGTCTCTGAGAGAATTCTGAACATAGATTATCATGGATAAATTATTGAGTGAATCATGGCTAGAATGGAATAATAAAGGCTCTTAAAAGCCAAAATAATTTCAAAATATGATAGAGTAGCAGAGAAGCTTAAAGGAAGCTTCATACTAAGTCTGTAAACATCTGATTGACTAACGCTGGTGGCAGAAAGGAAGAGAATCATTGTTTTCAGGAAAAACTGATTTTAAACATATATTTTTCATCATTTCAGTAAGAAGATACCACAGAATGTATTTTTTAATGTATGTACTTTTTATCACAGAAAATTAATTCTACAAAATTGAGATGTGAAAACGCTTATTTTAAACATAAGAAAAGTTGAAGATTGAAAAAAAAATGTATGATTAAGGGTCTCAGAATTATTGAAAGCCTCCCTGGTTGGAGAACAGATGGTGATTGAAATCTAGAATGAGAGAATCCACAGGTTGTCTACTAAAAAACTAAGTATGTAAATCCTTAGTAATGTAAAGCAACTGAAATTAGCAAGGTCAAATAATTAAAACTTGCCCTCCACTGTTCTTTAAGTTGCAATGTGATCTTGTTCTAGGAAGAATCCAGTAGCAGGGTTAAACAGCATGAAAAAACAGATGCTGCAAGTCAAGACTGCAAAATTTGACTTGTGACAGACAAAAAGGCAGAAAATAAAAGCAAGTCTGACGGTGTAAAGCAAGTCAGCCTTTGTGCTGACCCAGTGTTGCCACTTCAGAGAAGTCTCTTCTCTAAGACAATGTGCAGTTCAATCCCAGAAGCATTTTGTGTGGTGCAACTGCCCTTCCTTCCCAGATGTTATGGATGACCATTAACAATTAATATTAGCTGAGTAAAACCATGCATAATGATCCTATTAATTGAATTGAATATTTGGTGCTGTTCGGAGAGGCCTTTTGTAGTTCTGAGATGCCTTTTGTACACAGTGCTGCTCTGCTTGGATTAATGAGTATCACTAATGCAAAGATGGTAGGTTCTGCCTGTTTATTCCTACTGCTGGAGACAATACAATAAAAACTAAACATATTTATGAAATGAATCTTTCATATAGGATCATTTTTTGTTCATGTTCCAATGCTTCATTTTATTTTTCTTTAGTCAGTGCAAATTAAACTCTTTAATTTCAGCAGCTTAAAAAATAATGAAAGGGCTCATTTAAAGAGGACGCTTTTTCCTTGTACCTCCAGTGAGAAATACCACCTGCTTCCCACTTTTGGGAAGGAATTTTCTTTCCCTATATCAGTATTTTTTTGACATATCCAATGAAATAACACTTGAAGTGATGCCGAATTTATTTCTGCCTTTTTTTTCTTTTACATATTCTCTGTATTCTTTGCATATTTTTTGTAGCTGTTAGAGTATTTTTAGCTAGTTTTCCCAATACTTTCCCCTACCTTTTCCCTAGGCAGAAAGACAAAAGATATTCCAGAGCTCCAAGCCCCAGGGGGTTACAAGGCCCCCTGTCCTATCTTGATTCTCCCTGGCAATCAAGGTCAAAACCAGCTTTCTGAGACTCATTTTCATCAACAACATTTTGTCCCTAAAAAAGGGGACAGGATTTAGGAGGGGCTCGAACTGGGGGCAAATTGCCTCACCACTTATGTCTCTAATTTGTGATTTTTGTCAATTATGCTAATTTACTAAACTTATAAAACTGCATTCACCCCATGTGGGGGTGGGCATATTGTGGACATTTTTTTTTATCTGCCCCTGGAGGCCTCCAATAAAGACCAACCTTTCTATTACCTTCTAGACTATTATTATCTCAAAACTGTGTTGTTTTATTTCTGAGTCCTTTAAGGCATCAGAAGGAAACCTACAAGAAAGAGGGAGAGACCCTATTTACAAGGGCATTTAGTGACAGGACCAAGGGGGAATGGCTTCAAACTGACAGAGAGTAGGTTTAGATTAGGTATTAGGAAGAAATTTTGTAGTGTAGTGGTGGTGAGGACCCAGTACAGGTTGCCCAGAGAAGCTGTGGATGTCCCATTCCTGGAAGTGTTCAAGGCCAGATTGAATGTATCCTCTGGTCTAGCTGAAGGTGTCCCTGCCCATGGCAAGGGGGATTGCAATGAGATGATTCCAGCCCAAAACATTTTATGATTGTATGAAGTTGTAATGATTTCTTTATTCTTTCAAATAATCTGGTGATTTAAAAATATTTGGTTTTTTTCTGCTGTTTGGTTTTTTCTTTGTTTTATCCCAAATTCCTCTTTGCCGTCTTTATATTTTTAACATTTATACCTTCAGAATCCAACTTCTATCGATCTAATTTTCTGCCAAAATGTTGCAGAGGTAAGTGACAGAAAGAAAGTTCTCAACTGAAAACTGCAAAAGACTGAGAAAGCCAAAGTCTTCAAAGGGGACTCTGAGGACTCTGAGATCTATTGGAGGAAAAACACATTATGGCACAGGAATCCGGAAGGTTCATAGAATGCCTTGATTACAACTCCCTCCCTCAAGTGATAGAGGAGCCAGCTGGTGGTGGTGCTGTGCTGGACCTTATTCCCACCAACAAGAAGGAACTGGTAGAGAATGTGAAACTCAAGGGCAGCCTGAGCTGCAGTGATCAGGGTGGAGTTTGAGGTCCTTGGGGCAGAAAGGAGGGTGCACATCAAGCTCATTTGCCCTGGAGCAGGAAAGCAGACTTTGGTGTCTTTTGGGATCTCCTCAGTAGAGTGCCATGGGATAGAGCACTGGGAGGCAGAGAGGCCAAAAAGAAGTAGATGATGTTTAGGGATTGTCTACACCAGGCTCAAGAGTTATGCAGCCCTAAAAAAAGGAAACTGGGGGAGAAGACCGGGTGTGGATGAACAAAGATCTCCCAGACAAACATAAACAGATAGATTAAAGAGGGTGGAAGCAAGGAAAGGTAGCTGGAAGGAATACAGAGAAATTGTTTAAACAGCCAGGAATCTTATTAGGAAAGTTAAAGCACCTGTAGAAATAAATCTGACCAAGAATATCAAGGGTAACAAAAAAAGCTTAAAAAAGTAAATCAATGTTTAAAGAAATACCAGGGAAAATGTGGGTCCTCTCACAAAGGATACAGGGAACATGGGGAAGGTTGAACAAGTTCTTTAGCTTCATTTTTAACCAGCAAGTGCTCCAACCACACTGTCCAAGTTTCAGAAGGTGCAATCAGGGACTGGGGGAATGATTAACAACCCACCACTGGAGCAGACTTGGTTTGAGACCATTTAAGGCACCACCTGAAGATTCCAAAATCCTTGAGACATGAAAAGATATGTCCACAGGTCCTGAGAGAATTGGCTGAGGAAGTTGGCAAAGCTGCTATATCTGAGAAGCCATGGCAGGCCAGTGGCTGGAAAAAGAGAAACATAAGAGAAACATAAAGTAACAATATAGTAACTTTTTTTGGTGAAAAAAATCTAGTGGTTGATGCTTAGCAGAAGGTGTATTACTAAGCCCTTAAACATCCTTATATTTAACACCCTTACAACAGAACTTTAAGAAAGTACTTTTAAATGCTTAGATGCCTGTGTAATCTTTTTCCCCAAGATGACACTAAATGACATATGTAGAGATTGATGTGGCAGAATATCAATGACACTCTCTGGTATGATTTTTTTTTTCCCAGAATTTTCATCTGTAGAAGCAGACATCTTCTGGCACAGCATGAGCAGAAGTTATGTGCCACCTGTTGTGTGCATCTTCATTTTTTAACACAGAATATTTGTATAATTTTTTTTCAAATGCCTGTTGTAACTTGAAACTAGGGAATAAAATTTCCTAGACATTTTTTCTTTTTTTTTTAACTTACAATATTGTCTTGCCTTAACTTTGTGTATAAGCATACAGAAAATACTATGTGATTCATGTAAGAATTTTTGTGCACATATATATATTTATATATTTATATATACATGCACATACAAACATAGGTTTTATAGTAGCTCTAGGCCAATGTAAAACCATAGAAAAGGGGTAATCATAGAATCATAAAGTGACTTAGGTTGGAAGGGACCATAAAGATCATCTAGTTTTAATCCCCCTACTATGAGCAGGAACACCTTTTACGGCTTGCTCAGAGCTCCATCCAACCTGGCTTTGAACACTTCCAGGGATGGGGCATCCACAACTCCTATGGGCAACCTGTGCCACTGACTTAGCACCCTCACAGGGAAGAAGTTATTATAAATACCTGATCTAAACCTTCCCTCTCTGTTTGAAGTCATTCCCTCTTGTCCTGTAAATATGCTCTTGTAAATAGTTTCTCTCTTGATCTTGTTGCAGGCTCCCTAGAAGAATCTGTGAATTTGGGTGTGTGTGCATATAGGTGTGTATACATGCTTATTCATAACTTGTCCTGGTTTAGGGCAAATTTGGGAGGAAACCTCCATAAGGGGCCCCTCCAGAAAGCCCACCCACAAGGTCCATCCTTCCAGCCGGTTTGGGAAAAATTTCCTCGGAGAGAAGTGGAAAAAGCCTGTTTATTTAACAGGCAAAGCACTCCCCAGCACAATGAAATGAACAATACCAGATGACAAAACTCATTCCCAGCTCTGAAGGATGACACATTCAGAAAGTCTCTTCTGTGGGTGGTCACAGTTATCAATCCCTCCAGCGCTGGGAAAGGCGCTGGCCATAGTAGGCCCCGGCGGCCACAGAGTGCGAGCTCTCGGTGCTCCCCAGGCCCCAGGCCGGTGCAGGTTTGAAAGGTTCCAAGAAAAGGGAAAGAAAAACAGTCCAGGGAACTTCTCTGCCTCAGCTAGCTAAAGTAACTAAAAAGCAAAGGAGCACTCTGTTCTGCTCTGTCCATGCCCAGACAACACAGTCCAGCGCAAAATGTGGAGGAGTGTTGCTTTTAGAGGAGTGAGTGCAGTCACTGGTAACAAACTCCATGTTTCTTCTTCTCCCCGCCTTTGCTCTCATAACCAGTCTTGAAGGCACAGAATATAATATCCAGCATTAACAGAACAGATGACTGGGGATACAAGCATCATAAAGTCACCCTAGGATATACTACATATATACTGCTTATGCAAGGGAGCATGGACTACCCACGGCATGACCTTAAGTAAAAGATTAGAAGGGAATCCTCAGTAAATGGGGTTCTGCTTGTACAACTGATACATTCCAAGAAAACAGGAAGATGGAGGCAGCGAATGGACAATACTATCTGCAATATTCAGACAACAAACACAGCAATTCTGTGACCACAAAAGCATGTAAAAGTAAATGAAATAAGATAAATGAAATGTGAGCATGAGTGTAGCAGTTCCAATTTTGTTAATTAGTCTGCATTCATGCTTCACTGCTGCTGCAATTATACTGCCTCACCCTTGCATAGGCCTATTGTGCAAATGCTGTCATTATGCTCCAAGCAGCTTATAAAGCAGTGCAAGATATGAACCACCTACAGAGATGTCATTACAATTGTGTCAATTCAACAAGATGTTTCCTAAAATTTATAATTATTTGTCTTCACTGAGAAGCAATTTTTGAGACTATTACTAGTCTTTTGGAAGTTAACTTGGTAATTTCTTTTATGCAGCATAACACCTGCCACTAAAAATAAGATAGTTGTGTACACCTAGTAACAACATTTTAAAAGAAGAATCAACATCTACACCTAATTTATAATAGTTGTATAGATTTCAACCTTTGGGTTTTTTTTTTTCTAATTTCCAATAAATAACACAAGATATTTAGAAATACTAGAAGCAAAAGGAATCAATCAGAGAATCATTGGATGTTTTGCATTGGAAAGGACCTTAAAGGTCATCTGGTTCCAAACCCACTGACATTAAGCCTCCAGAATGAAAGGATTCTTCATTGCAATAAGTCTTGTGTATTTCAGTGGCAAAAGGTCACATCCCAAAAGGTTGATGAGAAAATGCCAAAACAAACTTTTGCCAAGAAGTATTGTATATTTAAAAACTTTATTTCAAATACAGTGTTATTGGACTCTGAATGAAGCATTCAGCTGAGATAAAGCTGAAGCATTCAGCTGAGATTCCTCTGATAAGGACTGCATCTAGAGCCTCTAGATGAAAACTCATTTCTTCAACTTGAGTTACAGAAGTAGGTGTGCCAGTTAGCCAGCAGTGGCAGTTTCATAGCTGCTTTATTCACTTGGATATGCCCCTTTGTTTGCAAGTTGTTTGTACAAAATAGAAATCATCAGAATTATCATCATAGTCATAGTCTACATCTATTAGTTTATCCAGGGACAGACTTTATCACTTTCAAATATCAGTGCTCTTCTTGATTGGAATAATCCATATTTCTTTCAGTTTAAAAAGAAAAATAACAACTTTTTTTTTTTTTTTTGTGGGAATGGATGGGATGGGAAATCCATTTGTGATGGACAATGTCAAGAATTTGACGGTTTGTATTATAGAGCTGTTTGCATTTCGGAAGTAGCTTTCTGCAGATATTCACTGTACAGTTTTGCCTCTCCATAACAAATAAAGTCTAGCAATCTTTAAATTTAATGATACACCTTTCTTCAACTTTTGCTGTATAAAACTTTGATGGAATTTCCAATTTATAACATCTGGTTAATTATCTAGTTGAGCAAAGCAATATTTGCATATTTATTTGAATAACCATTATAATGAACAGATACAACAGTTTTTGTCTACTTGCATTTACTTAGGTCCAAATATTTTGAAAACTGATTCTGTTTATATTACTTTTTTCAGACTATTACATTCGAAACATATTTTGTGTTCGTTCATTTGCTCTGTTGGAAACAGAAGTACAACTACAAATAGTCAATATTTTTAAGCTAGTAAAATAAAGAAAAGGCAGAACAGGATTATCTATTGCAGCCTTAGAGAGAGGGTCAACCCACTGCAAGAATTAAATCAATGCTTGCCAAATTGTAATCTATAAATCAGATGTGTAATCCGTCAGCAGCACCTAGATTTTATATTACAGTAGCAGTATTAAAACAGGGTTTTTTGCTCTTTCTGGAGTTCCAACTGCACATAAAGCAAATGCCAAAAGTTGCTCAAACATATACACATGCACGCATAGGTTTACAGTTTATTTATTTTTGTGAGCTCTCAACTCCTAAACTGCTGGAATCAAGGAAGGAGCTTCCCTGGTGCCCAGATTCTTCTTTTTACAGCCTCAAAGAAGTCTGAGGAAAACTTTTGCCCTTATATGAATAAACTACAACAAATACCTAACATATTTTGAGGATTCTATTTTGCTATTTTATTGCTTTGTGCAGCTATTGATTTCCATACCAAGATTGCTAATTATTAAAAAGAAGTTGCCATGGGGAAATGAATTAACAGAAATCTTCACAAGTTTCCCAAATGTGTCATTCCTGATCCCCTTTAAACACTGATTAATCATACAACAAGGAAATCCTCTAATCTGTGCAAAAACCACATAGTAATACCACAGAGCTAGGATGTGAAGGTGCAAACCAACCAATCAACCAAGCAACAAAAAATAAAAAAAACAAACCAAACCAAACCTCAACAAAACTAGGAACATCCAAAAATAAATTAACCCCAAGGGAAAATGGGGGGATCGAAGGTGATAGCTTTCAAATAAAATAGTTCTTTTCAGTGGAATTTTAAAGTGTGTCTTGAAGTTCATAGAGAAGTTCAGTTCAGCAGAAAATTGTTTCTTTGTTGTACCATACATTGGGCTTTTTTGTCTTCATTTAATCTTTTTGTAATGGTTAGAAAAAGATTTTATGCCCTAACATTAAAATAAGGAGTACAAGAACAGGAGAGAGAAAAACCTATGAAATGTGATATGAAAATATTCCACGGATCTCTTTCCTTTTTGAAATTTGAGAAAGGTCGAGTACTTATAAGGGTCACATGAGGTTTGAACATGTATCTGTCACACAAACCTGTTTGAACATAACCAACTATACTTTGCCATTAAAGGAAACCATGGGTAGAATGGATGTGCATGCCCCTTGTTTGAGAGTATACATATATTCTTAAATGTACCTTAAACTATGCTTTTAAGTAGTAATGGATCTATCCACCGAGATTTCTTTGGTCTGATTTAGTCTTGTGCAAGATCTGTCCTCTGTGTCTCAGATTCTCTGGACACACCCTGTTCTCAGTCATTCTTTACACTTGGCATCTGGATTCTTCCAGTACTATGTACAGTCACAGAGCTAAAACACACAACATGTTTACATGATTATTTGCTATTGATTTGAAAAAAAGAGTATATTTTCTCACTCCATGCATTAAAAGTAAATTAGTATGTTTTAACCAAGGTACCAATTAGCGCCAGTTTTTTGAATGCTGCTTTTTCATCAGTTCATGAAGAAAGAAGGCACTTGGGAAAAAATAGCCCCTCTAATATTGAACAAAAGTAAGGCACACCAAATTTTTGCATTCCCAAATAGGTTTTTTGCCAAAACAGTGGAAAAAGCTCAGAGAAAACCCCACTCAATTCACAAATTTATCAGCTCTACTTTTTCAATAGTGCTCAATTCGTCATAGATAAATATTGACTGATCTCTAAATTCTCAACTCCATTGCAGTGTACAGCCTGACTTTCCTCTGACTTTGCCCATGTAACTGTCTGTACCACTGACAAGTGCCATTCAACAAATTGGGACTAGAGAGCTGGTGCTGCCAGTCAATAGAATTCCACCCAGAGGCGCCCATTCAGATAGTAGTTCAAATGTGGTTCCAGAGGTAAAGGTTTACAACAGATATGAAGGAATTACCCAATGAACAGAAACCAATTTCTACTTGATTCTCTTTCTTGAAGGTGAGGATGTTAAAAATATCTATCTAGAAATTCTAAGCATTTTTTCAAATAATGATAATATTTTATGTATCCATAGCACAAGAACATTTTTATGTTATTAAGAAATTGTACAGTCAAATGACTGATAATCACCACTAATTATGAAATAGTAAAATATAGTTAGGAGCAAAAATGGCAGTTCTAATAAAATAAATTTTAGAGAGTTGAAGGATATTGTGGTGATCCAAGTATTGATTGGTTGTTAAAAGATGTTTTATTAATGTTAATATTAACCTAACCACTACGCAAAGCCTAGAAAGGTGGAATAAGTGACAATCAATATTGATATTGATAATTATTTTGTCTTTGTAAGGACAAAAAATGTTATTTTCTGCAATCACTAATTTACTACCTTGAGGCAACGTTGGTTAGAGAGATTAAAAAAATGTAGTTATTTTTTGAAAATTGGTTCTGGAGGTAAAACCTTACATTATGTCTTTGACATAAAGTGAAAAATGTAAATAACAAACTGTTTAAAATATTTAACTTAAGCTTGGTAGTTACGTGCAAGCTAACCTTTTATCACCAAGGCATTTTCTTAAAATGTATCTTTGCCGTATGACAACCAAAAAAAGAGGAACTCAGTATTTAAAGTTACATTGAAGGAAGATTTGATAAAGCTGTTTTTACAATCTTTTATAATAAAGACATTTGTAGAACATATATGAGAGACATCAGTACTTGAGAGAATATCTAAAGTATGTATTTATGCACACAACTGGATTTTGAGGCAAAAGAGGATGTGATATAGTTTTAACAGAATTGATTTAAAGACAGCTTCTAGTGTGGAGTAGTCTCACTACACACATTTATATATATATATATGTTTATATATTTGAAACTTGCTTTTCAGTTCTTTCAGTGAATCAAAATTGGAAGCTTTTGTAGTTTCTTTACTACTCTAGCTTTTTCTGGGAAAGGGAATGCTGGTTTTGAATTAATTAACCAAATATTTGTCACTTTCTTCCAGAATGTCCCTTGATATGTAATTTCTATGAAGCTGATAAAGTCTCAGATTTATCTTCAGCAAAAAGATATTAAAAATAAATTTTAAACAGCAATTCTATATATTATTCAAATATCTGCCTTCCACACTGCCTAAAATTCTCCTATTCTAATGTTTATTATCACTTAAAAACCTCAGCCTGAATTATCTTTTGACTGTAAAATTTTAATTGAACTTCCTTAATTGAAAAATGATAGGAAGGACACTATTTCCAAGAATTTGATTAGAATTCCTGTTAGTGCATTAAAGACATTAATTAAATCTCAGACTTGAGCAAAATTCATATCAACAGACTTGAATCAGTTCACGTGAAGCTGGATTAAGTAAGAGATGTGGAACTGATCACTGTTGCTGTAACTTTTTTATGTTGATCAACTTTCTAAAAGTTGATGACATCTCTATGACAAAAAAAGGTGGTAAAATATTTTTGATAAATGCTAAAAACTTTGAGTATTTTCATAAATACTAAAGTCCTTCAGGATAAAAAGTGTATCATTCCAAAATTACTTTATAAGTATGTAGAATTCTGGAAAAGGTAAAACCAGAAGAAAGCATTTCATACTGCTGTAATAGCTCCAGGTGGTTCATGTCATCAGTTCTCCCTAAAGTCTAATGAAGGAAGCTTTGCACTTAGTTCTTCAAATAATCATAATATTATATTGTAATGTACTACAAAGAAGTACAGCCAATGCGGTATTAGTAGTTTTTATTAAATTACATAGATTTTACCACTATGGTTACTATAGTAATCAAAATTTTCCAGGGTTAGATTTATTATTCTACATTTATTGAATAAAACATATTTCATCTAAAGTTAACATATTTTAGAATATTTATATTTCTGTTTTAAACTCTCTTGTCATATTCTTATAAGAAATAGTCTATGACATCTTTTTCAAATGCTAGAAGATACTTCTCAATGTCCTAGTCCCCCAGAATATTTCTATTTTTTTTTCTATAATTTTGCAAAAATCTGAAATAGTTATTCTTAGGTTGAGAGATAGTTTGATAAACCTTAACTTCATACATGACAACTAATGCAACTTAACATCATTTATCTGTATTGCAATTGTTTGTTTTTTAAATTTCATCTTGGATTTCTTCATAAATAGGCTTCACTGACAGAAATTTGTTTTCCTGGAAAACAAACTCCTACTAGCCTATATTTTCTCACATTAACAGTAACTAATCATCTAATACATATCAATGCTGCTCCCCATGTGTTTTGAAAGTTATCTGCAATTTAAAATGTAAAATTTTAACCTGGGATAAGTCTCCAATGGGAATTCTTCTTTTTTTTATTTTCTTATTTTGGTTTTTTTTTTATTTTTTAAATTTTCTTTTTCTATTTTCTTTCTTATTTTTATTTTATTGCTGGTAGTGGAAATCCATGGTAATTCTTTAATAAAGAGTGAACCCATCCAAAGGAACCTTTATACTGCAGAAACCACTTGTAAAGTGGATAGAGTACTCAACTGTAGAATAAATGGAGGAACAGAAATTCATCCACTATATAGTATAAGACTGTTGCCTTCTTACTGGATATTCATAAATCCAAGAGAGATAAAGTATCATGAATGTACCTGTAATTTAATGCATTTTCCAAAATTATATTTTTTAATTCTCAGTGACTGTCATTATGTTTTAAATATTTTTCTGAACTGATATCTCTACCATAAGCTATAGGCAGAAAAACTTCCTACAAATCTTATAAGGGGGCATACCCACATAAATTACATAAAATGTTATTCAGAGCACACAAGAATTATATTTAACAATTTCTTAAAAGTACATTTATACACAGAGAGAATAATATATGCTTCTATAAGGGTTACTTCAAACATGTAGCACAAATGTGTACATCAGTCAACATTAGAGCTGTGAGGGCACCAGCTGTCCTGGATTGCCCTGGGACAAATCTGAGACCACTTTCATGCCCCACTCCCAGGAAAACATGAGGCCTATTTTGGGTTTCGCCACACAGGAAGACCTGGCTCACTCCCTCACTTTTCCAGCTGGATCAGGTCACCTTGTGTAGTGGTCACCACATGGCTGTGGGGAGACCCTGCTGTTTGTCACTAACTCTTGCTTAGGGCAGGTGATGCCAGAATGGCCCACGCCAGTACTGCAGCCACACTCATCTCCTGGCTCATTGCAGCCCATGGTTCTTTGATTATTATGTTGTGTGTTGTGGTGGTTTGACCCTGGCTGTACATCAGGCATCCACCAAAGTCACTCTATGACTGCACAGATAAGAGAAAATATAACAAAATGTTCATGAGCTAGAGACAGGGAGAGTTCACTCACCAGTTACTGTCAGGGGTGAAACAGGTTCTAATTGAGGATATTTACTGAGTTTATTATCAACAAATTCAGAGTAGGAGAAGTAAGCCAAATCTTAAAAACACCTTCCCACCACTTCTCCCTCTTTCTGAGCTCTACCTCCTCCCTCCAGAGGCTCAGCAGGGAATGGGGCTTACAGTCAGGTTATCACACACTGTTCTTGCCAGTGCTCACAGAGATGAGTCCTTTGCTTGCTCCAGCTTGGGGTCCCCTGGTCCCACCTTGAAGCTGCAGCAACCATTTTTGGGCATAAGACAAACAATCAGGGAATAGAGTATCATCATAAAATCACCCCAAGAAAAATAATTAACAGCTGATGTCTCTGATTTTTTCCCTCTATATTCCATTTCAAACTAGAAAATAGTTGCTTGGGTGAACAATATCACAGTATAAGTAAATTTTAGGAAAAAAATATAATCTTCAAAGAATGTTTCGTGTTTTTAGTGACCTTAAGGACTATCTGGTTCCAAACCCCTGTCATGGACAAAGACACATCCCACTAGACCAGGCTGGTCAGGGCTTCATCTAATCTGGTCTTGAACACTTCCATGGATGGGGCAGACAAAGCTTCTTGTGGAAAGCTGTTCCAGTGCCTCACCACCTTCACCGAGAATTTCTTCCTAATATCCAATCTAAACCTACTCTTAGTTTGAGGCCATTCCCCCTTGTTCTGTCACTACTGGCCCTTATAAATAGGGTCTCTCCACCTTTCTTGTCGGTTCCCTAAAGGTACTGGGAGGCCACAATTCAGTCACCCCAAAGTCTTCTCTTTTCCAGTCAGAATAATCCCAGTTCTCTCAGCCTGTCCTCACAGCAGAGCTGCTCAGTCCCTCTGATCACCTTGGTGCCTCCTCTCGTCTGGCTCCAACAGGTCCCTGTCTTTCCTGAGCTGGGACCCCAGAGGTGGATGCAGCCCTACAGATGGGGTCTCAGCAGAGGGGGAAGAGGGGCCCCACTCTCTGCCATGGGGCTTTCGATGCAGACCAGCACACTGGTTTTTTCTGGGCTCCCAGCGCAGATGTTATATAGCACAAAACAGAGATGCCACATAATACATTTCATGAGGAGACATACTCCAAAGCAAGGTATTTCAGTGAGATTTTTCTAATTTAGTTATTGTTTGATGTATATAAGACAATTTATTTTATTTTAATAGGAAAACATGGCTGATAATATTTTAGAGTAAATATTGAATTATAGTTAGCAAAATTTGTGGGAGAGTAATGAAATAACAGAGTATTATTGACTAAAATCTTGATGGATCTCTAGTCACAGAGAATGTATTTCAGGGTCAATATTAATTCTTTATTTTTTTTTTTTTAGGAATGGTAATGAGCTGAATAGTATCAAAAAATGAGATCATTACACTAGTAATCTTGTCCACAGAATTCCATGCTATGTTGCACAAGTTAGAACTAAAAAGGCTACATTTTTGAACCATAATTTCTATGAAGTCATGACGAACATTGCTATACACAGGAAGATATTTTATCCCCATGGTAGAATGATGACACACTGAAAGATAAACACTGAAAGTTCAACTAATTGATTGTTTTACTTATTGCCCATTTAGACTCAGTAGTGAACAAATAATTGCTGTGTTTATTAATAATCTTTCTTCTTTTTGTCAGAAGAAAACCACTAAGTTTAGAAAGCAGTCTACCAAGAATATATTTTCTTTTTTTTTCTTTTTTTAATGATTTAATTTACAGCATATTTTTCTTTGAGTATATATTCTCCTTACCACTTTTCAAATAATTACCGTCTCTATGTAAGAATGTTGTTCAACAAAATAATTTGTTTGGGAGGCGATCTCTGTTTACTTATTTTGACAATGCATCTGATTTATATTATAATTGGGGTTTTTATTTGCATGAAAAACATGCTTATTACAATAATATTTGCTTATCTGGTATTTTCCATCTGAAGATCTCAAGTGGTTTACCAAAGTGATGAATATCATTATCCATATTCTACATAAGGATATGTTTCTGTAGGAATAATTTAGCTCTAGAATAATGGAAATTTTAGATTGTTTATTAGAAGGATAACAGAGATGAAGAAGAGCAGAAGAATGAATTACAAATGTATTGTACCTCCAGAATGAAAAGGATTTTGTTTTAATAAGTCTTGGAACATCTCACAGGACTAGTAGAGACCAGAGGAGTTGGAAGTTGAAAGGTTTCTAATTTACACATTGGGACACCAACTTAGAAAACTTCATAAAGAAACAAACAGAACAACTAAAAAAGGCTACATGTATGGATATGGGCTAATTCACTGGACTTGTTACCCACCAAAAAACATGGGTTTTGAAATTGATCTTCATAAATTTAGACCATAATAAATTTTCTGAAAATATGTATGAACATACCATGCAAATAAACCATGATGAGGACTTATCCATTCTCTCAGATTCTTCTCCTCTTGCAGACCAGTTTTTTGAGTTGAGTGTAAGATGCTGGGAGTATTTCCCTTGGTTTGTAAAACAGAGCAATGATTAAAAATATTGGATCTTGTCACTTAACTCTCATTAAATGCTAACAAGATTCTAATTGACATAAAGCCTAGGCCTTTAGAGAAAATAAGAATAGCCTGACAAAGCACTAAACTTTGCTCTTCAGCACTCCTGCAGTCTCTCATGACCATGTCTAATTTACTTGTAAGAACTGGAACAGGAAATGTTTTTCCTCTTACATTTCTCCTGAGGCTGCTGCAACAATAGAGAGAACTTTGTATGAGAAAACACAGCCTAATATAAGTTTTGGCAGACAGGTCCTCAGCTTTTAGGTACTTTGACAGTCCAAGATGACCTTTAATGCCATCCAAGTGAACCTGGATACCATACCAGTAGAATAACTCTGCAGTGCATGAGTCCACAGGGAATCCAAACAGCCATAGTGTTTACTTGAGCTATATGAGAGTTGAATTAAGAGTTTTTGCTTCTGCATGTAGAATATCTGCTCAAAATCAGGAACGAGTAAGCCAAGAGATAGCCACAGTGTTCCCCTAAAACAAATTTCTTCTTTTCTTCTTTCCAGCAATTGTAACCCCCAGAAATACTTGTTAAAACTATTCTCTCACAGACTTTTGCAAAAATGCAGAGATTCAAAACTCTAATATAGGGTTAAAATATGCATAATTAGCATTAGCATGATTAGCCTCAAAATTGACAGGATATGCTATAACTTATTATACAAATTAATTAGTTATTACTAATCTTCTGCAGTTATGCTTGTGCCATTCTATATTGGCTTCTTAGTACCTTAGAAAATCAACTTTTTACATGACAGTTACGGCATACTTGTAAGCTAAAGTGAAAATAAATTTGTGAGCCTGCTTTGTGTGAGGAATTAAATCATGGAATCACAGATTCATTTAGATTGGAAAAAACCTCTAAAAATCTTGCTACTTGTGCAGTTGCAGAGATATTTCTTTTTAAAAAAATTCATGGAAATAAAACATGTTCTCTTTCTGGTCTTGAAAGCTTATGATTGTTTAAGAGATGAAAAAAATGAATCCTGAACAAAGTTAAAAATGGACTTTTCTGCTGTGCAGCTAGACTTTTTTACTTATCTTTCAATGTGCATTTCTGTGGTCTCTGTATTCCACATTCAAGAGAGTTTTCGTGGTCAAGAGAGTAATTAATTCTAGTTCAAGATGTGCCAAATTCCAGGCTTATTGTTTTATTGCATTATATTTCTCACCAGAATGAAAGTCATAACAAATTCTGCAATGTGAAAGATTCTCTCCTTACAGCAGAAGTTTCAGCTCTAGTTAGGTCTTTTAAGTTTTGTCTTGGCCCTAGCATCATAGTCCAGGTGTGTACTCGCAAATTGCGTTTGAAAGAAAAACATAAAATCACACTATGATAAAAGCCATAACTTTTTTGTGTTGAATAAGTGGTAAATATCAGATAAATACTTATGAAACAAGTGAAGTAAAAAACAGTTAGTGATGTCTTCTGAAATTATGCTTAAGAGCTTTTTAAAATTATGACAAGGACTTTGGGAACAAATCTCTAAGGCCACATAACACTTAGATGTGGACAAAAGTGGACAAGAAATGTACTAGTTTAAATCAGTAAATTGTAGAATTAAGATAATAGTAATTGTCTTATTGTGCATAAGACACAATTTTATGGGATTATATGGTTTTTCTCAATGCCTCTTTTTTAGTTTCTGTTTAAATTTCAAAAAGTTTTATTTTAAGAAAAACTAATTACAAACTGATTTCTGAAAGCTCACAAATATATGTACTGTTCTGACCCAAAAAATCATGTTCTTGTAAACTGTTTAAATTCCGAAACAAGAGTTTCATAGCAAAAAAGATATTAGTGTAAAACTTTTTGTTTACTCCTTTTAGCTAAAAATGAATTCATAGCAAGTTGATTGCTGGCTTTTATTTCCAATGAAGTGTTTAAGAGTCTTACCAGCAAAAAAAGCAAAATTCTGAAAAGGAGAAGGAAGTGTAAACACATAATCACAAGCATGTGTACAGCAAAAACTGCTTCAGAAAATTATGTTTCATCACAGTGACAAAATGTTGGATCATCCTAAAGGCAAATATTTACTTTCGTATCTGTAATATGCTGGAGAAGAGTTACAGTTTTCCAGAAAAAGTTTTGTAATTTTTAAATTTAAATAAACAGATATAAATATGTTTATTTTCTTCCCTGAAGAAAATTGAGAAAGTATCAGCATGATAAAAAATATTTTTCCTCTGGGCCTGCTTTATCACATTTCATTGGACTCAGGACACAATAAAATATGGATTCATTTATCAAATTCAAAGCAGAAAACACAGACAGAAACTTGAGTTCTGTGGTTGAAGAAATTGAAGAAATCCTGTCACCTTATATAAGATTGGATATGGGAAGTCTCTTTACTTCATGCAACACTGCTACTATTTCCCTCCAGATGATCATACAGGTTTCAGAGATTTATTATACTTTCTCTACTCTTCCAAGATTGTATTAGCCAAGTCCTCTTGCAGGAGGGGGAGGAGAGAATACACCTCATTTTTACATTCAGAACCCCCTCTGTTCCCCCCTCCACCCATATTTCTGGGATAGTTGTGAGGCTCTTCATTAATCTTAAAGTTCTGTACATATGTAAGCTTTATTTTGCAACACTAGAAGCCATCTCTTGCTTTTAACTGTTTTTTTTTTTAAACAATTCCTTGTCTAATGCAACAGGATAGTTTCTTCCTTTTTTTTGTTGGATAACAAGCATTCTGAGGATTGCACCTTTCACAGCACTTGCACTGTGTCAGTTTGTATCAAAAACACATGACAAAATATATAAACAGGTTTATTGTGTGTGTCCAATTATGGGCTCTTAGACACGAAAATAATTAATCACTTCGAGGTGAGAGTGACTTATCTCACTGAGATTTCTTTCGGATTGCCCTCCAAGCTAATTAGTATTTAGTAGACATTTTTCTCCAATTACATTTCTAGTTCAAAAAGACCTTGGGCAGTTTGGAAGCTGTGCTGAACACGAACAGTGTTTAATCAGAAGCAGAGTAATTGGTTTGCAAAAATGGGCAAAAAGACCAGGTAGAGCACAGCATGACTTAAATGGCAGGCCAGAACCTTATCTTGGTAAGTATATGAAACCATGTTGACTATAATCATAGCATGCGCCCATTACAGTGTCATAACCTGAAATAACTGCAGATGCAGGTTATCCCTACCAGAGTGGGTAACCTCGATCCATTTAGGAACTGTCTCACACGTAAAGAATTTGACCTCTCGGGAGATGAGTCTCTTTACATCTTTCAATGAAGTTCGATTTTGTCTGCCTTACTGTTTGTGTCTTTTACCTCTGAGGAATACCTGTGATCTATGTTTGAATTTCCTAACTTCACTTGGATCTGAAGACCCTTCCAGATCCTTGACAACTTCGCCTTCAAGAGAGATTTTTTTACCTCCTTTTCCAGGAAATGACCTATGCCCTGACTGTCTTCTTCTGTGTCCTGAATGTGAACTCATTCAGCCTTCTCCAAAGCCTTCAGCTATCCTAGAAAATTACAGGAACACAAACTAGGCTTGCACAGTGGCACCCAGCTAAGTACATTGTTTAATAATAGAACGTTGCCTGATTTTGGCTTGATGCCATTTGTTATATTCACAAAAAATAAAAAGGTGGATGAACCCTCTTTCTGACCACTTTTTGCATTCATCTTTCTCCTGAGCTCACAACAACAACAGGGGCAGCACTGCCCCCATGTTGGGCAGGGCTATTCTTTTTGTGTTTTGTTGTAGGGGGGTTATCCATCAGGTCTAGAGGTTTAAATATATCAGCCATAGCTATCTTGCTCAATAAAGAGTTTTTAAGATTGAACTGTGAAATAGAACCCTAATAGACATTTAGAAGGTAAAATCTTTTCAGATTTTCCCTTTATGCATTTCTGTCTTTCAAACAGTTTTTCCTGTGTCCCTCAAACCCTGTGTTGCTTGGGGAAATAGAAAAGAAAATCAAGATATTGAAACTTTGGGAATAGACTTGCTAAAATATCTGTATTATAAAGAGAACTGCATTTTAAAGATATTTTAACTTATGCTGGCCTCTGAATTGCTGTAATTGTCTGAATTAGCTTATGATTTATAGAATAAAATACTGAACAAAATTATCTGTCCATGTACAAGCACACTCATATATACAATATTATAAGTGTGTATTTCATAAAATAAAGTGATAAATTAAGATAATTCAGGTGGACAATTTTTGTTGCCTAGAGATAGTGAGAGATATTTTTTTCAGTTTTGTAATAGATTTATCATACTTTAGTGGGCTCATGTTCTAGATGGATTATATCTTATATTTTCAGGCTATTTTAAAATCATATTTGGGGGGGAGAGAGGAAGAAAATAGCAGCAAAAAATGTGGGCAACATAAATGTTACCATAAAAACAAAAATTGGTCACAACAGACTTGAAACAAATCTAGGACTTTACCCAGATGAAATCATGCTAAAGAAAACCTACAATTTCTCTTCTTGATTTTAATATTAATCTTACATAATGTTGAAAATGTAAAATTTTAAAATTTTATTTCAGATGAAAAGTTGATTTTGTATTCTGGGGCTAACTCTAAGGCCTGCTATCTGGCACAGTACTTCTACTAGCATTTGTGTTGAGATACTGCAGATCTTCCATGTACATCCTATTTTTCTACTCATGACCAACATGTTTTCCCTTTAAGAAGGCTGAGAAACCAATATGTGAAGCAACATTGTGCTGATTGGGAATCACTCAGAAGTATTTCCATGACAGAAGAAAGCAGGGTAGCTAGTCAATCCATCCTTTAGTGTATGTGATATTTCTGAGAGAGAGGATATGTTGAATCAATTTTCAGACATATTTTCAATCAGTATATTACGGGAAAGAACTAAGGTTAATTCATGATCAAAATAAACTCAGCTTAAAAAAACCAGAAATCAAAATTCCAAAGTGTGATGGGATGACCCTGGCTGGGTACAGGGGTGCCCACCAAAGTCACTCTTTCCCTCCCCTCATCAACTGGAAACGTGAGAAAAAATACAGCAAAGGGATCATGGGTCAAGATAAGGGTGGGGAAAGATCTCTCACCAGTTACAGACTGCTTCTTGAATTTTTCTAACATATTAATAAAAATGTAATCTGTGGATGAAAATAACTTTTGTATAAGTGTGATACACTTAAGAGTCTCTGAAGCTCTCAGTGTTTGGATCACCAATAGGACCCTCTGTATGGCATGTCTTAGATACAAATGCAAACCTCCAAACAATTTCTACTGTTTGGAGTGCAGTATTTTGTATGCATGTCTGAAACATGCCAATCTGAAAGATGGATGATAGGAATAAAGAATTTCTATTAAATCTCATTATTTGCGAATGCAATCTAGAGTAAGTCATGCTGTTAAGTTCAGATCCTATGACCAATTGCTTCAGAAATTTTGTGCTTTTAGCATCCAAAGCTTGCTATAAGGGTATAGTATTGAATTTGTATTACATCCATAGGAAAGAGCGACAATGAAATTTAATTTTTTAATAGAAATCGCCTTAATATATTCGTCAGAACAACAGAAACCCTAACTGCAGATTTAATGTTCTGTCTTCTGATTAATTAAATTTTTGGCTAACCTAGCTACTATTGGATTAGTTTATAGTTGTATTTTGTGTCTTCTTAGAAGAAAAATCAAAAAATGTCTCTTGTTATGGTCACTCTTTAATATAATACAGTAGTTTGTAAATGTATAACCAAAATTGGATTTATATTCCTCATTTAAGAGAGTATACTTATCTATACTCTGCTATGTGTACAATTAAAAGCAAGTACTAATTTTATTACCAATGTAAATATGTTTTATATTTTTTGTTACTGATATTTCACTATTGCTTTAATGGAAGAGAATTATGCATGAGCAAATTTTCATAAAGCAGAAGCTCTTTCTAGATCTTTTTTCTCCCAGTTCGTTACCATGACTTTCCTTTTGAATCCTTGTGTATTTAAGCAAGGCTTATAAGAAGGATGGGGATAGACTTTTTCCTAGGATCTTTAGAGTTGGAACAAAGGGTGATGGTGTCAAACTGAAGGATAGTTGATTTAGATTAGATATAAGGAAGAACTATATACAATGAGTGTGAATCTCTGGAGTGGGTTACCCAGAGATGTTTGAGCTGCCCCATCCCTGAAAACATTGAAAGTCAGGTTAGACCACACTCTGAGTGACCTGATCTGGTTGTCTCATTGCAGGAGGGTTGGACAAGATGGCTTTTGAATGCCTCTTCCATCCCAAACCATTCTGTGATTATCTGATCAGCATTTGTTCTCAAGGTCAACAAGAGTAAATTTAGCAGGGGAACACAACACAAAGCAGCCATCAGAATATTGCCAACATTTTCAATCACATGAAATGCAGAAAGAAGCAGAAGACTCACCCAAATCTGAAGACCCTGGTGAATATATTTTCTTCTTCATCATCATCATCATCATCGTAATAATAATTTTTAAGACATTTCCATTAGGCAGTTGGAATTATGAGTATAAATTTAGCATTGAAATGCATAGTTTCTTATAATTTCCTCAGGTTAATTGTCATGCAACTAATAGAGTAATTATAGAACTATTCCTAGAGGGAACGCTGTATTATCCTCTGAAAAATATTGTATTATTGTTGCACAAAATGTGAATAAAAAATTACTTTTTATTGCAAAATTAAGCTTACATTTTAAAATTTTATTGTTTTGTAAATAAGTTATAGCTAGTTTTAATATTTAGTTCTCATGGCAATAACAACATGAACCTAACTGCCATGATTCCCTGCTGCCACTATGTATACTTCAGCTTTCCTATCATTAAGCACAAAAAGTGTTGAATGCTTCTGAACTGCTACAGATCTGAAGAGTTTCTAAATCCTAAGACTCTTAGTAAGATGAAAAAAAATATATCTCAAGAAAGACTGATGTAGTTTAATTTGTAATTATAATATTTTCCCATCATGAACTTGTGCACAGTGGAGTATTTGAACCTCTGTATAAAAAGAATGCACACAATAATTTAAAAATTAAATATGTGTGCTGATTTTGGCCGGGGTAGAGTTAGTTTTCTTCCTGGTGGCAAGTGTGGGGCTGTGTTTCAGATTTGTGCTGAGCACAGTGTTGAAAATACAGAGATGCTTTTGTTATTGCTGACAGAGACATACAGGGAGCCAAGGCCTTTTCTGCTTTTCATACACTCACACGGGGGAGGGTGGGTGGGAGTTTGGGAGGAGACATAATCAGGACAGGTGACCCAAACTAACCAAAGGGATATTCCAGACCATGTGACATCATACTCAGTATAGAAAGTATGGAAGGGTAAGGAAGGAGAAGACATTGAGAGTGATGGCATTTGTCTTCCTGTGTCATGATTATGTGTGATGCTCTTCTGCAGATGGCTCAATGGAAACCTCACTGCCCATGGAAAACAGTGAGCTAATTCCTTGCTTTGCTTTGCTTTTGTGCATGGCTTTTGCTTTCCCTATTAAACTGTCTTTGTCTCAATCCATGTGTTTTCTCACTTCTATCCTTCTGATTCTCTCCCCAGTCCCACTGCAGGGGGACTGAGTCAGCAGCTGTGTGGGCCTTGGTGGCTGGCTGAGGTTAAACAATGACAATATGAAAGAAAATAATGGATAGGACTAGAACTGGGTTTTCTCCTACTTAATAAAAAGTTTGAGTAATTATGTGTTGCAACAAAGGAGTTTCAGATAAAGTCCCTAAAATTAATAGGGACTAGCAAAAGTCGAATGGGAAGAGTCTAGTGCGAAATGTCCCTGCCCAGGGCAGGGGGTTGTAACTAGATGATCATTAAGGTCCCTCGCAACCCAAACCATTGTATGATTTTATGCTGCAATACAAGACATGACTTAGTCTTTCAGATTCTCATAATTCAGACTTGGCCTTCCAAGGATCACAGAATGAACATAACATTGTGAATTTGTGATAGTTTCTATGTGAAAAGGAGGGTGGAGACACACAGAGACTGTGGTGGCTCCTATTCCTGTAATCTATTAATCCCAAAAGCGGAATAAGGCTCTTGGCTGGTCAACACTAGCCCAGTGCGCTTCCCTGGACAGCAGATGTGCAGAACTCCATTGAAGGCAGCATTTTGCAGCCATATCAGGGATCCCTTCTGGTCACAATTCCTTCCCAATTGCACAATTGTCTCTCCAGGGACACTGGCTCACACTGATCCCAGTAAGCAAAATCATGAGAGGATATCAGCTGCTTTTGTGTTTGCCACAGGATGTACTTCATGCAGCATAAAGGACTTGTAATTTTGTCTTCAAATTTTTTTTATAATTTAAAAATTACTAATGAAAAAGTTAGCCCAGCTGAACTTGTGTTACACAGGCTTTATTAATTCAAGAGGAGCAAACTTTCTCTTCTTATAAAATAGTTGTTCATTGTTACTCTGACATCAGAGAATGAGTGACAGTTATTATATATCTAATTTTTTTACACTGCATGAAATGATTCTGGCACTAAGTACTTGTGTTTCTGCCACTAAATAACTTCACAGAGATATTTTAAATATCAAATGAAATCCTGGAAGATGATGCTTATGCATTAAGGATATGGCCTAACTGTTGAGCTGGGTTCTACAGCTCAAAACTGAGTGTGGTTTCAGTTGTTTTGTCTCAAAGCCATCTATTCCATGGCTATTTGAACTGGGCTGTGAAACAGTAATTTAAACAGGTGCCTGAGGAAAACCTCTTTTGAGTTTCAAGACTAACTGCAATAACAGTGACTGAAAATTACTTCTATAAAAGTGAAATTTTTAAATCATTGATGGCTTATCTGTTTTATTGCAAACAATGTTGGTTTCTCTAACAAACTTCTGACTATTTTCTATTTATGTGATCTGCCCCTTTGACCTTTTGATTCAATTGAGATAGCACTTGAAATTGCAATACAATCAGAAATCAGTTTATTTTTTTTTTCAGGTAGAAAATCTCCTTATATGGTAACTAGAAAACAGGTGATACTTCAACAGGGTTTATAGTACTTAGAATCTGGATATATAGATAAATTAAGTAGATAAAGTAGATCATTGCAGTCTATAGTGTCACTGCACAGCAGCAGGGGAAAAGTGCTCGAATGAACATCTCTGCAAAAGTGAAGACAAACAAAAAAAGCACTGGTAAAATTATTAACTTTAAAAGAACATTGAGACTGGCTTTAGCTCTTATTCAGATGTTTGAGAATAAATCCTAAATCCTATCCTTGGTGTTTTTAGTATGCTGAATTTCCTCCCTAGGTCCAAAAATTTTAATGAACAACCAAAGGATCTTTGTTACATAAAACAGAATGCAGGAACTAGAAAAAATCCTCTGCTGTAAAATTACAGATTGCTTGAAGAATATGGGGATTTCAACAGCCTCTGTGTCAGAAAATGAAAAAAAAAGCAGGAAGTTTGCCATTTTTCTCAATTCACAGTGCAACAAAAATCTGCATTTATTTATTTGGATGAAGGTATACAAGAACTGATATCTTCAATATATATTTGAAAGAATATTTCTGAGTCTTTGTAATTAAGCAAACAAATACTTTCAGTTTGATATTAACAAAAGTTGAAGTAGACACCGTCTTCTGTTCAGTAAATGAGAAATATAGGTAAATATAGCTTTTGTTGCCCGCAGAAAACGGAAAACTCAGCTGGTGGTGAGTTGTAAAAAAAAATAGATTGTTTTGGGAATTCTATTCTTTCTCAATCCCTGTTTTTTGTATCTAGAGCATGACTTCTTGTTTCTGAGCTAATTTTTTGAAGGTATACTTTTAGTTTCCATTGCAGATTAGGATGCAAACAAAAAAAGAGGGATGGAAATTATTTATGACAATGAATTCTCCAGCCCAAACTGTGTGCCCTACAATCATTGAAAGAAGCATTTGAGGTTGCAGCAGTCTTCGATTCCACGTGTTAGGGCCTTTAGGAGCAAGACTGTTGCATGAATTTCAGGGTTGATGGACCCATCAGTTTTCATTGTTGCAGTGATCATAGTACCCCTGGCAGGAAAATTAAAAGTGCAGTCCCTGTACTTCCGACCGCTAAATAGGCAGGATCCTCTGAGAGGAAGAAAGGATTGGTGAAGGATAATGACTTTGTGAATCTCTTTCTCTTATTTATTCATCTGATCTCAGTAACTGGAAGACCTTGTTATCTGCTGATAAATGGCAAAATTAAATGCTAATGACCAGAATGAGAAATTAATATAACTATACTATATCTTATCATTCAGAATACTATGTGACTTAAATTACAAAAAGAAATACAGATTTAATATGTCTCAGCTTTTTTTTTTTCCTTATGCATTTTTCCCTTAAATTCTTCATTCATTCTAGTTTCAAATAGATGATAGTCTTGTGGAAAACATTTCTGATTCATATTTAGGAACATATACATTCTGGCCTTTTTCCCTGTATGACAAATGTGTGTCTGCCAAAATATTTTGTCCTATGTGTCATCAGTAAACTATTTAATGAGGCTCCAGGAATACAGTGTAGTTATCATATAGCACTGGGAAATATTATACTGACTCTAGGAGCAACAGCCAGAGAAGATTTTTAATGTGCCATTAAGTAGTAAACTCACAGCTGCATTATAGTGTCTAAGTAACTGGTGAGTATAATCATTTTAAAGTATGTCCAGAATTAAAGAAAATACAGATTAAAAAAAAGTCAGGGGCTTGCATTTTCTGATTTAATTTTATTAAAATTAAAGTGTTCTTTAGATAAAGGGATAAATATACTGTTTACGCAAAGGAAAAACTGTTAGAAAGTGTTTACAGGACAGAAGAAGGATTTTGTGGGTACATCAGTTTCCAATGCTGACAGAACCGTTATGGTAGAACTAATCAGATCATACCATCAAAAATACACTATGCATTACAGAGAACAAAGTAAAAAAGCAGAGCACTCTGTACAGAAGGTAATAATAATAATGCTCAATTTCTGTTTGTAATCACTTTAGAATCTTCTAGGAGAATAAACCACAATGAATGACCTAGTGATGCCTTCCATTCCTAGGGAAAAAAAAGGGGGAGGGGGTATCCATAGAAATATTATTGCATAAGTCAAAAATTGGTTAACTGGAAATTGCTTTGTTTTTGCTATCTTGGAAAATGTGTGGCTCTTCTGGATTTAGATAACTATTCAGAGATTGTTGAAACATCATACATTAATAAAATATTGTTATCAAAAAGTATTAGGAAAGGGAGGCTTGTAACTATAAAGTAAGTGAGGAATCCTTCCCCAGTCCTTGAGACTCAGTTTCCATACATCTGGAGAAAGACATTATGAGACAGAAATGTGTGAGAGATGTAAAATTACAAACTTTTCTCAAATATAATCTCCTGGAGGCAGCACTTAATAGATAGACCCTTTTTTTCATGGGAACACAGTCTTATAGGCTGTGCACAGCTTTAGATATATATATATTTACATAAAAAATTATATATACATATATACACACACACATATATATATACATATATATACATATATATGTGTATATATATAAACACATATACATATATATGTATATATACATATATATGCACATATATACATATACATATGTGTATATATGTGTGTATATATATACATATACATATACATATATTTTATTATTTGTAGTTCATATTTGCTTTACAAGGAGCAGATGATGTCACCAGTTAGCAAAGTATTTTTTAAAAATATGAATAATTGGACCAAGGGAGAACAACCACCTGACTCTTGGACTGTTCCCATGTAATTAAAGGTTGGCACATACACAAGTACTTGACCATATAATAGAAAAGTCAGAACAACAGAAAATTAGCCAGTAAACTGTTGAAAAAGTAGTGGGGAGTTTCAGACTTAAAATATATTTTTGAGGAGACTCTTTACTTTTCAATGACACTGTAGGCTGAGATATTTGCTTGAATGATCTGTTTGTTTCTCAAGAGCCTTTTCTTTGCCTATTTTTAAAATTTCATATATTTTTATGGTAATAGAGACTATAGCAGCTCCCACTGCAGGAAGGATTTCTCTTATTATAAAAATTATTTGCACATGTTTTATTAAACGTTAAATTCCCATATTTCTATTCTTGTACATTTTTTGCAACTAGTTATTGTTATTGTCTTCATTTGAAGAAATTGAAGTATAGATGATGTATTACTCCTGTAGCTTAAGGACACAAATTTTCTGTATTATATTCAAAAGTGTCTGTTACTGATTTTTTTTCTGTTTTTCTCTCTGTGTTATAGTTCTGCAAAGTTTAAATTCTGTTTGATCAGATATTTCCTTCCAAACCCAAGATTTCTCTTGTTTTCATGGTGACTATTGTGTCCATAGGAACCAATTTTTTAACATTTCAACTATATGCTTTGAAAATTAAAATTTCTGCTATATGCTTCCAATATAAGATTTGAAAATTAATAATAAGTATATAAATTTTTTAATGCCCAAAAATTAATTGTTATTTAAGAATTTCAGGCCAAAATTTAAATACTTGCTTCCTTCTCCTTTCTGGGTTCATATATATAAGATGAGAAAAAGCAATGCCTTGCTGTAGATAATAGTGTCTTATTTTCCATTTATTTTAATATAAAAGGCTAGAACTTCCTCTTTGATTCTTGATAGCTTTTGGAATATGAATCATGACATCACTTTTTTTCATGAAAAATAGCTCTTCTCTAGGAAACAAGAGATAGTACAGGAGGAAATGACCCCAAATTTCACCAGGGAATGTTTCGATTTGGAACTAATCTTCACTGAAAAGGTTGTCAGGCCTTGAAACAGGCTAGCCTGAAAAGTGGTGGAACCACCATATCTGGAAGTGTTCAAAAACTTTTGAATGTCGCTGTTGGGGACATGGTTTAGTGGTGAACACAGTGGTTCTGGGTTAATGTTTGGACTTGATGATCTTAGAGGTTTTTTCCAGCCTCGATCTGTGATTCTACGTGGTGCATTTCATCACCAGGCAACATAGAAATAGCAATATGTGGATAGCTGGAATGCCAGAGTGCCTGAAGGGACCCCTTATAGGGCTAAAGTTACTGAGGCCTTGAAAGCAAAAGAGCAGCTTGCAAACTGCTGGGCAGGATGATGACAGATGGCACTGACTGGTTTCAGGGAAGGAATGGAAAAAAATCCTAAATTAGTGGAGTTGTATCTTAAGATTAAAACTAGGGCATTGATTACCTCACATTATCATATATGAAAGGAGTCACTACTCTTCTCACTACTTCTTCTCACTCTTGAGAAGGGAGGAAATTTGGGAAAACATCTGTTTGTATTGGTGTGTCTGGTGTGATTGTGTTTTTTGTTTAAAAGGCACTGAGGTAGCCACAGACAGGGAGACAAAAAGAGTGAGGGGTGAAATGAAGACATTATTTGTCTGAGTCAATATTTTTGCTAACAGGATTTCAATCAAGTGTGATTACACGAGAAAAATAAATAGAAGAGGTGGGGTTGAAATTATCATTTATGTGCTGTGTAATGCAGTAGACATTACAGCCCCATTGTGCCAGGTCTCAAAGAGAATAAATATGTCATTTGTCACAAAGAGATTGTAACATAAGCAGAAAACACAGGCCTAATGTGAAAGAAATGTGCAAAGATAGGAGAGATATGCAAGTGACAAAGTGATGTGAATAAAGCTGTGGAAGTCCTTTGTAATTTAGTGCTACATTTGGAATCCTAAACCAGCTTGTTACTTTGAAGTCTTAAGCACTTCTCTAAATTACATCTAAGAAAAACAGTTAAAATAAAACTGTATAGCAGGGATGCTACCCTTAATTATTTCCTTATTTTATTATTATTGCTTATTTTCAACTTGGAGTATGAGGTATGCAGAAACCAAAGTTTAGCCAAATTTGTCTAGCTAGATTTTCTGTAATGTGACTGCATAGTGTATTTGCATGCTCCTAGCGTATCCAAAAGTGCTTCTGCAACTTTCTTCTTTCCACAATTCACTGATAAAATACATCTCTCTTCCAAGTCGGGGCATCGTAGAAGCACGGACATTGCTAAATACTTTCCAATGAGATGTGGGGATTTATCTTTTTGACAGATAGTGTGGCTAGCTTAGCTATTAAAAAAAATAAAAATCTCTGCTTTGTAGCTGCCTGTTAGCAATGGCCACTTTTCCATCTATTTCACAGGTACTTACCCAGAACAGCTGAGCCTACAGACCATGCTAGCAGTATCTTTCCTGAAATACACACCCGATTCCCTTTCCATTTTTTGCATCTATTTTTCAAAAAAGTCTTCTAGTCACTGCTCTTTCCCTTTTTCCACCGCAGCTGCCCTTTGCATACAAGCAGATGCATTCAGATGTCCATTCACCCTGCTGCTGTCATGAGTTGTCCATAAATATCACTGTCAATGTTGAAAAATGTTTAAGCATCTGTTTCCTCAGTGTCATTTATTTTCTTGGATGCAGAAGTGACCTATTTAGTTTCCAGATCAGAAATAACTTGTATTTGGCCAGATTAACTTATACCTCATGCCTATTCCTAACTGCCTTTGAAGACACCTTTGTTGTTGGATGTTCATCAGGTGTAATTGAATCTCTTGAAGATAAAATGAGACATTGCTACTTGCTCAATTTTCTGTTCTAAACTGGTTCACCAAATTGCTCATTTTTATTTGCTCTTTTTAACCTTTAATTTTAGAAAGAGTTTACTGTCTTCTAGACAACTGCACTAATAGCCAGATCACATTCATCATATCCTAATCATGCATATTTTTGGTAGAGAGAATCTTGCAGGCACCAAAAGTATTCAGAGAGACAGCAGGTTTTTAAAGGTTAGTATTCAGAAACATTGTGGTTTCCTGCAGTTTGCCAGTTTCCAGAGGTGAGGCACACTTGATAAATTCACTTGTTCTTAAATGATATTTAGAGATTGAAGGACCCACTTGTCACAGACATATTTTATGAAAATCGTTTTGCCAGGATTTTCTTCTCCTGAGAAGCTGAGGGGCCTCTGGAACAAAATGTGAACAATGACTCTCTGCTCCTGTGGAACGCAACAGGTGCATTTGTGATTGGTCTCATGCGGTTGTTTCTAATTAATGGCCAATCACAGTCCAGCTGTTCAGACTCTCTGGTCAGTCACAAGACTTTGTTATTCATTCCTTTCTATTCCTGTTTCACCTTCTGATGATTCTTTTCTCTCTATTCTTTTAGTATAGTTTTAGTTTAGTGTTTTTATTATAATATATATCATAATATAATAAACCAGCCTTCTTAAACATGGAGTCAAGACTCTCGTCTCTTCCCTCGTCCTGGCTGCCCTGCAATGCCACTCTGTAGAATGAAGGCTCCTTTTATTATTTTCTACCCTTCAAAACATATGAAGGCAGAAGAAAACAGTGTCTAAAGGAGGGATTCAGAAAGGAGCAGAATCATAGAAGGAGGTCTACTTTTCGTATTATAGGAACAGACTAAAGGGAGACTTGAGGTTATATTAAATGTCATGGCTCTTGGGCAAGATATTTGGATTTTCCTTGCATTTTTGAAGGAGGACCTTGGGGCAATCAAATGAGATCTGAAACTTGCACCAGTATGATCAGGAGCCAGGACCCTGCCCTTTTGCAGAGCATGGATGGATGTATGGATATATAGACACACTGTGTGGTCAATTCTTGGGCTGAACAATCTGCATATCCAATTTATAAGGTGGAAAGAACAGAAGTCTCTCCTAGTTATAAATATCTAGAAAATGTTTCTGAGGAAGATATATGAGCATTTTCATTGCGGATGAGAAGGGAGAACCAAAATCCTTTTCACATGTCAGAGAGAAGGTGAAATTTTCTGGCTCAATGTGCTATAGTAAGGAAGAAACAGACACTTTTAAAATTGCTTCACATTGAGACATCCTAAAGCAACACTGGAGTTATGGACTAAGGACATTTTTGTATATAAGCCTTTCAAAATGGTACAATGGAGAGACAATTGGTACAGCTTCCACTGAGCCAGGAGGACTCATCAGGATGCGGTATGATTTTCAAGTCCTGAAGGTTTTGTCACCTGGGATTTTGTTCACAGTCTCAATCTATCAGAAAAGACTTTGCATTTGGCAATGTTTCACAAAACCAGACATGTCTAAATGAACATTTCCATCCTGATTATTATCATTTTGCCCTCACAAGCAGCATTAGCCTCGAATTAGTTTTTGTGGGCTAGTCATGACCTGGAATACCAACAGGACTGAGTCCTCTGGAAGCCTGTGCTCTGGATTACAGTTTGGGATTCCAACAGGTGTGTGCTGAAATGCCGAAGATGTTTAAACATGCAGTGTGGTGTTGGTTTAGAAGGATGTGTCTGATGAGTAATGCTTCGTTTGCCCAGTTTTGTCCAAGTGGTGTAATAATTTTGGTCATTCCATAGGGTTTTACATAGAAATTGGGGGGTAAATATTGATTGTGGTCTAAGCCACAGCTACTTCAAATATTTAATACAACTTTTTCTGTATTATTAAAGTGAACAAATATTGAAATATAAAATGGAAACACATCTCTTTATTGAATATCTTGTTCAAATTATTCTTTATTTTCACTAATTCTGTGAACTTTCAGTATTTATTCTTCTAAATCAGCCAAACTTGTCTCCTTTCTAAATAAACAATCAATTAAAATACTTATAAAGAACATGAACTCTCTGTTTAAATTTGTTCAAATTTTCACTGAAATGATGATAACCTATACCACGTATGTAATATTATTTGTCAGCTAAATGGAACAGCAATTTAGATATACGATTATATCTAATATATGATGAAGTTGAAATACTCTAAGTAATTTCTGTGGTAGGACAAAAAAAAGTATATTCTAATATTAAAAAGAAATGCTTCATATCACACAGAGCAGATAAGACTTTTTATCAGTGGCCTGAAAACAAGGATGTCATTGTGAAACAGGCCGGCAGAGTAGGCTGGATTTCACCCAAGACAGAGGACTTAATAAATGCCCTCAGTCATTCCATTGGTATTAGTCCAATCCATTTTTGAAAGACTGCAGTCCATGAAAACACAAGTTTTTTAGAACTATGAAGTTGACTGATGTGGCTGAAGATTTTTTATGATTTTTTGTGCAAACAGTAGATTAATTCTCTGCTGGGGGAATGAAGAAAGAGAAATGTTTTCCAGACAATTTTTAAAAAAATCATTGGATTTCACATATCAACATGTCAGTCACACAGGCAGACACAGTTACATTATTCCACATCTTGACCAGATGTAACCAACAGGAATAATACTGCAGAGTCTTTGAGATATGGACTATGCTTTGAGATGCATGTCCAGTTAATATTTATAACTCATATATTAATCTAGTTGGGGTCTGTCTAAGCATCAATGGCAGTATAACAAATGTAATATTTCTACTATGTTCAAAAATATGTTAAGTTTTCTGTGTTCATATTTGTGTAGGTTTTATATTTTAACATTACTGAGAACCTACAGTGGAAATGCATCTCATTAACTGACATTTCTTTTGGAAATTTTTTTCAGAAAGCACTCAGTCTCATTGTGTACATAAGATTTTGAATAAAATTATATAGGAAGACCTTTCTAATGCAAGACTGGGACCTGAATTTCTCCTTAAAATGAGAACATATGAGTTAAGAGTTTTAATTCCACTTCTTAAATACACATCATTTTACATCTATCCTGCATTGTACTTTTCCTGCCAGTGTATGAAAGGATATCAGTGGATTTTTATGAAGATTAAAATTGAGTTTGCAACTTTGGCTATTGTCTCTCTGCCGCAACTGCATCATCCGCTGTAAGCAGCACTCTGTCGCAACCTTTCATTTCCCTGCGTCTTTTCTTACTTTTCCAGAACTTAAAATTAATCTGGTATTTCCTTAAAGGCAGCTTCTCTCTTCTTTAAGACTTCTTTCCAAAATAAGAAAGTTAAGTGTCAGACTCAAACTAGAGTAAATACTTAGATCCATATTTTTTTGTTTTCTTTGTATAGGTGTTGGTTGGTGTTTGTCAAAGTTGCCTAAAAACAAATAGGTTTAGAGCTAAAAAAAAAGCATACATTTGAGTAAATCGCGCTGTTTAATATGCAGGGTTTAGTCCTTATTTTTCATTAAACTTTTCCTGCCTAAATAAACTTTGAAATTCATATAAAGAAAGTATGTATAAAGACCTGGAATATTATGCTTCAAGGACTTCTGGGCCTCAGGTTTGGAGTTTTTACTCTGTAGACATATATAGTAAATTCACCAATATCCTATTTCTTTGAGATTAAAAAGAAAATATATACATCTGCCCTGACTACATGTTTGTTGAAAAATGTTTCTTTGGGTTAAAACAACAGTTGGTAATACAGTCACTTCTGATTTTTTCGAGACTATGTTAAGCTGGACATTAATTTTTCTGCATTTTTTTCTTAGCTTGTAAATAGATATGAATATATTCTACATATTATTATCTATCTGGGTGTATTTTTTTTCTCCAGTGTTACTGATGCTACGTATTCAGATCAATACATCTCTGAACTCCTGGTATCAGGGTTTTGCACTCAGAATCTAGTTGCCTTCCCTGGTCAAACACTGAGAAATACAATCCTTATTTTTGGGTTGCAGTGCAAATAATGTTTGAACTTGTACATAAACCTAGAAGAAAGAATTTCAGTAGAATTTTTCTTCTCTTTGTAATTCTCTTTTAAATTTTTTCAGACAATTTGAATCCCACAATAAAGAAATTTAATTAGTCTCTAAGTCTTTTCTATAGACATCTACTTCCAAATGGTCCAACAGCACTCTGGAAACACATTTAAAAAAGAGAAAAATCATCAAATATAACCAGATAGTGGAAGAATAAAAAAGTCTTTTTATTTGACATCTCATGTAAAATATACGCAGCAAAGACAAGCCAGGGATCTCATCCTCGTCAGGGACAAAGGGCAGAGAACCACTGCTGCTGAATAAAGTATGAACAATCACAGGTGTCCAAGCAGCATCCATGGGATGCTGGAGAAGTACCTGATTGGTACAGCGACAGCAGAAACTGCCAAGGCTTGCTGGCAATTTTCTTTCTTTACAATGTGCTTTTTTTGTTTTATTTTCTTAAGCCCCTTAAGACAGTGAAGCATGATTTGAACAAATGTGCTGATAATATTTCCACTGCTGGTGTAACTGATAAAAGGAATCATTTTTATTTAATTGCAATAAGAGTTAAATAATAATTATTGATTTGCTTGGTTTCTCAAAGAAAACACTCCTCAATTCAGTATCTAAACTTTCAAATAATTCTACTTAGTTTTTGCAATCATTAAACTGAAGAATTGTTTTGGTCAGCAGAAATAACACAATACTTTAGTATTCCTTGGCAAATATTAACTAATCCCGCTGACATGCAATTACTGCATTGTTTTTTTCCCCCAAAAGAATTACTGAGTAGTGTTTCAGAAACATTTATGTCTTGGCACTGGCCTTAAACTAAGTAATTCACCAAAGCAAACAGCTGACATCTTCAGAAACTTGGTCTGTGGTGCTGATGGTAGGGATAGTAATAATGAAATACTTTGGTTGCTGCAGCTTCAAATTGTGACTTTTGATGATAAAAACCAGCAAAATATGTGACCATCTTGTTACTTTAAATGTTTCAAAATCTGACTTTTCGGCTGTGCTCTAGATATATAGGTGTTTGCCTCATAGAGAAAATTATAACGTTGGAGGTTCCTCAATTTCCCAAGGAACTATGTGTGAAGTCAGCGATAGAACAGGAATTATGATTTAATTTGAAGTGAGGAGACTGAAGAAGACATGCTTATTGATTCTTCTGGTGAATTGGCTTGACCTCCTTTCTGGAGGCCTTAAGTTGAGCTCCAGAACTGAGAGATCAGCAAGAAAATAGTTTGGAACTTTTATTTATTTTTTTTTAATTACTGATTTTTAAATTTTGTTTAATAGTAGGTATTTGTTTTTTCAAGGCAGAGCTACCACCAGACTTCTTTGGTTGTTACTGTAGCTTCCTCTGAGGCAGACTGACAATGAATACGACTGATCTGAAGTAGCAAAATCATTAAAATCAAGGATATTTTGGCTGTTTCCTCTGAGAATCATCCATGGTTTTGTGTGTGTGTTTCTACGTAAGTGTGTACACAAGATTCGTTAATATAATTTCCAATATACAAATCTCTGTCCTGATAGTTTAAGATAAATGATGAATTACATCATGTTACTGGGAAAACTCAGTGTTTAAAACAGGATGAGAAGTTTCCCAAATGCCCTCTCCCATGGGCCAGTTCATATCTACCTCTCCCCAGATAAAAAATTAACATTTTCTTACAAAACAATTTAATACAAAATTTTATAAATATATCACAATTATTGAAATATCTGTGTTAAATAACATAATGGAAATCCATTGGGAATATTCATATTATTAATTAGAGCTTAATTTTCCTATTTCTCTCTTAATCAGTTTAAAGTACATGAAAAGTGACACATAGAAAATAAAAATAAAACCCTCAAGCTCACAAAAATTGACATCTGTAACCATGAAGTTCCAGATATTTCAATTTTCTGACTAAATACTATATTCTGGCTAAAATAATTGTTCTTACCTTGGGTTTTTAAGGAACATATTGTAGCAGCTGCTTTACAGATGTTTGTTTAATATGCTGTCTTTCTACAGTTATCTGTTTCAATGACAAGTTTCTAGAAATGAGAAGATAATGATCATATGTGAAAATATAAGAAATTTAAAACAATCACTAACTGAAAAGATATGCACTCCAAAAATAATGTGATTTTCTGAATATTTTTTTTTCAGAACTGAACATTCTTTCAATATGGCTTATGAAGAAATGGGTTTATTAATCTCACCAATTATGTCATTTCTCCCTGGAATGGCTTTCTAGAGAGCCCTTCCAAGACCTGCTAAGCTGTCTTTGAGATCTCTTGAAAGGAAATGATACAGGTAACTTTGGTCTCAAACTCTGCCTCCAGGACACCCCTGATTTACACAGCAGGTGTAGATGATGTGAATGCCTTCAGGAAGGAAGGAAGGAAGGAATTAACAGATCTCTGGGCTGGATTAGCTAATGTAAACTGGAAGAGATTCCTATTCGTGCAATTTATTTCATATCTATTGTTTTGGGACGGTCATATAAGATAACGGCAAAAACATTGCTAAGACTTCTGTCTGGAAATGCAATGGCAAGATTGCCAGCATCATCTGGAAGTAAGGACTATTAGATTTGTTGTCTTCTCTGTGTCAATGTGGAATCTTATTTTATGAGTACATTAAGACTGTCTATTTTTGAAGCTGCTGAAGATAAACTAGACCTGTGCTCTCAGAGTTAATGCCTATAAATCCATATCCATGAGGGGTTTTTTCAAAGCTAAAAATGTGATATAATTTTTCTAAAAAAACAACATACTACATTCTTATGCATATGACATTGTTACTTGGCATTACCTGTGTGCAATGTGTATGTCCTTAAAGATCCAAAATAATCGATAATTTGTTCTAGGTGTTTATTTTCTAGGAAAACAAAGAGCCCAAATCTTAGTTCACCGATTATTGCTGGAGCTTTTTACATAAGATAAAAGTCTGAAGTATTGTCTAGGTCTTTTTCATCTATGAAACATTATTCAAAATTCCAGAATTTTCTAAGGATGGAAAGTCTTATTTTCAATATCTCTTCTTTCAGAGGGATGTTAGGGGATAGACAGTCAGATTTTAATTTTTATTTTTATGATAATTGAAAGGACTATTTGCTGCAGGGGTTCTTTCAAAGAGGACCTTGATTAGAGGACAGTTTTATAGGTTATTTTATGTCATAATTACATAAACTAATCTTTTTGAGGAACCTTGCTTTCTGATGTAAGTTGGGGGTTTTCGAATGTACAGAAAACAGACCTTCAGAAAGCAAGGAGATCTCTTGTTCCTATCACCAAATCTGTCTTTCAGAAAGTCAAGGTTTGGGTATGACAAAAACAAAAAAATGTGTTAAGTATAAAGACAGGTTATAAAATGCCTTTGCTGCAGAAGATATCAATAAATGTGTACCCAGTATCCTGTGTCCTAAACGTATATGTTTAATCTACATGTTTCTATGTATTAATAGAATGGATGAAGTTTTACAGGATGCAGCTCACAGTTAATTTTATGACAGGAGTAGCATTAACACAGTCTGGTACTGGGGACTTGGATTTTTTTCCTGGATCTGTGCCGCTATGAGCATTTGGTCACTTTTTTTCCCCACTATTATCTCTCTGTTCCATTTCTCTTCCTCTCCTTTATAGTCTGTAAGTCTCTTGGTGCAGAAACTCTATTTCTTTGTGTGTGCTCAGTACCTATATTCAGATCTTTGCTTGGACCTTTAAAATGCACTTGTAACGTGAAAATGGAACCCTAATTTGGGTGAATCATTGGGTGATTCATTGGATGGTTTGTGTAACATCTGAAAGTAAAGGAAATCATGCAAATTACAATTATTGCAGTTAATGGAAGAGATGTTCTCTTCACACCAGCACATTTGGTTTCATTGACAATAATTCTAGTAACACTGCACACAATTTACAATGAGTAATTCTGAGTTGTCTTTGGATAGTACCAGAACAGATTCCCTAGTGCTTATGTCAGTGTCATGGAGTTGTACAGATTGTAATTCAAATATCTGAAATGAGAAGCTACTGCTAAAAAGCTTTTTATACGTCATTGCCCTAAAACAAATTACATTTCAAATTCTAGACTTTCTATTATGATCAGTGCAATGTAATGACTATTGGAAATATACCTTAAGGAATATGGTATATAAGGTAAAAAACCCCACAAACATATGTTTCTGAAGCAACTCAGCTGGGTAATTACAATTCTTTAATTTTAGATTGATTATATGGCTTTGAATTCCATAGCTATAACTCATCTTTTCACCAAGCTGTTTTAGATTTTCCATTCAGTAATGATTTCTCGTACTCAAATCTTCGCTTCTGCAGAGAAAATGAGATAAAACTCTGTGCCTGATCCTTCCCTCCCCTCCCCTTTTTGAATCCCTTTTACGTGGATTCTCTATTAAAACCTCTTTAAAAATGTAAGATAGAGCTTCTGGCTGCTTTACCTTACTAGGACAATAGGAATAACAGCCTCCAGCCATAATCACTGCATTTTGGGAGGTCAAAGAGGGGTTGGCTTTATTGGTCTGCAAACCTCCCTATTGAATTTAACCTTTGCCATGTTGTCTATTTTTCAGCCAGAAAAAAACTTAGATGTGTAGATTTCATAGGAGAAAATATGTGAATCATCTGTTCAGGAATGACAGAAGCCCTCACTGCCCCACTTGCTTTTTAAATAAATTTATATTCTAGTGCTTGTGGATACTTGGAAGCCAGAGATACAGGTCTAGGTAATCTTCATTCCAGTTGGGTATATCCTGCCCCAATTCCCTTTTCACTTATTTTCAGAGTTAAATCAGTCTGAATTGAATTTATTTAAAGTCAGATTAAACCAAAAGAGAGATATTTATTGGAGATTTAATTTTGCCAAACCAAATGCTTGGCTCAGTGATTTAACTTTAGAGTAATCTCTCCTTTCTAGGGGGGATTAAAATTAATAACTTTATAATAGCTAGATCTTAACATTCACAGATGTAGCACCCATTGCTATTCAGGAAGACTTACAAAATCAAGACAATATTAATAATCAAGTAAAAGGAACTTTAGACTAATCTTTCAAGAATTTTGTGAAAACAGTTTTCACTGTTAAATCCTTCCAACTTTAAATTCAATAGCAATGTGGTCACAACACCATTAGTCATAAGTAACAAAAAAGGCGTGTTTGCTAGAATAGACTTGCATTTGTATAAAGGCGGGTTGTTGTATTCAAGCTCTTAGTGTAACCTGTAATATATATTCCATTTCAAAAATGAAATTCATATGTGCTTTTAATGGTGAATATTAAATATCATACAAACATTGACTGAACATAGTCACATTTGGATAAAACTGATGGCTTGGCTTTAGCTCTAAATATAAATATGCATTATTTCTGTAAATATTTAGCTTTGTAGTGAGATGCAAGGGCATGTATATGTATCTATTTCTAGATATGAGGGATTGACTACAATTTAATGCACATGATATATTTTTTTTACTACAGCTTTAATATTAAGGGGTGCGAGGATTATCTTGGCATAACCTCCACTGGTGATCATTTCCCCAGCATGACACAGTGATTGTCCAGTCATAATTCACTGCAAAATAACTCATTTTGTTGATAAAAATCCATTATATAAACAAATAAGTTGCTGTAACCCTTATAAATGTATTTTTCTTCCTAATACTGTAGGAATTACATTTAAAAATTATTAATCAAATTTAATATGTGATTATTTTGATATTGTGCTGTTTAAACCATTTTGCATTAAAATACTTAGAAGGGACAAGTGTAAATACGAGTCAGAGGTGAGAGTTGTTTGCATTTTTGCTGTTATGTGTGCAGCATATTCAGTGAGGAAAACTAGTTGATGCCCACACTAAAAGAATTCCAAATTATTCTGAGGGAAGTTATTATAGATTAGTTCCCTTTAACATCTAATTAAGGCACATACAGATATTTAGAGTAGGTAGCACTAGAGGGAGAAATCCCACAAACATTATGTGTGTTCTTTAAAGGAAATTTTTTTAAAAACATAAAAGGAGGTAGAGAGATATACGTAACAAGGAACAACTCTTAAAGCTAAGATAAATAAACCGTTTCTGTACAGTTTCCTTTAAAATCTTGTCCACTACAAGGAAATAAATTTAAGATAAACAGCTAAGCACTTCAAAAATGTGTACTTTTTCAAACATAATCTGGCAGCTTGTAAGAATTCAGGTAAAATTTGGGGCAAACTACTTTGGATAAAAGAAAGAACCCTTTTTATTCCAAATCAAGAATTAAGAGTTTCTTTGAATTTTTGCTACTGGAAATTAAATTAGAATGCACTTCCATATCTAAAAGAAGGGCAAAGACAGGTCAGTTCAGATTGACCAGGGTGGGCTTGCTTTTCTCACCCTGATTAGTTCACCCCAAAGTCTTCCCTGTTCCAGGCTGAACAATTCCAGTTCTCTCAGCTGGCTTTTGTTAGAGAGGTGCTTCAGCCTTCCCATCATTTTGGCTTTCTCCAGTCTCACTCCAATAGGTCAATGTCCTTCTTGTGCTGAGACCCCCGAGCTGGATGCAATAAAGCTTCATTATCTTAACATCAACCACTGTATCTTGTTTCTATGGGTTTTTTGCTTTAGTTATTCTTCAATAATGGCTACACAGCAAGAATGCATGCATTCCATCAGAGAAAAATCAACACAGAAATAAGCACTAATATTCCAAAACACAGAAAAATCACTCTGATCTGAATTTAAAAGTTGATGTGAACTTCCTTGATTGGAGAGTCAAGCTAAATAAATGAGAATAACTCCTACTACTTACACATCACTTTACAGGAAGTGGTAAATTTAAACTTTCCTTTAAGGGCGGCATGTTTTCCCTGTTAAAAATTAGAAAGAGAATTTTCTATCAGCTATATTCACTGGAAAGATGCCCATTTTGCTCTTTACCCTAGAGAGTTGAAGGAACAAGGAAACAAAATTGTTCCAGGATTGAAGATGAACTATTTATTTTATGAGAAAAAAAATTAAAACCAGTTGAAACCTTATACAAAGGAGGTTATCATTCTGTGAATCACACCAAAATTCGGTGGCAGCACTGCTTTGAAAACTCTAGAATTGATTATAATAGTTTTTAATTGATCCCAATAAAACACACAGTGAAAGATCTTTACCTTTCTTGATAAAGGTCAAAGAAAAAAAAACAGAGGTAAAAGAAAAGAATTGAAGACGTGAAAAAAGAGACACAATTAAATATGAAACTTAATAACTTGCTTGAACTGGAAATGCTGGTCTTAGTGGATATACAGCCTTGTGCTCCTCCTTCTGCTCTACCTCCCTGTGCAGTGAATTAATTTTAATTTCCCTGTCCTGAGAGCCACAGCTTTCAGGTCAAAGCTGACAGTAAAAGACTGACAGTAAAAGACTGGGGAATGAAGGGAAAATAAAGAAGGAAGTAAGTGCTGTGAGATTGCACAGTGCTCAGAAAAGGAAAGCAAGAAGTTTGAAAATTATTTGTTTGGAAGGCAGCTACTCATAGCAGCAAGGTGTTTAGCCTAAGGACACGTTAATTAGAATTACAGCAGTGAGTGAGATAAAAAAGGAACTTGAAGAAAAATAAGTTTATTACTGTGTCCAGATATCTTATGACAGAGCACATGTAAAGTAGTTAGAAAAATTTAAACAGAAAAGTTGGAAAATGGGTGCAGCTCCTTTCTGACTTTTTCGGAAATCAGTTTGGATTGACTCCGTTTGGAGAAGATGGAAAGAATTAAGCTAGTAAAGTGACTGGATTTTAGTGGTTAAGATACTGAATCAGGTACTTCAAAATACATTTACAGATTAAGGCAAAGGATTTTGTAAAAGAAAGATCGAGTGCTAGAATGATTAGTAGGCCACAAGAGATACAAGATCACTTGAATGTTAGTGAGAGGGTTAATAAAAGGCATAAGTAAAAGCAAGAGTTCTAACATTCAGACTTCCTTTATGTTTGCCATTCTTGTTACCTATGCAGTGTTTCCTGCCTTTTGCTTATCGTCCCAGAACTTCATGAAATTAAAACTTTATAAGCCAAAAAGTGGTTTATCATGAAAAGAAGGCAAACGAAAAGAGAATTAAAAAAAACCAACAACTGAAGATGACTGCCTCTACCCTGCACTGAATATCATGTACAAATATGTCACTGAGATAAGGGAATCTTACTGAAGAAAAATTCCATGTTTCTGTTTTGTGCACTTACATGCATCAATGCGCACCATGACAGACCTCAGTACATGGGAAAATGTCTTCAGAGCAAAATTTATGTGAGATGATGTACCTGAGAGGTGCATGTAGAGCAAATGCTTCATGAAGCTCCTGGGGATTCAGGAAAATCAGTGATCAGAGTTACTTGAGGTTTGAGAGTCCTACTGTGCTTCACCTACCGGCAAAATCAGGTAGGTACATAGACACTGAATATCTGTCAGGCTGATTAAGCTGAAGGAGGTGGTGGTTGCAGGGCTGCCAGTTTGGATGCCAGTCCGGTGTGACTGCTCCTACTGCTGTCAACCAGAGCCAAAACTACAGAGCAGAATGCTCAGGACAATTTACTGAACTACAGATGGGAGGATCTGAGTGCCATATGTACTCTCTGCTCTGGTTTAGCAGGAAGCAAACAGCAAGAACATGGCCTGCTCCACAGAGAGGACTGTTTGGGCAGTCAGAATTTATGCTTCGGAATAGACACAAATGTATAATTTTACACATTGGTTTTCCACACTTTTCATGGATTTTTTTGTAGAGGACAAAAAAGGAGACAATACAAAATCTGGATGAAACTTGATAACAAATTATAATTTTCTAATCCATCATAACAATAATTTATGTTTTTTCATTTCTTCATTTACTCCAGCTAAGAAGAGAAAAAACGTAGGCACTGCCTATTAGATCTCTGCTGAGATCTGAGTAACATGATGCTTCAGAGAGGAAATGACTGAAGAGCAGCTCCTCAGGAGAGGGGTTGGATGTTTATCAAGATGGTGTCACTCTGGTTCTCTGAAACTGTGTTTTTAAAGAGCAGTGGGACTGTTGGAATGGGACTGTCTTCAGACAGAGTCCAATCTAACATGAGGCTCCCTTTCTCATCTGCTTTCTAGCTGAACATCAATACATAATCTCTGCTTGTAAGGATACAAATTAATTCATTTCACAGAGATTCAGGCATTAATTTTAGAGATATAAATGTGCCATTATGAGACCAGTAAGAGAAAGAAATCTATATGTTGGTGAAGACTCCCTAAAAAACCAGTAATGAGGAGTGCAAAAAACTGAATTGTTTCAATGCATAGACAAAGCTGATAATCATATACAGTCTCCAGGTGTGTTAGTGTGGGATTTTTTGGTTTTGTTTTTTTCTTAGATTGGTGCTGTTCTTGGTTTTGTTGCCAATGAAACAGAGAAGGTTAAATTAGACCTTCAGTATAGCTAAAAGTAGGCTGCATTGTCTCAGCTATTAAGGCACCCTTGTACATGACTGAAAGATACCATGATATCATCTCCTTATAAGCTGTGCATCAAAAATCTATTTATGAAACACTCTTTCAGTTTCGCTTTTCTTGATAGTAAGAATGTGAGTTATCTCTCGTGAATGTCAGGTTATATAGTTGAGGAGCTTTTCTCTGTAGTACGTATGGATTTCTCTATTTTCATAAATGAGGCGCAGATGTATGTAGCCATTTAATATGCTGCTGCTGGCAGTGGAAATCAAGCTATGGTGTTCCTCTTATCCTTATTTAATCATGTAATTTCCTTTCTATAGTTCAAATAAAGATATCTAGGCATACAGGCACAAGAACCAGGCAGAAGTGGGAAATCAATCAAACAATTTAATGAACTACATTGTGGAGCTGGAAAAGTAAAATCCATAGATGTTTACGAAATTGGCCTTAATAACAGGCAGCAGAGAGGTATATCCCACCTTTACATGAACATTAACAAGGCACTTGAAGCCCACTCTAGCACAGAATACACACAACTCTAGCAGTCTAATAGGGTACATTCTTCAAGCCCAATGTTGTGGATAGTTTTGTACTGCCATAGGTGATCAATTAATGCCAAAAAATATGACATAATAAATGAGCACAGCATTACCTTAGAAAAGAGAAGTGAGCTGGGCTATTGTCCTGGTTCCAGCCAGGACAGGGTTAATTCTTGCAGTAGCTGGGAGAGGGCCTGACTGTGGCCCAGAGGTTATTCTCCACCACCTCGCATCATTGCTGGGTGAGGGGGTGCAGGGAAAGGCTGCCTTCCAGGACCCTTAAAGGCAAAGGGAATGGTCAGGTATTGACGGAGGTTTTTCATATCTGGGGGAGCAATCACATTGAAATAATTCACCTTTTTCTTGTACACTCTGTCAGTATTGTTTCTGTTACTGTGTCACTATTGTTTCATTTCCTTATTTCATTGCTGTTTCCAGTATACTGATATTATCTCATCCCATGATACTTTACCTTTTGTGCTTCCAGTTCTCCTCTCCGTACAGCTGCAGGGAAGGGATGGGAAGATGGGGGAGTGAGGGAGAGGTGCATGGTTTGGGGTGGTCTCAGTGAGAACACTGAATTGGGAAATTATCCTTTCCATGAAGAAATTCTTCCTGATGTCTAACTTGACCCCTCCTGGTGAAGCTTGAGGTTATGACATATATGAGGTTCTGTACATACATGGCCATGGCTTCAGGTATACGTGTAAAAGCACCCACATACATTTTCACCTCCACCTCACATCCCAGCTTCTCTCCATGAAAAATATATCTGCAGTCTAATTGATTTATTTGTTTTACATGTTGACAAACCTTTTTGTAAAGTTTTCTTACCATTTCTTCCCTTTTTGTCTTCTCTGCCTCTGGATTTATTTTCTATGAATTTAATGAATCTGTGTTCCGAAGATTTTATGTAGGAAGGTCACACATCAGCATAATTGCATACAGGACTGTCAATATTAATTCAACTCTCCATAACTGATTTTAAAACAAACCATCAGCAAGACCCTTCATCCAGGATGGCTAGGAACAGTGCTAAATTGAAGTTATATTGGATATGATATGAACAACCTGTGGGTTGGGAAAGATGTGGCATAAATTGAAAATAATTAAACAGATGTTTTCTGTGATGAATGGATCATATTGGTTTTACAATCTGGAAGTTTTTAGAAGATGTGTGAGTTGTTGCCCATAAGTATTCTGTGACTAACCATGCAGAATAAAGTATGTGTGCCATAAAATTTACTTAAACCCAAAAATCTTTAAATCTTTTATCCTCCGTTCCAATTAGATTGCGAATTTTTTTTTCTGGGATTCTTGGATAAAGTCTTGTTGAGCGCTGTTCTATAGCAGAGGAAACATAGAAACTCAGCAATTTGGAATGGTCAGTTGAAGCAAACTCTTTGTTTTATATTCCACATTATGCAGAGCTCTCCCAGAAAACTTAATTGCAAATATTCAGTCCGATTTTCTTCAGTAGCTTTGGGATAATTTCAGTCACTGACTACAAAGGCTTCTGGATCAAATCCTTCATTTTCATTACTCAGATTCAGATGCAAACTGCATGACCTGAAACTTTATCAGAACACTTTCATGTGATGTCTTGAAGTATTTAATTAAGTTTTCAATTAATCATTATTTGAATGTTGGCCCTCCGGCTGCTGAAATATATTTGATTAATAATTAGGCCACATTTAAACCTACATTAGTGAACGTACATTAATAATAAAAGAAAGCTCCACAAGCTTTGCGTTCAGACCCTGAATATGAGATGAAAAGGACTCCTCAGATTAGGTGACTCTACTTAGGAGAATGCCATTTCAATTTAGTTAAATTCAATTATAGTTCTGTTGAAACTGGATACATAACACTCCATGCAAAACGAGCTGAATTTAAGAAAGATTCTTTCTTCTTCATACGTTTTGTATTCCTTCACATACATACTGAATTATATCAAAGGAATTATAGAAAGACATTGTTTCCAACAGGGAATGATCCAAATTATTTACTTTGAAGTTGTGATTTTTACAGCTATAATGTCTTTCCTCTTATTATTGACATGCTTTTCAATCCAATGCAAGATGGAAATGTCTTAAAATTAGAGCACTTCATTATTTTAGTGTGTGCCAATTTCCTCCTTTCAGAACATTTTTAAAAAAGAGATGGAGGAAAGCATAAAAATTATGGTCATTTGCAGATAGTCCTTAAAATAATGTCAGAATAAGTGCCTAAATTATTGTACCAAAAGCCATCACAATTATGCTGGTCAAATACAGAAGGAAAAAGGATGAAATTGAAAAAAGCTCATGTATTTGTAGGGAAATTTCCAGTACTAATCTTGAGGGTAAGTAAGTCACCTGAAGACAAAATGCAAAGATTTGCAACATTAAGCAGCATTTTTTGCAAGAGTTTTCCTTATTATTTCCTAATTATTAAATTAGGTATTTGAAGGCAAAGTTACATCAAATTCATCTCATACTAATGTATGTGGCAATTAATTCACTGCATTCACCAAAGTTCTGAGCATTGAAGAGGGTTCAAATTGCATACTAAAATTTCCAGTCTTATTGCTTACCTTTAAAGATATGTTTAGAAAAAGGGAAAAAAAACAGAAGAAAAAAATTCAATCCATTGACATGGTCACTCTACAAAACTAAACTCTCTGATCATATTTGTTTATCTCTTTTTTTTTTTCACTCCCAGAGCCTTTTTTCTCATTGGTATGACATAAATAATCAATTCAGGATACTAGCTAGAGAAATTGTAGGTGTGACTGTGAAACAATTTGAAAGACAATGAGTAGTATGCTAAATATGTGACTACGGAAAAATCCCATCCTTTATTTTTTTTCAATCATCCAAAATATATTTTTCAATACAGCAAGATGTGATTCTAAAGGTTATGAAAAGGAAGGACTATGTCCAGGATGTTATATGAACTGTAAGGTGACTTAGGTACTTTTCAGCTGCCTGTTCCTAACTTAATATTCATTAATACTAATTTTCTTCATAGTATTAGCATTCAACATGGGCAAAGGAGTGGCAAGATTCCCCACACCATCATGTAAGCACTGGAAAATTGTACAGTTTGAATTTTAAAGATTTTGAATGTACTTCATGTTGCTGCTGCCTAATGTCTGTGGGCAATTCAGGATCACTTTGTTTTTTCCTTTCATAAAATTTTTGTTAATATGCAAGTGCACATTTGAAGTGAAGTCAGAATAGGTGAATGTATTTGAATAGAATCATGTTCAGATACTCAGATAAACATGTAATGTGGAAATTTAGGACCAGATTATTTTCTGGATATATAATGCAGGGTTTTTGTTTCTTTTTTCATCCTGATCATCCTTATAGTTCAAGGTTTTATCTGTGCTGATATCATAAATATATTCCTTGATGTAATAAAGTAATGCTTTAAGTAGGAAACCAACTTATGAAATATTTATAGCTGTTAAAATATTTCCCGGACTTTGAAACACTTAAACACAGATACATAGATTAAGGATATGACGCAACAGCTTGTTTAATTCACTCTTTGAGAGTGAAATTATCCAAGAATTTCTGCATAATTCTTAAAACCCAAGTGCATACTTTGTGCAGAATATGAGAAAGGAGAAAAAGGAGAAGGTTTTATTTTTGTTAACAGAAATCTTAGATGAGAAGAAATTTGAATTTTACTTTATTTAGCATCCGGTTTTGTTCTAATAGTCAGACACACAATGCTCAGAAGAACTGTAAATGGTCATTGTTGTCTCTGTTTTCTAAGATGGAAATGGAAGGCAAGCAAGCAAATGTACTTGTTTAGTGATGAAGAGACCCCAGCAGAGATCATAATGGATAATTTGAATAGAAAAGAAGAATAAAAGTAAGAATTTCTTAAAAAATGTATAATTTTTATAAAAGTTTTATAATTTTATTGTTGTACTGAAGTAGCATGGATGTCATGTGAAATTATGTCCATGAAATTAGTTCTAGGCTGTGTATTAAGTTCTGTTGAAATGAAGCTTATTAGATGAAGAGTTTTGGTTTAGAAAGGCTAAAATGGGTACTGATCCATCTCTCAACTGGTCAGAACAAACAGTTTATTCCACATTTAAATCTTCCTCCTATGTTCAGAAATTGGAAACAAAGTGATTTTCTGTCTGGTGCCATTTAAATCTGAACCTACATACTCTGTGCTGCATGTACTGCTGACATTGTTTTACCTTGTTTAAATCATTAATCATTGTCTGAAATGATATCAGGACTCTTACCTTCCTCATTCATAATAATTTTTGTTCTGAATATTTTTCTCTAAAATCAACGCCATGTTCAGAGAATTCAAAGACCTAGTTGGATTTTTTTTTTTTAAATACAAGATTAAAAGAAAAACAGGACAATGAAGTGTGAACCAGTACGGGCTGCACTACAACCTCCAGATGAATATCTTTCTTCTCTTTTGGTTTGTATACTCACCAGCAGGATGAAGGTCTGTTTCTTTAGCTGGCTTGTGGAAAGTGTCCTTATTGCTTTTGTAGGATTTAAGGAAGTGTCACTTGGCTTGCTCCAACTCAGGGGTTTTTTTTGCCTATTTTTTTTTTTTGGCTTGACTGCTAAATGGAAAGAAAAGAATTTACGCAGCTAGAAGAACTTGTTACCATAATTAGTTTCCACAATTAGCATATATTTCCTAACAAAATGCAAAAACTAATGCACATTCAGATAGTGAGAGAAAAAAACATTTCTTTAACTTTAATCCCAGTTTCCTGTATTTCAGTTTGTGTTTTAGTATGTCCAGTTCTTGTCATCCCAGCTCAGAGCCTGAGACCACAAGTAAGGTCTCAAAGACCCAGCTAGTGTCTCAAGGGACCAAGGGTGGTTGAACGAGTGACACCAAAAAGCTGGGAAAGGAAGAGATGAGGATTCTACTTAGAGTGGTTAAGGAGTGAGAATTTTTGGATAGTCGAGCATTTTGGATGAAGGATATTTACCTATTCTTCCATAAACACATAGAAATATTCAGATCCAAACACTACTATATTTGAATAAATTTTGGGTTAACACTTTAATACACTGAAATGAATTAAAAGAAAATATGATCTTGTATAATATGACATAAAATATTTTTAAGTAATAGGTTTTCCCTCAGAAAAAAGTAGAAAGGATTCTTTAAAATATATAAAACAACTTTGAGAGTCATGAAACAGAATATGAGGAAAGAACTTCTTTAAAATAAGGATGGAAGTAATAGAGCAGGTGCAAGTACAGGTGTCTGTTTTCTTCACTCAAATCAATTAATATTCCACTCTTTTACTCTTCCAGATTACTGATCACACCGTGAAGTATAGAAATTGACCTGGCTGTATGATATATTCTGAATCTGCTGTGTTAGTTATGCTGTACGGCAGGGCACACCTAGAGAATACAAGTGCTGTAGGTCAGATAGAAAGTGATCTAAACTTTAGATGAGTTTTGGTAGCCAAGACATTTCCTTCTTGTCAGGGAAGCCAGCTGGATTAGCAGGATTTCCTGCTGAGCATATACCAGCTTGTCTTCTGTGGCAGTGGTATATCCACCAAGAGAGACTGCATTTCATTATGTGGTATCTGGATGAAATGGGGTACAGAGACAGGGCTCCCACACCTTGAGCTTGTGATCTGTCTGTGCTTTCTATTCAGTGTCATGCCAGGAGCTTAAATTTGAATAAAAGCCATGGACAACAACAGTTTCATGCTGCCAGCTATGATTTCCTTCTTCTAAAAGTGGCCTGTGCACTTATCTCAATCTGTTTTTTGAGTAACAAGTGCATGGAAATTGGTCACAATATTTATAGATACATCCCTTCCATGTGCTGCAGATCTCCCGTAATATCGCTTAAAATTTTGTGAACAGCCTGAGGCATCTGATTAACAGCCTGATATTTACTTGTAGGTTCACAAGCCAGATAGCCAAATCTTTGTGTGGGAATTCTAAAAGTACTAACATTAATTGCTGGGATACTGTTGACCTCCAATTGGAGGTAGATATATATTTGCTCTGTGTTGTCACAGTCTTAGCCACTTAGTATGAAAGTTACTAAGAAAATGATCAGTTGATCAATTAATTGATGGCGGTAGAAAATACTTCTTTGGAAGTGTCTATGAGATTACAAATTTATGTAAGAAAGAGCTCTCCAAGGAAAACGAACAGTGAACAAGTTTTAGTTGTCACAGGTAAATGTTTCTCTTCCAGAGATGGTACAGTGTACTGTGAAGGCCCTCCCTAGGGCACAGCATTTCAGACAACAGAATCAAGATGTGACCGAGGTGTTTTCCCAGTTAGAAGCACTGTGATAAACAGTAACAGGGCAACAAACTAAGATGTATATCCAGTTGTGCAGCTATATTGTGTAAGTCAGAAGATGGCAGTCTTTGCTCACTATTGAAATTGATGCAGCGCTAATCTTAAAAACACCTGAGTATTGAAGAACAAAATGATTATGCATCTCTCTGTGTATTTTTAGTTGTTAAAATTTAATTTCGAGTGCTTCTTTATAATGAAAAAAAATGTTAGCTCTTTATTTTTTCCTCAGAAATCATTCGTGTTGATGGAAATCAAAATATTTGTTTATAATCACTACTCCAAACAAGAATAGAAAAGCATTTTTTTACTGTAAAAATGCTCTAAACACTGTCTGAGACAGCTAAGAAAGGCATAGGTGAGCACAGAAATATGTGACCAAAAAGAGGATTGGCAGAGGCTGCTCAGTAACTGTGTACACCTGTAGGCATCTAAACCTCAGCATCCAATTACATTCTGCTTCTGTCCAGGTCAAAAGTCTCCTCATATAAGTAGCAAAGAATGTAATACATTTTCAAGCCATGCAGGGATGCAGGAATTAGAAAGAAATGGTTCGCTATTCCCTGAAGACTTCATCCAATAGGCAAATGGTGAACATTCCTGGTATACCCCCTGGTATGGGGTCTTTACTGCCCAGTATATCCCACCGATCAGGGCATATCATTTTGCAAATTTATACTGAAGTCTTCCCGACACAAAGGGAGACTGAGCTTTTATCTTGCCTGTTCCTGGTTGCAAAGCAAGGAAGTGCAAGCAGTTCTACTCCTGCTAGTAAAGGCACTCCTACATCATTAGGAATTTTTTTTTTGATCTCTTCTCTCATGAAAACAAAAAACCCATCTTAGTTTAGGAAATTCTTACTGTGATGAAACAAAATGCATAAATTACTTGCAACAGTCTTTGGAAAGAAAGAAATCACCCCACTACCTGTGCCATTGGTGTCCCTGGGTTGATAGACAGGGACCTTGCACTTATCACCTTCCAGCCTGGGATGCAGGTATCACATTAGTCAGGAGCTGGGCTGTGTGAAGATCGACCAAATGAGATTCTAGACCCTGGAGTTTTGGACTCCCTATAAAAGTTGAGCAAAACACTGAGCAAAAAAACACGCTGTTTGTCTCATGAGGCTCTGGTGTGTGTGTGTGTTGTCCGTGTCTCCGACTACCAACTCCACAGAACACGTGGATATTAAACATGATATCATTAAACATGCTACTTACCCAAGGACTTTATCCAGTAGGACATACAGACACAGTAATTCTCCAACCTACTTCTGGCACAGAAATTTCGAATTTTGAATTTTTTGCTTTCTTGACAGGTGTCATGGTGTAACCAAATCAAAACACTGCCCTGTACTAACCACTATGAACAAAAATATCTCTACTCCAGCAAAAACCAGCACAACAGACAGCAAGGTGTATGCTGTTCTTGAACAACTGATAGTCTCTCCTGTAATAAATCGATGTAATTGGGAAGGGGTTAGAATTTAGATGTCTTGTATTTTGGTGAATGTCCTGCAATGAGTCTGATGCAGCCAAATGTTTCCTCTTACCATTCTAGCAAGCCTTTGTCAGGTATATTTTAAAAAACTCTTCAATTTTTATGAAAGAACTGACAATGTGAACTGGGGGGCTATGTAAGTCCCTTACAAGAGACATTGTACTCCAGCACCAGTGATTTAGTGCTGGAGGTTTCCTTTTGGGCACAAATTAATTTTGTGTGTGCACTGGGAATCTCACAGCATCCCTTCAAAAGCATCCTGGATGGGCTTTAAACATCTTCCTTCCTGGGGGAACTAAGGTTGGAGGCATGCTTGACTTCATCAGACACTATGAATGGACATATCAGAAAGCCCTACTTACGTTGCAAGAAAGCAAAGATCTTCCACAGGCAGTTGTCTGCACTGATCTGGCCTCACTTTAAATCTGCAGTTTCAGTCACCAAAATATAAGAAAGATACTAAACTATTACAGAGCATCCAAAGTAGAACAATAAATATGGTGAAGAGTGTGGAGGGAAAGCTCCATAAGGACCAGCTGAGGTCACTTTGGCTGTTCAGCCTGGAGAAGAGGACGCTGAGAGATGACCTCATTGCTGTTTGCAGTTTCCTCTTCAGAGGCACTGGAGGGGCAGACACTTATCTCTGCTCCCAGGTGACCAGTGACAAGACACAAAGGAATGTCTGGACCTGTGTCACGGGAAATTTAGGTTGGATATTAGGAAAAAGGTCTTCACCCATAGCACAGATGGGCAGTGGACTCCCCAGGGAGTGGTCACAGCCACAATCCTGAAAGAGTTAAAGAGTGTTTGGACAATGCTCTCAGGCTCATGGTGTGACTCTTGGGGATGGTGTTGTGCAGGGCTGGGAGTTGGACAAGTGATCCATGTGGGCGTCTCCCAGCTCAGCATATTCTGTGATTCTAAAAACCCTGGCCATCTGTATAAGTAAGCTTCACTGCTACTCAAGGTGTGATGTGGATATCGAGCCTTCGGATCACCATGTACAACATCACATTTAACTTCAGTCCTTCTCTCTTGTGCGTCACCTGCCAGTTCTCCTCAAAACAGTTGATTATCTGCTATTTTATTAAAGTATTTTAATCTCAACTAGCTTTCTTTCTATCTGTCATACAGAATATTTTATTTTCTCATTACTGATTATAAAAAGGCAAGTGTACAGCAAAACTCTTTGTTCTGTATTCATTTCTGGCAGCCAATCATTTAAACTTAGGTTTAAAAAGCTCTAAATTTGAACATATTTTTGATTCTGGTGCCAGTTAATATGAAGCAAATAGCAATATCTCTACTTTGTAACTTCATTTCTATCAAGACTTGATTACAAGCTAAGCTTTAAATACATGGAGACTTCTTATATGCTAAGTTAAATGGGATAGAAGAATATTCTTAGCAAGCTTTTTGTCCTTCCTTAAGCCTAAAATCTCCAATTTGCAGTTTATAACTGCAAATCACTAATCAAAGGAGTAGCTATTGAAATTTAACTCTGTTGACTTTAGAAGTGACACATACATTTAAATCAACCCAAAATCCCAGGTATCAGATAACACAAGCTAGTAGGTTTTTTGTATCAGTTTAATATTAAATATTAAGAGAGTTTTTAATGCCAAATTTTGAGAAAATGAACATATGTATCTTACTGTAATATTTTCATTATTAGAAGTAGCTGTGATAACTAACAATAGCACTATGGTTCTTAAACAGTTTTATCTTTGCTTGCAAAGGAAACTAGAAAGGTAATAATTTTAGTTTTGAGGAAATTTGAAGTTAGGAAAGCAATATTTGCTTGACAATTCTGCAAAAGCTTAATACCAACATGGTACCTAACTCTCTGTTCAAAGAGCGTTAGTGTCCCACTTGTATAAAATTTGATAGCAACATTATTTAATAATTTTACTTTTTTCCATCCCTCTTGTACACAGTTTAAAAAAAAATCCCCCCAAAAATGAAACTAGATCAAAACCCAAAGGAACTCTCTTCCTTGTCATGCAAATATTGTTTTATCATTTTATAGAAATCTGTTTCAGATCATTTAGCAGTGAAACACAAGATGTTCCAGGTAACATTTTAAATGAGAAAATTAGTGTAATAAAGAAGAAATATTTTGGAAAATTTATATTTATGTAAAAATTTTACTTCAATTTGTCTGTTTTATTGGAAACAGAAAGTTTTCTATTAAAAGATAAAAAAAAATCAAACCCAAACCCTAGATTTGCCTGATTAAGTAGTCTGGTGCCATCTTGATAAGAGTGCGTAAGCACTGTAATTCATCTGAGATTAGAGACACTGATTAATCAGTTCATTGCTCAGGCTTTATTCTGCTGACATTCTATTGATGTAATTGTTTTTGTTTGGAGGTGTTGTGTGTGTTGTAGGTGTTTGGAAGATGTAAATTCTATTACTATTCTTACTTTGAATTAATAATTTATCATTTGAAACTTCTTAGTAGTCTTTGCAAAATATTTTTGTCTGATTTCAAAGAATGCCAAAGTACATAAATCTAATTGTAGAGGATGCCAATTCTTTTTCTGAGTGAAACTGAGCTGAAAGACTAGTCTTTCAAGTTCTCTGACACTTTCTGTGTCACTTAAGCCCACTGAGTAAGTCAAGATGGAAACTGTGCGGAGGAACTGGTCTCAATTTCACATAGTGAGAAATGAAATTTTACTTGTCCATGTAATTCACAGAAGAAGAAATCATAATTGAATTTTATGAAAGGGTATAACTGAGTTAATACTGTTCAGCAAGACCCATGTTATTCATCAATTACAAGAATGTTTCATGACAGTGCTCTTGAAATTATTTCTGAGTTTCTTTTAGTACATATTTTTTATAATTTACACATGGTTTTAGAGACAATGATTTTTAAGTCTCACTCAATCCAATTCCTTATTTGAGAAGGAATTGTTTAAGTGCATGCCTCCAGTGATAAATATGAGATGACAGAACAAACAGATGGTGATCCAGCACAACTTTTCTTAATAGTCTGTGGAAGAAATGTCTTTACAATTCTTGCAAGATGTTTTGCAAGTAAGTCCTTATTTGAGATGACCTGGTCTTAGAAGCTAGGTGCTGTTCCTCATTATGACATTTATCTACAGAACTCACACAAGGTTAGTGAAGGCAGAGGGGCAGATATCAGTTGGCTGGCCTTCTTTCTTAAAGAGGGTACAAAGCTTAATGGAGCTGTGACAGGTATTTGTGCAGCTAAATTGGCATGTTGCCAATTCCTCACATCCCTAGTGCCTATTTGATCCACCTCGCCATTGTCTCTTAGTTGAGGAAAAGAGTTTTCTACTCTAGAAATAATTGAGCTCTATTTGAAAATATGACATATAGCTACATTTTTCATCCACTTTGAAGATCTCTTATATCTTTGCCCATGGTGTCACTTTCTCTCTGTCCTAGTAAGAATTTCAGCAGTTACATAATTGTGTCAAGAAACAGGCAATTCAAATAACCAAACGCGTACCCTAATGTTATGTCAATTTGACCTTTTAATGGGTAATTCCAGTAACTCAGTTTCCCAATGAGACTTTTAAAGGTAGTAATTCTGTGAAAATTATCCATATGAAAAATTATTCTTTTCCACTCCAAAAAAACCCTACACCAAAAACCTCCTCAATGCCTCTGAAAATATGGCAAAAATATGTGTTCTTAGAAAAAAATAAATTTGAGAAATTCCACTCATCTTGAGAGGATATCTAGATTCCCAGTGCAAAAACTTAGCAGGAGTTTGCTACCAATTTCCTTTTTCTGCTTGTTTTCGGGCTATTTTTCTCTCTTTGTATGTGTACTAGTTTGAAAGCAAACCAGTGAGAGATTCCAAGTCAGAACTACAATTTAATAGGAAGATTAAAATAAAGGCAAAACCACTGGCTTAAACTGACAGTCAGGATACATCCTGACACTCTGTTAGGCAAGGTAGTGGTATTAGTCCAATTAAATGGTGTCTGCATTCCTGTTGAAATGATAGATGTGGTTCTGTTGATGCTGCAGAAGGGTCTGGTCCTCCTCTGAACCTCCAATGGTGATTATGTAGCTCTCGTCCTCTGGCAATCCAGTGGATAAGGCTGCTTGTGGTGTTCCAAACTTCACATTTTATCCTGGTAGGAATGCTTGGTTCCTCCCCCTGGGCAGAGCATCTCACAGTGGGATGATGTAACTTCATGAGCCCCGCAGTGTGACTCAATGGCCCACTAGCAGGACCTGTTCCCTGGCATTATCAAGGATGTGTCATGGACAAGATAAAGATCACTGCCTCACCATGTTTTAAAAGCTTATGGAAATGGTGATAGAATACATACTTTTGGTTACATCTTACATTGTAACCTAAGACAGCATGGCTAAATTGTTTTAGCTTGTTTGTTTGACCCCTTACTCTTTGGTGTTAAATAGTAATACTTTGTAGCTGACAGGTATGTGCATCACCCGTTCTCCTATTAGATTAAGTATATATGATGTGCAACTACTACAAAAGTGAGGCTCACTATAGATAAAGCTTCTCAAATAATCTAGGATGGGGCATTCCTTGGGCAAAAAAAAAAACCAATCAAAAAAAGCTAAACCTGTATTTAAAATAGTGTTATTTAGTCCAATTTGGTACTAAATAAATTTTGGAAAAACTACTGAACACCATATACTCCTCTTTCCATGTTTATCAAAGTAAGGAACATTTTGCCTTGATTTTTCCACAGGTAACCAAATAAAAATCCAAAATACAGGAATTAAGTAATTGGATAATTTGCCAATATAAAATAACTGATAACCAATTTGGAGCCAAAGCACAAATTTGCAGCAAACACACAGTGTTTGGATCAATATTGCTACATTATATGGATATATGGAAATCTGCTAATATTATGGCAAGAAATAATGGATCTATACATACATGTACTTGCATATTTATTTATATGTTTCACAAACACAAAATTAGTCCATTTAGTCTCCCTCTTCAATGCTCACCTTGGTCTCTGCATAACTACTATCTTTATCAACGGGATCACTCAGTACATCTACAGCAGAACAAGGCACTAAAGCAGTGCAAGGCAATTAAAGAACAGACACTTATTCAAACACAGGCTGTCTTTCCCTTAACCTCAGTTTGTCCAATCATTGTGTAATGCTGAGGCGAGTAAAGGAAAGGAGAAGTAACATTTTACATAGCTTGAAGTGTTATGACTACAAATATAGGACATTGCTGGAGAGGTTAGCTATATGACTTTTTTTTTGGCTCACTATTCAGGCACTATTGGACAATTTTTAATCTTTTTTTTTCTTTCTACTGACTGCAATTTGTTGTTTGAAGCAGAAAATTCAGTTATGTGACTAACATTTTTCTGGCACATTTTGCCTTAGTTTAGGGCATGTGAATTTAATCCTCTTATCAAAATAAATAGAACAATACCCCTTCACAATGAGTTCACTTAATATGCTTCTAAAATATCTATTGGCTTACTGAGAAGCTGCTGTATATATTGTGTTTATTCCAAGTGGTGATACTAGAAGATGTGGTTACATTTCAAAGTCTGCAATTAAATAAGATACATTTAAATCTTTTGTATGAACAGCCTTTGAAAATCTTCTAGTATCTTGAGATAACATATAGAAATATCTTTTTCAATAACACAGAAAAATTCATCTTTTCTAAATAAAATTTGCAGTTTTTTTATTCTCAGTCTGTCCTTATTTCAAAGCTGTCTTTAACACATCATTACGCCTGATGTAATGTAAATATAAGCATTTTACAAGCTTAGGTGCTGTTTCTTAAACCATAAAAGAAGAAGAGAGAACATTCAGACCTATAAGCTTATTGAATTTCAAGGATATTTTAAGTTGCATTTTCAGTGCAGCTCTTTTTTGCTACTTAAAGGATCAACACCACTCCGGATGATGTGCAAAAATAAAGCTGATACCTTATATAGACTCTAAGTTTTTGGAACTGACCAAATATTACTCTGAGAAACTCAGGCCATTTCGTTCATGAGAGCATAGAAAGAAATGTGAAGAAAATGTAAGAGTCAGACAAGGTAAGCAATAAATCATATCCAGATTGCCTTCAACAGAATTGTATGTTGTCTTGACAAAGCTTGATTTAAAAGGGGGAAGGTTTAGATAGATGAAATAACCTTATAACATAAAGGATTGACATTTAAAAATATTTTTAGAAAGTAATCTATAAATTTTCTATGAAACTATGTAACTCCAAATGCTGTATTATAGCACTAACTGATATCAATTATATATTTCCTGAAAGCAGTCATGGTAGGTCCATACTTCTAAGCACTTTGTTGTATATAAGTTGCTAAATTGTTACTTATTTGTGGACATCTTTCAATCCTTGCATTGATGTGTATGAGCAGATTTGATAAAAAAGATGGTACTCCTCTTTTATTCTTCCTGAAAAGACATGTTTCACATTCTTGAAACACATGCCTTGATTTTTATGGTATTTATCTCATCTGTCCATAGTTACAAATATGATGAGCTATGGTAGAATGGTTTCAGTTAAAAGGGACCTTAAAGATCATCTTATTGCAAACCCCCTGCCATGGCAGGTACACCTCCACTAGACCAGGTTGCTCTGGTCTCCATCCAATCTGGTCTTGAACACTTCCAGGAATGGGACAGACACAACTTCTCTTGGAAAGCTATTCCAGTGCCTCACCACTCTCAGAGGAAAGAGTTTCTTCCTAATATCCAATCTAAACCTGCTCTCAATTTGCAACCATTCTCCCTTGTCCTTTCTCTCCCTTATGAATAGGTTCTCTCCATCCTGTTTGCTCCCTTCAGGACTGGAAGGACACAATTAGCTCACCCCAAAGCCTTCTCTTTTCCAGGCTGAACAATCCCAGTTCTCTCAGCCTTTCCCCCCAGCAGAGCTGCTCCATCCCTCCGATCATCTTGCTGTCCTCCTCTAGCCTGACTCCAGCAGGTCCCTGTCCTTCCTGAGCTGGGACCCCAGAGCTGGATGAGGCCCTGCAGGTGGGGTCTCATCAGAGTGGAGAAGAAAAGCCTTCAGCTGTTTTGGTTAGGAATGTTTAGAGCCATGACTTCAATGAGGTCAGCTTAGCTTCAAGAATAAACTTTATAATGTGTTTAATTTTAACTGTTACACAATAGTATTTTTTATGGAATGAACTAGTTAGAGACAGTATTTTAGTGGTGAAATATCTTCACTATTTCAGCTATAAGGGACCAGAATACTTATCTTGTCTCATCAATATTCTTGTTCTCTCTGAAATTGTTAAGATAATGAGACTGAACGCATAAAGAGCCTATTTAACATCATGGTAATACTGTCTGCATTGCACGTACTGTCTCCATTGCAAATGGTTACTATTTATAAACATGTATATATATTTTTTTGTGTCACCATGATATTAAAACAACCTTTACACTAACATCTAAGAAGCCTTTAAAATGTATTTATTTGTTTATGTGATAATAGCAATAACACTATGCCAGAATTACGAAAAAACAGCTTTTGCAAATGAAATTTTTGACAGCCTATTTTGAGTAATTTCATGCTGAACTTTCTACCTTGAAAGTTATTAGGAGTTTAAACATTAATGACATAATAGTGAGTTTGTTCTGTGAGCTCATTTAGCTCCATTTGCTATTCTACATGCCAGATAAGGAAGAGGTAGAATAATATAGAAGGAAGGTCTCTGGCCGAAAGTAGAGACAGGTAAAAGTAACAGAAAAAGGTATGAATTCCAACTCCATGTATATTCAGGGAGACTGAGAAACAGACCTTTTCCTACATGCAATTATTTGTAGAATAAGCTTTGTCTGTGTCAATTTGAGGCTCAAAATTCTTACTAGGATAATAGGTTTTGCCACTCAGAAGCAGACAAAAAAAAGAAAAAAAAATCAGAGGACATGAAGTCTTTGAAGTGAATCATAGCTGTGGTTTTTTTCCTCACCTCCTTCAAATATCCATAAAAATTTGCCATGGAAGAAGTCCCATAAATAAATATGGCAAATCAATACAGTTTCTCAAGGTAATGTCAATCATCACTGAACAATCTGCAAGTCTGTTCTTTGTAATGTTTTTAAGTGAATTTTAATTTCATCAGTCAATAGCAAAAGCAGCTGTTGTAAATAATATCACTGCTGAGTGCAGGAGCTGAAACTTAGAAATACATCATTGAGGAGACAAGAGTCAGTACAAAAATGTCTTAAGTAGCCTCATAATATGTTTTCCTTGGTAGCATATGGATACTCAGTCAAGAGATCTGCAGTGGAAGCAAGTGGGAATTGTAACCCTTGTTTCATCTGTTTTGCTGAAGTCATCCTTGTTTCTATACATGATCAGAGCTCTCTCTTCCTTTCCATTTTGCTATTCTTTCTGTCCTTCCATCTCTCCATCCCCATCCTGCCCCCTGCCCCCTGCCATCAGTTTTGTAATCGCTTCAAACATTTCTAAGCCTTTTCCTGGCAAAATTAACAACTAATTCTCCAGCGGAGTTTCTGGAGCTTTTGATATTTTGAGAACCCATTTCACTTTGGGGATGATAAAGCAGTCAGGATAATGATTTGAATTATTAGAAAAAGTAGGTAAAACACATCATTAAACTGAAGAAAATCCCAAAAAATAAGCATGGAGAAAGAGACAAGATTAAGATGTCTCCATATGATCTCTACTGTGAATGTTTCTATTAGCTGTTGATCTTCTCTTTCAAAATGCAATCTTTTCCAGTTGCACCTCTACAGGAGAAAGTCTTACCCTGTCTTTCATGTTTTCCTTCTTTTTCTGAAAATAAACCCACCAAGCTCCAACAGACATGTTTAAATCCTTCTTTAAAAGGGAAGGATTTGATAAGCTACACTGTTTAACCCCAAAAGCACTGCTAATCTGACAGCAGAGAAGTGTTAACCTCCTGCACAATGGGACTAAAACAGGCGTGATGAGGCTGTCACCATCAAGGGTGGTCTCATGGACTGTTTGGAGTCTGAAGGAAGAAGCAGAGGAGCTGTACATAAATGTTTAAAGATGGTGAGTCAAGTTAAAAAATGGTAGAACACAGCTAAATTTGCAACAGCAGATCCTGAAAGCCCTGGGCAATGCTTGCAATGGTATTTTCCTATGGAACTCTAAGGAGGTAACTCTTGGTTACTGCAGGAAAGATGTGGATGCCTCTTATTTAAAGGGAGAGTTTTAAAATAAAATTATGCATTAAATCCAAATCATTCAAGGTTTGAGTAATGTTGGAAAACCTGCTTACCAAACATACATTTTTAATCCATACTTTTTAGATTCTGAAACAGTGTTGCAAGTGTCTCACAAAAAAAAAAAAAGATATAAATAAAAAAAGTGGTACAGAAGAATTTCCATTGAAAAAAATTTGATCATAATAGCTACTGTAGTTCTTTTAACTTTCATAAAACTTAAGACATAACAAGGAGTATTGCCAACTAGAAAAGCAAAGCACAAGCAATGACAAAATTAAAAATGTGGCTGGCAGGTCAGCTCCAAACACAAGTTCTAACTCAATTCTGTACATTCAAATAAAAATGATAGTTTTCCCCAAAATCTTCATTTGTTTAATTTCATGTTATTTATTTGAAGATATGCTAATTCTTTTCCTCTCACTAAGTCCTGTCCTGTCTTAAATTTGCTCTTCTTCTTACTGTCTTGTTTTTTTTTCTTCTTAAGTAAAGCCTTTATTCCAATGTATTTCAGTCTATGTTTAATAGCTCATTTCTTGGCTGCAATTTTGGTTCTCTAATCACTGGTTCTTTTCCACCTTTTTCCCACTCTATTCCTCTCACACTCTTTCTCTCACAATTCCAATCCCATGCTTACTTCCCATTTTTTCAGAATGTATTCTAGAGTAATTTCACACAGTGATTGTAAAGGATTTTTAACAGATGATTTGAAGTAAGACTTTATATCACAGTAAGAAGACTAAAAAAAAAAAACCAAGTCAATCCAAACATTTATCTCTACTTTAGCTATTCTTAATAATTCTCAATTAACCAAAGATCTTCATCAAACACAGATTAATAAAACAAAGATCATCTAATGCTGATTGCAATGAAGACACAGTATATAGATAGGTAATAATTTATGGTTTATTTTCATAATAATAGTTTTACATATTTCTACCATGAATGTTCAAGTTTAAATTTCTAAAGAAAAAGTTGCTTTAATCAAATAAAAAGTGGGAAAATCTATTTCTAAATTATCTTAACCTGTAGCAACCAACAGATTAAAATCATGGCAAGATGATTACCTGCTAAATGATTGTTGCAACAAATGTATCTAAGAAATGTAAAAAGCAATATAATTTACATTTTCATGCCAATTAATGTTTGAGCTTTATATGCTATAATACTGTTCATTCCAAGATATATTACTCACATGAAATTATTGAGTGATTTTTTTTAGCATGAATGGAGAGCTAGAGTGTATATTCTTAATTTTTTTTCAAAAACTCCAAGACTTTAGGTATCATTCAGAAATCTCATCAAGACCACTTTGGGAAACCCTTACTCTCATTCCTCCACTGATCCTATTGCTCTTGCAGCTTCCAGAAAATCCCATAATTCCAAACATTTCAAAATCATTACAATAGTCACAAGGTCAGTTTCTCCTCTGGTAACCCATTGGCTTTCTGTCCTTGAGCCATAACTAACTGGATTCTGTAACTCGTTATCGGTTATATTACTTAGGGAGAAAGAGCACTCAGTCCCACCCAGGGCAGCACAGCACTGATGGATAGTTTAGAATTGCATAACAATATTGCTCCAGCTCTGCCACCAGAAGCAGGAGGAGAATCTCAGTATCATGTCTTTGCTACACCTGTTTTTTAACCATCAGTATAATTCGGGCTTATGTGTCTGATCTAGTATTCCCAGCTGAGAATCATCCTCTGCCTGCAAACTGTTGTTGAGAGGAGACACCTATTTCTATGATCTTTGTGAGATATAGAGACATGCAATGCAGAAAAGCAGGTCTTGGTCTCCAGAAGTACTTCAGTTCGACAACCACCGCCTGATTTTAGCATCTCCTTTTGGCACTAACTTTTCTCACCACTTTTCTTACTTTAATCTAATTTAGTTTAAATTTTTATGTTTACAAATGCCATTTTTCTCCTTTTATTTTTATTCAGGATCTAAAATGCTAAATAAATCTACTTCTATTATAGGGAGACACTATAGTAAAGTCTGCTGTACCTCTCCATTCAGTCAAGAATTCAACTGTCTTCAAAATTCTTTTGGCTGCTTTTTTATTGTTGCTTAATTTCAGCGTCCTTCAGTTTGGCATATATAAAAATCTTTAGAATCAAATTGCAGCTACCTACTCGTATAAAATATGTTTGTATTAATTTTTTTTTTTAAACAAGGACTTTACAGGAGAACAGGCAATTGTAGAGTGCAAATTTTCTCTTTAATCAATGAAAATTCAGGTATTGTTTTCAAGCAAATGAAGAAAAATGTGCTTTGGAATTAAATATTCTTAAGAGAATTCATTGGAAATTCCATGTGTTTTTTCATCTTTTCAAACAAGATTATTATTTTAGAATAGAGAAGTCCTGTAGAATATTTCAGAAAGAAAAAATGCACTGTGTAACTGTAGCCACAATTTACAGTTTTAATTTACTGAAGTTTGAAAGAAGCTTATCAGCTAAAAATCAATATTAATCAGAAGTTAAGTTTTTTCAACTTGGAACTACTAAAATATATTGAAGAAATGCCACAAAAATGAGAACGGTTGCATAAACAATTGATTAGATAAATATTTCTTTATGTTCTATGTTTAAATCAAACCAATAACTTCATTTCTGTTATGTGTTTTTATAGTGATAACGCACGTTTTGTACAAAACCTCAGACTAGATGAAAAATGCATATCATTAATTTTACGGACTCAAACTTCAAACTTTGCTCTTCGCATGTGTCCTCTTAGAACCAGTTCCGAAGTTTGGACTGCAAAACAGACCTGAATTTAAGATGCATTTCCAGCAAGTTGCTTGCCTTGCCTGTGTCGAACTTCAGGCTGAATGCTTCTAGGGCTATATCCATTGGCGAATGCATCTGTATAATATCCCAAAGATGTGAAATGATTGTATATTGTGGCAGTACTCCATGAAGGGCACATAGAGCAGGTGTATCAGCACCCCTGGTCCTATATATCAAAATGAGCATTTAGCAGGCTAATGTGTCACACACCAGGGAGGGCAGATATGTGGAGGGCAGACTGCCTGGGGAGGTAACACAGAAGCTCAGTGGTTCTACTTCTCACATTTACTGTCACAGATGGAAATCTGAGCATGAGCGGATAGATTTGGTGCTCTTGTCATGGCACCTCTCAGCAACAGCAGAATGTATCATCCCCAGATGTTTGAGACACGACCCATTTCAGAAAACATTTTATCAGAAAGTACATTAGAAAATGTAGTCACCAGAGCAGTTAGAAATACATTTTGAGCTCAGTTTCAGGAGTTAATTGTGAACTTTCTGTGGATTTCTATGAAGTTAGGAAAATATTCCAAAGTGTAAAGTGTTTTGGAAGGGTCCTCAGGTATGTTTTATTAACCCCTTTTGCAATAGGTCTTGTGGAACCACAAAACCAAACTTTTTTCTCTTTCAGCATTAGCATTTAAAATTTATTTTCAGAAAACTGGCTGAATGAACACTGCTCTTTGAAACTTTTCTTTAATAGTTATTGATTGTTTGAGAGTATGATTTTTAGTCTGTCTGGAATAAATATATGCTACTGGTTTATATGAGTGATAAAATGAGAATAATGCAAGAAATCTTATGAATACTTAATGCTGTTGAGCACAGACTGAATTTTCTTATCTGTCTTTGAAAATCCTGGCATTTTGACCAAATATCTTGAATCACCTGTGTAACAGCACACTCTTTCTAACAATTTAGATATAAGCTCTCTGGTGAAGAGACAATCTTTTCATCCCAGATGTGCACAAGCCATAGTACAATGAGGCCCTTGCTTTAATTTCTAAGTTCTATTCAGAAAAAATAATTATTGAAATTGTGTGCAGTTCACTTTCATGAATTTGGATAGGAGAGAATAGTAAATGTCTAACAAAAGATGAAGAAATACGCTAAAATTGTGGGTACTAATAAATCAAACCTGGCTTTTTAAATATGTGCCCTACAGAGGTGTTACTGATTTTACTGTGGATGTGCTTGACTCTGTTTAAAGGTTTGTGGTAAGTTTTTTCTGTGGCAAACAAAAATTCAGAGAGCTCATCCTAGCATCAACAAAAGACCAGTTTGAAGCAACACTTCCTCAGCACCAGTCGTCCTCCCCTTCTAAAGGGAGACCTCTGTTCATCTTTTGGTAATTGTTGATTCAGATGGAACTGTGAATGCATAAGGAGAACCTATTTTTTTTCTTATTTCTAGCCCTAAACACATTTTTTTTTTTTTGCATCACAGTAGTATCAGAGTTATGGTAGGTGTCTTTAATGAATATTTTTTACTAAATCCCTCATCTTGTCAATGTCTGAAAAGAGCACAAAAATCCCTTCCCAATCTGAGGATAACATTTAAGTTACATTTGTCAAGACTCTTCTATATTCATAGATATATGTTTAAATCTCAACAAGAATATTTCTTCATATTCATGATATTGATAATTATAGTGCTAGCTGTATTTGTTGATTTTGACACATTTTGTGAATAACAGAGGACTGCTATCTTAGAACATAACTAGAGATGGTACAGACAGATCTAAAAGAAGCATAAATTGTTTGTCTCTCTGTGTTGAATGCAAGAATTTTATCTGTGTCAAGTACAAGAATCCTTGAGGTTGCATGACCTTGTGTTTTTCTGACCACCTAAACACAGTATTTTTGGTTCAGAGAAGTTTTGTTGCATATATAACTCAAAAAGACTTCTCCTGGTAAATGCCTACCAGAACTAATAAGAGAAATTTTTACAACAGGGGATTTTTCTTTTCCTCTTTCTCCCTGTGACATTGGAGACAGGTATGCTCCTCTCCCTGAACTTCATTAAAAATTTATTATGTTTTATGTCTCAGTTAATGACTACTGGATATTTCTCATCAGGAAAGTTTTATAGATGACTATTCTTTGTTTTGTACCTACAGATCTATATTGGGAAATCTCTTTTCTCTCTTTGTGTTTGAGGTCTTAATATTTGGGTAAGTTAAAATAAAAAAAAATCAGAATTATTTCTCTTCAGTTTGCATAAATCTTCAAACTCTTTTCTGTTTCTTTCCACAGCCTATTCAGTGATACTATCAAGTGTTTTGTTGTTCTGAAAGAGATGCTTTTAATCAAAAAGTTGTTTTAAATCTGTTCTGTTATGCAGTAATCTAAACATGTACAGTCTGGCAATATTGACAAAATTAAATTTTCTGAAGTTCCATTAAATCATACTCCCTTTGATGTGGTCTTCAGAGAAGCCCAGACTTGGTGAAGAGAAGGAGAAATCTTGACTCCATGTTTCAGAAGGCTGGTTTATTATATTATGATATATATTATATTAAAAAGAACCACACTATAACTATACTAAAAAGAACAGAGAGAAAGATTCATCAGAAGGCAAGACAGGAATAGAAAAGAATGAATAACAAAGGCTTATGACTCCCAAAGAGTCCGAGACCTGCTGCCTCCTTGATTGGTCACCCAGTAGAAACATCCCACATCAACCAATCAAGGAAGAAAGCTGCTGCATTCCACAGTAACAGATAACAAATTGTTTACACTTAAAGCTGAGGCCCTTCAGCTTCTCAGGAGAAAAAGAAAATCCTGACAAAAGGATTTTCATAAAATATCATGGCTACATTCCTTCAAATGAGACCTGAATTTTCATAGTAGTTAAAGCTGGAAATATTCAAATCAGCTATCTGAGTGTTGGATGGTTAAAGTGCATTTCAAATTTTTTTTCAAATATTCTTTTCTGGAGACATCTGGTTCCTTTAGAATGTTGTGTACTGCCTCACATAAACCATTATATTTTCATTAGAAAAATTAAACCTCATTTGGGTATTTCCCAACTTCAGTTCATTGGGTCTTTCATTTTGAGAGCATTAAGAAGCTTAAAAAGACACTGTCTACCTGCTACATTGGGAGGGAAAATATGGTAGACAATGACATAAAAAAATAGTCAGTGTTAACAGTATGAACATGTCCCTCAATTTGGTCTTACAGTCCTGTTTTGCTGTTGGCCTTGGGAAAAATGTTCCCCTTTTGCAGATCTGTGAACAAAACAGAATATTTCATCAGTTTAATCATAAATGCACCAATTTCCATTTCTTGTTGTAAGTATTTTCAGAGGTGTGGCAGAAAACTGATGTATGTTTTCCACTTTACTGCCAAGAAGAGTCCAAGAGGCCAGGGAGGGACAAGATAGAGGGAGCAGATTTATTTGTTAATTGAAATCACCTCAAAAAACAGTATTTTACCACAAAAAGATTTCATGAAGACAAGATATTTTGTATTATTTAAGGTCTATCTACTACTTTATACAATTCAGTCATCCAGTAGCAAAGATTGTGGATGTGGGCTTCTTTTTAGCTATGTTTGCTTGTTTTTGTTTTGGGGTTTTTTTTTTGGGGGTGGGTGTTTGGTTTGGTTTGTTTTTTGTTTTTTTTCAGTTAAACCTACCAGCAATAACCTACAAAGTATCAAAGTATTTCTAGCTAAAAGAGAAAGGAAGGAAGGAAGGAAGGAAGGAAGGAAGGAAGGAAGGAAGGAAGGAAGGAAGGAAGGAAGGAAGGAAGGAAGGAAGGAAAAGAAAGAAAGAAAGAAAGAAAGAAAGAAAGAAAGAAAGAAAGAAAGAAAGAAAGAAAGAAAGAAAGAAAGAAAGAAAGAAAGAAAGAAAGAAAGAAAGAAAGAAAGAAAGAAAGAAAGAAAGAAAGAAAAAGAAAGAAAGAAAGAAAGAAAGAAAGAAAGAAAGAAAGAAAGAAAGAAAGAAAAAGAAAGAAAGAAAGAAAGAAAGAAAGAAAGAAAGAAAGAAAGAAAGAAAGAAAGAAAGAAAGAAAGAAAGAAAGAAAGAGAAAAAGAAAAAAAAAGAAAAAGAAAAGAAAAGAAAAATGAACTTTAGAATTTTAGATTTCACATTTATATCAGATGCTCTCTCCTGTCTCTCTTGCTCATGATCTAGTACCAGGACAGGGAGCTGAAACCTACAAAGTGCAATTCCAATTATATTTTCATCTCAGTTCACAGTCTTAAAATATATATAGGGCATGCTTTGGAGGAAACTCCCAAAGAAATTACGGAGAATATCTGCAATCGAGAAGAATGTTAGGCTATCAAGTTTATAAATAGCCATGGCACTTCAGCTGGCGAGCAAAGAATTGCTAACAAAATTCTTGTTAATTGGATTACAGTGAAGTTTATTGCATATGGATTACATGCTTTCTAACATAATGAAAAATGCCCAGCTCCTTGTAGCTGTTGTTAGAAAAGCACTTACATTTTTTATATTGCTTAACATATTTTCCCCCCCAAAGCATCAGGGTTTTTTAATTTTCTTTTTAAATTTTAAATTGTATAGTTACTATAGAGTGTGTAGTAATGTTGGGAAACCAGACTAATTTCTGTTGACATTATTATTTTGACATACTGATCATGGATATGCAAGTGACAGATGGGGTAAGAGTTATGCTAGTGACCTCATCTACTCATAAATAACTGTTGTCTTTTATTTGATCTTTTATTTTTATTTTGAAAGAAGGACCAAAACCAGAAAATATTTTGACAAAACTTTATCAATTGATCATTCTGTTGACCTTACTGTACCTGTAAGCTCTGAAGCCTGTTTCCATGTTTTGAGGAGAATCCCTAGCCTTGTGATTTTTAAACTCAATATACAAAAATCTACTCTTCTGTAGTTAATTTGAAAATCACAGAACTGGAAGACTTGGCAGTGGCATCTATAGCAACATCTCTGTGCTCTTCAGCCCAAGTGAAATCCCTAAGGCACTAATCTGACAAAGGATTATAAAGAACTTCAGGAAAATTGCAGAGAGTTGCATAGGGAATTGCCAGCAATGAATGATTGAAAATGATGGGAAGTTTCTTTCCTTCTTGTTATTTGGAAATTAAAGCAATATTAATGAGTAAGTTATATATGGGTTTACATTGCATAAAAAACATGTCAACTGCAGTTTATAAGTAAATGATGGAATTTTGAATAAGGACATTTAATTATTTATGGAATAAAAAGGAGACTAGATTTATTTTTCAATAATGTATTAACTTACCTGCATACCAAGAATAGAAAATGGACAATTCTGCTGTGAAGGAAGCCTGTATTCACTGTTTTAAATATAACCTTTTATGTTACAGAATGTGTTCTAATTAGTAACATCCAAACATACTGTGGATGCATATCCCAATTAACAAATATGGAAATTAGAGGTATTTTGTTATGTCAAGGTTTTCTTTCTCTTTTCTCCACTAACTGACAGCTCTAAAAATCATGAGATTGGATATTCTATCTCATAGAATGTAGCTGTCATGTCATATTTGTGAAGTTGAATAGTATAAATCTGTACATTTTATCTTAATTTTAGACTATCATATGGTAATACAGAAAAAGAAAATTACAGCTTTAATTATATGTAGTTTTACTTATAGATTAATTTAATATTTTTAAGAGATGATTTGTAGAAAATAAATTTGGATCCCGGCATCCCAAGTATCCCAAACTAGTGCAATTCCAAACTGGAATGCACAGAAATGTGGCAGATTTTAATTTTCATTCCTTGTTCCTGAGTATTATTTGAGTTTGCACAGTCTGCTACAGAAATCTAATGTGATGTGAGAGCCTTTTTCTCTTTATGTGCCCAAGGAGACCACAGGTGTGTAAAGACTGTGTTTGTCATAGTCTGTGAATGTCACTTGATTGTTATGGTTTGAGAGGACTTCATTTCAGGGAATTTAAGATTAAATTAGGCAGATAGATTAGATTAGGGCTAGATCAGAAACCTGTTTTTACTTTAGCTGGTTTTCAGGTTATTTCTGTGTTCATTGCACAAGAACACAAGCTCATCCCATTTTAAAGTGACTGTTCATGTTAGCTGGTGTAATTTTTAATCTAAATTTGCCTTTTGCAATATTAACTGTAGCCATCAAACTTTCAGATAATTAAAATTGAGCAAGAGATCTATATTCTTGTCAGAAATTCATGAGATAAAGGAAAACAGGGTCCTTCAGAGTTTAATTGTGATCTTTGCTTTACTTTTCACTAAAATTTTGTTATATATATAGCTTGGCTAGAAGAAATCTATACTAATTCTAGAAATAGGTTTCCACACTCCCATGATTTTCATTTAAATTATTTTTATTTACTGTATTGCCATGGAACTTGTTAAAAAAGGTGGCTGTGCTGTTAACCTAGCATTAAGACCCGCAGGTCTTACTCCTGAGCGTAAATCCCATGGATTTTAAGATGTTCAGGAGAATTTATGATTTATAAGCAAAGATGAGTTATTCTACTTTTTGCGTCTGCTCAGAAAGCTCATTCTGATGCAGTAGAAACTTCCAAAGTGCTGCAACTTCAAGTCATTTCTTTAGCATATGAAGTGGGGCATATTAAGTTTCCTTAGGAGAGATTTCTGACAGGAGCACCTTGATCCTGTGGCAGAATTCAGTTTTCTCTTAATGATGTGCCAGAAGGGATATATGCTGTTCTTCACTTATTCTCTGTGTGACAAATGCCTGATCTTATCAGAGAACTCCAAATTACACAGTTTTAGGACATCATATATGAGTATGGTATTTCTTCCTAAAAACATATCTAAACCTACTCTCTGTCATTTGGAAGTCATTCTCCCTTGTCCTGTCACTCCATGTCCTTGTAAAGAGTCTATCCCTGTAACCTATCAAGATTATGAGAATCATAGCAAGTTTCCAATGCCCATGTAATTCAACAGATCATTAAATACATAACTCCTATTAAAATACTTGCAAGCTCTCTATCTGCTTTTTTTGGCCTCATATAGCCTGGTATTAAGTACCCTTCACTGATATATCAAAGTCTTATTGTTTTGTAAATTGACTGGCTCTAAACACATAGACAATTGCCACATAGTCTCTCTAGAGAGGAAAAGTAGTCAAGAATCAACACTTTTGTATTTGATTCAGACAGAGAAGACAGTTCTTACTCAAATATATACATTTTATGAACTTGACATGACACATTTTCTTTTGCAGTTTCCATTTTGCTTTCTTCCCACATTTCATTTAGTGCCCACCCGCATTTGTATTCCTCCTCCTTCAGGCACTGTGACTGTCTCATGCCATTTCTGAAGATCACACAGCATTTGTTTCCTCCTTTCTGCCTCCAGCAGTATCTGCAGTGTCTTTAAGACAGTGTTTACTACTAAGGTAGAGAAATAGTAGTGACTACTGAGCCGTTCAGAGAGAGTCAGTGCCTATTCATTAACATGATGATAAGGTCCACATTTAAATAAAAAGAAATTAACATACAAATTTCTAAAGACTTTTCACTACTATCTGGATGTTTTATCCATGATGACCTGCAGTCTGGTGTGCTTTGAAATAGCTCTAACCTTGAAGGGCTGCTATCTCTTGCATGTCTCTTTCAAGGACCAGCACAGCAACCCTGTCACTTTCCATCTGCAATTGGAAGTGATGATATTACTGGTCCTCAGCTGCCTCCTGGAAGATTTTCTCTCCTAGATTTTCTAGGGTTCTCACTTCAGAGGGTACATTTTGGGCAGTGGTTTTGAGTTGTTGTGTCTATTGATTTGAATACTTTGATTCAACTTGCCCAATCAAAGAGAAGCCCTTGAAAGCAAGCACTGGGGAGCAGGAATCAGGAGCACTAATGTGACTCTGCAGGAGTTGGGCTATATCCATGGAGGGAGGAACAAGCTGCAACAGCAAATGTTGTCCTTGTACTTACCTCAGACTTCAGACCCTGTGCTCTGTACTGTGCTCTCCAGCATGTCCCATGGGGTCTGTAATAGTCAGATCCAGGGATTCCACTGTGTTTAATCACAGACCATGAAATAGTATAGTTTGGAAAAGAAGCTTAAGACAATTGAGCCCAACTCTCAAACCAGCCCTGCCAAATACACCACTAAACCATGCTCCCAAGTGTCACATCTACATATCTTTTAAATACCTCCAGGGATTGTGACCCAACCATTTTCCTGGACAACATATCCAAGGGCCTGTCAGCCCTTTTCGTGAAGAATTTTTTCCCCCAATTTCAATCTAAACATACAGGCACAACTTCAGACCATTTCCTCTTATTTTAACACTTGTTATTTAGAAAAAGAGATCAACCCCTGCCTCGCTACACCCTCCTTTCAGAAACATGCAAAGGTCTCCTCTGAGCCTCCTTTCCCCAGGCTAAATACCTCCAGCTCCCTCACCTGCTCCTCATCAGAATGGTGCTCCAGACCCTTCCAAACTCTCTTGCCCTTCCCTGGACATGCTCCAGCACCGCAGTGGTTTTTACGTCATGAAGGGCTCAAAACTGAACACAGGATTTGAGGTGTGGCTTCACCAGTGCTGAGTACAGGGGAGTGTCACTGGCCTGGTCCTGATGGCCACACTATTTCTGATAAAAGTCAAGATGCCATTAGCTTTCTTGGCCACTTGGTTACACTTGGAAGTCATCTGTGGTTATCACCATTTTTTCTTGATTCTCTATTACACAGGAAAATTCTACAAGGTAAAGATGGCTTCAATAACCCATGTAAGGGAAACTTTTTCAAGCATGACTTTGCCTGTAAGAGTGGGTTGCTGTGAGAAGAAACCAAACCAAAGGAAACCAAAGGAAACCAAAGCAAACCAAATTTTGGTGTGTAATTCTGCTTTCTTGTTTCTAATGCCTGTGCATGAACAGAGAGAAGAAATGTGAAAGCAAATCCATCCTTGTATCATCCTTCCCTCAGAGAAGGGAATTCTTATCCCACAGAATTCTTCAAAGCAAATCTTTGAAGAAGTCAGAGAGGCCTACAATCTTAGAGTGAACAATCTGAGTTGTTTCATCTTCTCAGACTCTTGGGTTTTTTAATTGTGGACTTGGTTTACTGATACCTTTGCAAACCATTATGCTCCCTCAGCAACCACTAAACAAAGCCAATTAGAAAGACATCGTTATGGCTATGCTCCAAATATGGCTGCTCAGAGCTACAGCCTGTTGAGGTGACTGTTGAGTGACTGTTAAGTGTAAAAAGTGACTAGTAAATTACTTCCATTCCAAGAGTGCTAATTTTATCTTACGTTGTTCCCTATCAGTTTTTTTTTGTTAATAATATTGTTTACAAAATTGGTATTTTTATTAGAAAACCAATGTCCTGGATTTTTCAAAATTATCTCCTTCTATATTTTAGTCTCCAAATCCATCCTGTGATCTAATACAATGATTCCAAATGTTTGAACACAAAATTCCTAGGTAATTATCAATTACCGGCCAATTAGGGAGCCAATTAATAAAGCTTTGCTTTTTGTGTTGCACTATTTCCGAAAAGACAGATTAAAAAAAAAAAAATATATATATAATTACTGGCGATTCTCCAACTTCACCAATATCTGCTGTAAATGTCTATGGTACGTTGTCCTTGGTTGGCTTCCAAATGTTTTTGGACTCTTTCTCCACAACTAAAGAGTTGAGGAGAAAAAGAGATAGAAAAGTCCAAGGAGAATTAACCTGCCACTACTTACGGGCATAACAGGCAAAAATAATTTCATTTATTGACAATTAAAATAGATTGAGGTGGCAAAAAACAAAGACAAATTAAAACAGCACCTTCCTTTATTCTCCCTTTTCCCAGGCTCAATGTCAGCTCATCCTGAACTCATCTACCTCCCCGCTCATGAGCAGTGCAATGGGATGAGGAATATGAAGTTGTAGTCAGTTCATGGTTGTTCCTTTCTACCTTTGCATCCTTCTCACACTTTTCCCTTGTTCCAGCATGCGACCTTCAGAGCTTCAGTCCACAGGCTGCCATCCTTTAGGAAAAACCTACTCCAGGGTAGGCTCCACGTCATTTCATAATGATTTATCCCCTGGATCTTGTGTGTGGTCCTCCATTAGGAGCAAAGGGACAACATTCTTTGCCATGCTTTCCTCCAGAGGCTCCCAGGAAATTCCTGCTGGGACACCTGGAGCATCCCCTCTCCGTCTTACTCTCCCCTCAGGGTTCTCAGGGCTCTCTCTTTTACTGTTCCCTTTACCATTCTGCCCTCCCTTATCCCTGCTGTTCCCAAGACACTGCCATCAGCTCTGGGGCTCAGCCATGCCCTGTGGTGGATTGGTTGGAGCTGGTGAAACCAGCTTTGTCCCACATGAGGCAGTCCCTCCACACAGGAGCCATCTGCATGGCTGCTGCACGAAAGTAAATTATAAATAAAGAAAGCAGCATATTTAGTATTTTATGCTGTTAAAAATAAAGGAGAAAGGCAGGAGAAAGGCAGTTATGCCACTTAAGTCTAAGCAGTACACAGAATTGGATGAGAACCTGACTGGGGTGAACAAGATTCTTTCCCAGTGTTTTTAGTCTGACAGAGAATTAAAGTCATAACAATCTGGTCTTACATTACCAATCATCTGCCCAGCAGTATAATTTTCAAATTCAGGGTTTTTTTTTCTGTGAAACTGAAAAGAATCAAAAATTGTTCTGACTCTACCAACATTTGAAAAGTTTTCAGCTGGAAGTATATTCCAGAGAAACTCTTGGGCAATGTTTATTATTTCAAGTGTTTTGGCCCATGTAAAAAATCATACACAGATGAGTGGAAAGGTGGCCTTAAGAGGTCATGTAATCTGCATGCCACTGAGGAATAGGTGTCTACCTGACAAGTTTCCAAACTCTGTAACTTCCAGGAGAAAGTCCCGTCTCACACCATGGTGATGGATGCTGCCATCCATGAAGCCGCAAGATGCTGCTATCACCAGCTCATTGTCCTTGCCACAAATTAACGTCTTGTTACAAGGTTCATTCTGAGAGTAAGCTATTTTCCTACATAGAGATTGTAAAGTGTATATTTGAAAGAGGGTCCCTACAGCAACAGTATCTTGTCAGTTATGTTGATATTTTTCTAAGAATTATAGGAATGGGTCTTCATAGCAATTTGACGTAACAGAATTACATTGTACAGTAAATGTAGGCTTCATAATAAATTGATGCAGGTGCAGGTAGAAAAATATATATAAAAACATCTAATGACCACCATCAACCACAAACTAAATTTTAGTGTTCATATAAAATGAGAAAGTTAGAGATGTTCAATCTGCAAAATTCATAGCAGGATTACTTATTGTAATTCAAGCTTTCTTCACTCTTTTTCTTGTCAGACTTCTAAATAAGATCTTGATTTCCTTTCTCCACCCTCACTTGAATCCCTTCCAAGTGAAAAAATCCCGAATCAAGCACCAACTATCAGTTTATTGATGTTCCTGCAACAGCCGATGCAGTAGAGAATTCCTAGTCAAGTACAGAAAGGTCCAACACAACTCTGTACCAAAAGTAATATTGCTTAGATTGTGTGGTCTGAAAGCTGACTCTTTGATGTGATTACAAGATACATGCCCAGAATTTTAATGATCTATTTAGCATAAATAAATTTCTAATTGTCTTGTATATGTATAACTGTTTTGACACATATCAGATGACATGAAATAGTAAAGTTTCTTTGGCTAGTGGGACACTCCAGCTCACAAATGCACATACCTGAATAACACCACTAGAATATCATTAAAATATCACCTAAAATATCCATCATCTTTTTCATTGTGCAGTTTTTTCTCACTTGATAGATGATTTACATAGCAAGTATGAATTTGCACATTTTCCTATTTCATACCAATAACAGGCCATATAAAGACGACAATAAGATTCAAATGAACTCATAATAACAGAGAAAATTGCAGGCTATTTTTAGGAGGTTTATCTTCAACTTCTGAGGTAAAAGCTGGTGCAGGTGCAAATGAGTGGCATTGATACACTAGGAAGAAACTTCCTAAGCTCACAGTCAGTCTAGCACACACATTATGTATATTGTGTTAGAATGAAGTAAGTTCTTTTATCCTGGATTATAATGCTTGTCAATAAAGCAAAACCAGGATGATTGTTGATCTTTGCTTGAGTGAGTTAATGAAAATAAAGCTGATAATGATTTGCTGAAATTATCCCCTGAAGGTACAGTGCTGTACTGCTTGCCCATTGGTATCTCATACTGCCTCAGTGCTCCTGAAGTTTTTATGGCTAATGATACAGGAAAGTTGTAGCTAAATTTATATTTATGTGAAGATTATCAATGATATATATCATTGTAATCATTTGGCGTATGAATGAGATATAAACACTTCAGATGAAAACATATGTGCTTGTTTTATTACAAGAATTGGAACATAAATTGTTCATAAACTAGCCCTCATCTTGGTTAATTGTAGTGTTATTACACCATCTAATGCAATGAGTAGAAGATTTTAAGCATTGGTAGAAATCTGTGGCATTTCAATGCCACCTATCACAGCAGTATTTGGCAGGGTTCCTTTAGTGTTATTTTTCATGTTCTGTGCCTTTTCATATTGTAATCCTTGAGCATATTCCAAGCACTTAATACAGAAAGAGGCGTAAGATATAGTTGAAAAAATAGGACTTTTATATTCCCTAATGGTTAACAATGATAATTAAATTTGAAAATATTAAGACTATGTCTTAATATTGGATGTTGAGAGTAAAAGTTAGTGCGGCTTTTTACTGAAATGCAAATTTCCTCTGGAAAAATAAAAGTCACAAATAAAAATGTTGTTGGTAAAGCAATCTTGAAGCTTTCACCTTGTCTTCTGAAAGGATCTAAAATAATTTTAATAGCCAAGTGTGCATATTTGAAAAATTTGCTGTAAGAATTAAGTTTATTTTATAGGGAAATGACAAATTTGGGGGAAAATAATGATCTCACAAAGTCCTGGAAAGATTTCACTGGTCACAGGGAAAGAACTCAGGTAGCATAAAAGAACAAGCACTGAAAAGTATGAAGTTAAAAAGTAGATTTTATTCTTATTGTTGATTCAAATTGAATCCTGTAGATTTCCTCAGTATTGGAATAGATACTTGAAAATAAAAAATGTATGTATCACAGCCAGGATGAATACTGAATCTAAAATATCTCAAATGTCTCCTAAGATTAGTCCAATAAAAAGTCATTGTGATTTGCCACAATAAAACTTACGAGATTGACAGTTCTTTATCAAAAACATCAAATATGAACAAATTTGCAACAGTTATTTTGTTTAGAAACAGCTAAAAATGTCTTTCTTAGAAAAATTTTCCAGTACCCTTCTAACAGGATTACAACCTTTCCTGTATTAAAAGAGTGAAGGCAGAATTATTGTATCTGGAATAAAAAGGATGAATTTACTTCTCTTTATGTACCATACAAAAGTTTTTAAAGTATAATTTTCCACAGTCTTGCTAATTTTTTAAGACGTCTTCACAGAACAAATTAATCATGATAATAGATAATATAATTACTTATTCAGTGACTATACAATAAGATTGTAGCTTAGACAAATTCAAGCTATATGCAGATTCTACTCTATGAATGCTATTAGATTGAGTTGCTTTTCTGCTCGAAATTCTTTTCCATTGTTGATTCCAAGTATAAAATGCTCAGATAGCTCATCCGAAACTATAATATTATTGATATTAATATCAGCAAGATATTAAAATGTGTTATTGTCTAAAATTTGTTACTCTTCTAGAGGTCGCATCTGTGAACCTGATCTCACAGCAATCTCCGAATTTGTTATGTATAACAATTAAGACTGTTTTAAAAAACATAATCAATCAGCTCTGCTCCAGAAAACTCTACATCAAGGTCTACACAAATTAAAAGTAAAAAAAAAATGAAAATGGGATGAGAATGGCAAACCTTAATATTAGGAAATGTGAAACCTAGTAAATATGTCAAAACCAGTTGTCATCTTTGATAAATCCATGTGTCTTAAATTTTGTATATGACTGAATGTTCCACAGAATATTTATCATTTTGTAATGTAAAATTCAATATTCTTAATATTGATGCTTAAAAATGTAAAAATATATTTTAAAGAAAGAGCCCAAATATGAAGTGTTTGCCAAATAGCAGTATAAAAATGGCTATCAGAGATGTCTCTTATTGTAAAATCATCAGTGCAGATCTAATGGAATGTAGAATCTTTATGTTTAAAATCTACCATCCTAATAGCAAGAAACAAGTTTTGCTTTGTTCAAAAAATGTACAAATGCAATAACTGTTCTGTAGTGTCTAAAGATTATTAAAAATAAATTTACATTGTCAACAACAATCTTTTTCCATGGAAAGACAACAGAATATTCCAAAACACAATTGGAAAGCTTCAGGTCAAAGCATTACCTCCAAAAATATTAGCTTATAGTTGTATAAAATAACTAACAAATTGTAGGTATTTCTACATGTTGACATCACTATTTTACTGTGAGAGTTACATATGTATACATACTCTAATCTTTATATTACATTGTGAATTCTTCTCTTGGTTTTGCCTCACATCAGGGCCTCACATCAGGGTTGAATCCTGTTTTCAGCATTCATTTTAGGCAACTTTTTTTATAGTTAATCCCAAAATGCAGTCATTGAGTGATAGATTTAAATTGTACTAATAGCTCTCAGATGAGAAAAAAGGCAAAAGCTTAAATTATATACAGGTAGCAGTAATGCATACTGTGCATTTTTCATGTTCCTTGATACACCTTTATTGCTGTAAGAAGCTATAAACTTCAGTTCCTCATTTGCAAATGGGCTGTGCTAGCTGAACATGAGAAAAATATTTTCTAGTATATTTACCTGCAAGGAAACATTTTATTTGGTGTATGTGTATATTTTATTTAAACAATATACTAATAGCAGCTTCTCCATCAAGTAAAATAAAGGCAAATTATTTTATTCTGTAAAAAATGCATAAATGTGTAAATAAATAAAAAATTTTATGGTCAGAACTCTGGAGATGAGTTTTTATACAGTCTCAATTTCTATATGCATGCTCTGAACTACAAAGCTGCCTCCAATACCAATAAAGTGCACAAGCACTATAAGTAAGCTGTGAAATACTAATTTTTAATTACAAGGTTCAATTTGCAATTATTTTGCTGATTGAAAAAATGCCTCTTTCCCCTTTTCATGTAATTTAGGTCTCTCAAAACAGCAAGAAAAACATGTGCTCAATGGAAAGCATTCTACCTCCATACACAAACTGCAATCTTTATAAGGTGCCTTATCATTTTAAGTAGGGTTGGCTATCTGCAGTTTGTTGTGCTTTAATGCTGTAGTATGGACAGGTCTTTTTGTACCAATTGTCATATGACATACATCATATGTCACTTACATGAATTTTTGGGGCAATACAATGAAAAAGTGTGGCTGAGATAAGCAAGTGTTTCTGAATAGCTGAGACACACAAGAACAAAATAGTCATTGAAAGGAGCATTATGCTCTAGGATATGGTCAGTGGTGTCATTTGAAATTTAAAAAAAAAGTGCCTGACAAAATAAGACTGGTGTTTAGAGAGCAAGAAGTAACACAGAGAAAAGATGGATTGCCTTATTTTGTCAATATTAGAAACATGAAAGTGGATTTTTTTTTTTGGTGGCAAATTAGACACAAAGTAACAAAGCTCTTTCTTTGGCTACACAACATTCCACCTTTTCACCTTTTTAGTTTCTAACTAAAAAAAATGCTGTGAGTGCAGATTAGATATTGATTACTGAAATTGTTTAAGGTAAAATGTTTTATTTTCTGCTAGAGCAGCAAATTCAGGATTTTTTATTTCTCTAAAATTGTCTCAGTTTATTTGGACTGTCTAGTCCTGAAGCATCTTTCCAAGTTGTAGTAATCCATTACCTGTCTCTAAAACATAAAGAAAACCCTATATCATTTTCTTGTTGCCATTCTTTTAGAGCCAGAGAATGAGCTATTGAGCAACCAGCACTCTAACTAAAGGAACAAGGACGAAAATCCCTTATCAGTACCCTTTAAAACTAGGTTTTAAAGTTCAGTTATCTGTTTCATTGATATTACCTAACCTGCCTGGCATTACAATTGATAGACCTCAATCATTGTCTTTGTGAGGTTTTATTTATCTTCAAGATATATGTTGAATATCTTGTATGTATACATTTTAAACTACAATTTTTATAGCACACAGCTGAGGGTTCTGAGTCATTTTCTCATTGAAAACAGCTGTGTTTCCCTGAGTTCATCAAGCCAACAGAAAAGTAGGAAAACATTATAATATAAACAAGATAGTCTTCTTGGATGTAAAATAGTGAAGAGTCAGTGCCCTTCTCCCAGAATGATTCTGGGGTTTGGATGAGAAAGACAGGAATTTAAAACTGTCCACCAAACACTAAAGGCAGTAATGACAGATTGGTACAGATACAAAACCCATCAGACTTACAAGAGTCTTTTCTGTTGTCAGAGAAAGATATTCTTGTTAATGAGGATCATACAGATAGAAAGAGTGGTTGAGCTTGTAAAGTCTCTGCTGGCTTTGTGATTTGCAATGAAGCAGAGGAGATCCTTCACTTCAAATCTTCATTATATTCTCATAATGTTCTCGTCTCTTGAAATATTTGTAGGTATTTGTATTAATGTACTTGCAGGTATTGGTATTAATCCTAGGGTATGAAGTACTCACCAGCCAGCCACACCTCAGTGCGTTTAAAATCATGGAACAGATCCTCCTGGGACACATGTCCAATCATATGGAAGACAAGGAGATGATTAGATACAACCAACATGGCTTCAACAAGGTCACATTGTGCCTAACTGATCTTGTGGCCCTCTACAGTGGAAAGGGCAAGACAAGAGCTGTGGCTGTAAACTATCTTGCCTTCTGTAAGGCTTTGGACACAGTCCCACACAACATCCTTGATACTACACTGGAAATATATGGGTTTGACACATGAACTCTTAGATGGGTTAGGAATTGGCTGGATTGCCACACCCAAACTGTATCAATAATTCAATATCTAAGCGGAAACCAGTAACAAATGGAATCCCTGAGGTGTGCACACTCAGATCAATACTAGTTAATATTTTCAGTGGTGATACAGTGTGATCGAGGCACCCTTAGCAAGTTTGCTGATGACCCCAAGCTGTGTGGTATGATTGGTGTACTGGAGGGAAAAGATGGCATCCAGAGGGGCCTGGACAGGCTTGAAGAGTGGGCTTCTGCAAGGCTCACAAAGATTATAAAGTGCAAGGTGCTGCACCAGGATCAGGGCAATATGCAATAGTAATATGAGCTGTGTGATGAGTAGATTGAGAGCAGCCCTGCAAAGAAAGACTTGGAATTTCTTGTGGTTAAAAAAATGTACAAGAGATGGCAATATGCACTTGCATCTCCAAAAGTCATCTGTATCCTGACCTGCATAAAAAGTAATTTTGCCAGCCGGTTGAGGGAGGTGATTCTCCCTCTCTACTCTGCTCTCATAAGACCCCACCTGGAGACTAGCTCTGGAACCAGCACAAGAAAGAAGACCTGGTCATATTAGAGTGGGTTGAGAAGATGGATAGAGTCAGAGTGCAAGAACATGTCTCCTATGGAAAAATGCTGGAAAAGTTGGATTTATTTAGACTGGAGAAGAAAAGGCTTTTGGGAGACCTTATTGTGGTCTTTCATTATCTAAAGCAGGGATTATAAGAAAGATGGAAAGAGACTTTTTACCAGGACTGTATTGATAAGTGTCAATGTTTTCAAACTTGTAAGAGAGTAAATTAAGATTGAACATTAGGGAGAAATTTTTTAGGGTGAGGGTAATGAGGTACTGGAACAGGCTGCCCAGAGAAGTTGTTGATGCTCCATTCCACAAAATTTTCAAGGAGGCTAGATGGAACTTTGAAAAACCTGATCTAGTTAAATTTGTCCCTATCCATTGCAGGATGCAGATCAGAAAATCTTCTGATGTACAGCCTGAGGAAATTTGTAAAACTCAACTTTTGGCTTCTTTTCACTGTAAAGCACTTTGGTCTGTGCCAGTTTGATTCCTCTAACACTGCCATTCCTTTGACTAAAGGATTGTCTATTTCCTCAGTGCCCTAACTGTTGTCTGGTGACAACAACAAATCATGGTTGTTCATTGGAAGCCAGGAGGCTTCCTGATGAATGTTTTGAGTGGTGATGATGAGAAGGCCAAATTCAAGAAAAAAGCAGAGACCAGCACCTGCCGTACAAGTCTATTTCTCTTCATATCTCACAAACAGTCACCTCACAAGAATAGTTCTCAAGTATTCTAGGCAGATTGGGTTCTGATTTTGTAACTGTTTATGAGATGGTGTGTTTAACTCACATGCTAAGGGTGTCTCCTAGGAGTTGATTTCACAACACATCAGTGCTAAAATATTACACAAAGCTGAGCTGCAGGAGAAAGATAATCTGTGTGTCAGTCAGTCTGTGCATATCTGCAAGAGCAGATCTAATCCATCAAAAATAGAAAAGCTGTTGTTTTATTTCCCAAATTGTTGACTATTTTGTATCCATATTTTAACCTAAAGTATTGCAGGGATTTGTCTTACTTAATAGCAAATGGAAGTACTGCAAACAGTCAAAAAGAAATACACAGAAGTTAGATTTTTAACGACGAGATAGGTTCAGCTCCTTGAGTTAGAAAAGTGTCAGGAAAATTGTCTGTCTCACTTGTTATATATCAGTAAACATGTTGATTGGTGCAAATTTCAAGTAAGCCTATTTTTTTTTTAATCTCAGTTTTAATGGCATTTTTACTGACATAACTCACTAAATCTATCCTCATACAGAATCTTCAGGAATTTTGCTTTAGTAAGTCTCATCAGATAAGAGCAGTTATGGATATGACTACTAATCTAAAGGGTTGGCAAATCCAATTTGTCAAGCAGTTCTTACATTCTTATTCTTCTTCTTATAAATGAATACCTTTTCCAACCCTGTCTTTTTTTTTTTTTTCCACAGGATATTTTTAAATTGAAATAACTTTACAACTTTTCAGAGAAGCCTGATGATGAGGATAGCTAGTGAATTAATATGATAGTTTTAATAAACAGGTATATTTTCATGTGACATACAGGAGGAGTGTTCCCCTGAAGTATTTTCATGGATAAGGGTAGATTTTTTCTACTGAAAATAAATTTTATATTTGTATACATGTTAGATTTCTCAGTGTTACTTTATCCTATTGACATTCATAACTAGTAAATGGGTGTTGTAAAAAAAAATCCAGCAAAACCCTGAAAATCCTATGTGAATGTGGAAATTTAGTTTGATTGTTTTATAAATTAAGTTAAACTTGTCAGCTTTAGGTTATATATTTTTAAGAAAATTGAGAAATACAAAAAAAGTGAGAGTGAGAAAGAAATTAATTAAAAAGTATTTCACAGTAAACCAATGTACACAATGTAATGTAAATATTAACCAGCATAACTGATGTGACGGATAGGTGGTGTCAAAAAAAGAGAATATTGTGAGGAATTTTAAGTGAAGTAGTATTGTTAATTTACATTAAGTGGGAGCTTATTTATGTTTAATGTGTTATGTAAAAGCAGTAGATCAAAGCCCTTAAAAAGCATGGCATGACAGGGTTTAACAGTTTCACTAATTGCTATGGGAGTTTTAACTAACAGATGCTCTGAAAAAAGAGACTTTAAAACTACTATCATAGAATCATAGAATGGTATGGATTGGCAAGGACCTTGAGAATCATCAGATTCCAATCCCTATGCCATGAGCAGAGGTAATTTCCACTAGACAGGGTTCTCAGACCCCCATATAGCCTGGCCTTGAACTCTTCCAGGGACAGGGCAGCCACAGCTTCTAGTAAACCTCTTCAAGTGCCTCACAACTCTCACAGGGAAGAGTTTTTCTAATGTCTAATCCAAACCTGCTTTCTTTCAGTTTGAAGCCATTCCCCATTGTCATATCACTCCAGGCCTTTGAAAACTGTGGGCTCTCTTCATGTACTGCAACAACACAATTAGGTCACCCCAAAACCTTCTCTTTTCCATGCTGAACAATCCCAGTTCTCTCAGCCTTTCCTCACAGCAGAGCTGCTCCATCCCTCTGATCACCTTGGTACCTTCTCTGGCCTTGCTCTAACAAATCCGTATCCTTCCTGTGCTGGGACCCCAGAGCTGGATGCAGCTCTGCAGGTGGGGTCTCAGCAGAGGGAGCAAAGGGGCAGAATCCCCTCTCTGCCCTGCTGCCCATGGGGCTTTGGATGAGCCCAGCACAAGGGAGTGTCTGGGCTCCCAGTACACACGACTGGGGCATGTACAGCCTCTCATCGAGCAGCACACCCAAGTCCTTCTTGTAGGTCTTCTCTGGGTCTGTTCATCCCTCAACTTGGACTGATGTCGGGGGTTGCCCTGACTCAGGGGCAGCACCTTGGATTTAGTAATGTTAAACCTCATAAGACTCCCATGGGCCTTTTCTCAATCTTGTCTAGGTCCCATTCTGGAGAAGACTAGAAAATATCAGGCACTTAAATCCTTTGTACAACAATAATGAATAAATGAGATTTTACCTCTTATAGGTTCGGAAGCAAAGCTCTGTTTTGCTGTGCATCACTATTACAGACTAGCCCTAATTTGGGGTGCCCTGGTGAATCCAGCTCAGCCGTGCTCAGGCAATAGGTTTCTCAGCCACCCCCTGGGATCTGAAACAGCCCAACACCTTCCCCCAGCAGTAGCAAATACAATCATATTTACTGGGCCACAACTATCAAAGCTGATATGACTTCACCTAATTAGACTTAGCAATATCTTTGATCTATGGAATTAATGAAAAAAATATTTGCAATTATCAGAAGTATGTGTTAACTTCTTATAAATGACTTTAAGAAGTCCAAACATTTGAAAATATATAAAACTTTTAACTAATGGAAGATATTGAATCTCTACTTTTACATATTTGTTGAGGGGAAGCTGGAAGAGCAATTTACACATTCATCCTGGCTTGCAGCTTCACAGTCTCATTTAAAATTTACTCAGAAATCACAGGTTGACCTCTATTCATTTATTTCAAAGCATGTTTGAGGATGATGATAAGAAGAGGGTAAAAGTAAAAAACTGAATAATCCAGATAGTGAAAGTTGAATTTATCATTAATTACATCTCCTGGGACATGCATGTACTGTGTAAATAAGAGTTAAGTATTTTATAAATAACATTTGCAAGTATAAGTCTGGCTTATTAATGATCCAGAATTCTTGCTCCAATAGTTTTATCTAGGGTCAAACATATTTTAATCTAGATTTTATACCTAAAAAATGTAGCATGCACATGTAACTACTGACATTAAAGATTTTGAATCCACACTAGAGTTTGCTTTCCTAATCTTCATATCAGCTAAACATTTTAAAAGAATTTTGCATAACACCTGGCTGAATTTTTTGGAATGTCCTCTTCTGAGGGTGAAAAGGATAAAAAAATATTTAAGGAGCTAGCAAAAGGAAAATACTGTAATAACTTTCATGGTAGAATAGTATGCTTCCAGCTACATTAACTGTTTTTTGGTGCCCTCTTTGTTCTCGGCCACATTTCTATTTCCATTAATTCATGTTATCCCTTTTATGCCTACCTTGTTAGTATTGAAGCTCTATGAATGAAAAATTCTCCAGGAGAAGATGGAGGAAAGTCTTCCCTTGTCCCTGGGGAGACTTTGCCTGGTAACCATTTCACACCTCACATAGGACAGGCAGTCAACAAGAGACCACCAAGGACGCTGTACTCCCTAGAGAGGTTTCTCCAATCAGATGGCAAAAGGTCTCCAGCAAGAGACTGCAGTGGAAGGTTGGACTGGGCCAATGGTCCCCTGTCAGCAGGAGAGACTTTAGGAGGAGCCAGAGGGTATAAAAGTAACTGCGACACAATCTCTGGGGCTTTTGGGTTTTATGTTTTTTGCTTTAGCTAACAAGTTGAGCTTTTTTGTTTTGGGCATTTGGGCTTTAAGCTTTTTGGCTTGGGTTTTTTCAGAGTCATCTTTTTGGGGCTTTTTCAATCTGGCGGCCTTTTCATTCTTTGTGTCTTTGTGCTTTTGCTTTGGCTCCAGGCAGCTGAGGTCTGCTTCTTGCCCTGACCTTAGCCTGTTTTGTCCTTTTTGCCCTGGCTCCAGCCTGCCTTTTGTCTCTTCTGCCCTTGCTGGCCCTTGCTTGCCTTCACTCACTCCTCTCTCTTTCTCTCTCTGGGTGCTTGGCTAGACACTGGCTGCCCTTCACCTGTCCTGCCTCCCTGTGCTCCTGCCCAATGCCCTGCCTTCTTTGTCCCTGTGTTCCTGCCTGAGCCACTCGCCGCTAACCCTGCTTCTCTGATCCAGCCCATCGTTGTGATTTCCAGTCCAAGGTTCTGGACCTCCTGCCCGAGCTCCCACTCACTCACCTCATGTCTGGCCACCCATTGCACAGGAGCTGAGCTTGTGGAGCTCTCCGAGCGCTGCACAGGCTCCTCAGTGGGCAGCATGCACATCCTCCCACTGCTGGATATTGATGGCACTCCCCAGCCCTCTGGTACTAATGCCAGCTTTTCTCTCTGTCTTCCTCCCTCTCTCTCTCTCTCTCTCTCTGCCCTCCCCATCCTTCTCCACTTTCCTTCCTCTCCTGTCTTTTCTAGTCCTCTTTAGTAGGGCATCTCCTTTTTATCCTTTTTTTTTTTATTCACCAATAATCATTTTCCAGACACAATGTTGTCTCATTTGACTTAACTTCATCCCAGACCATCAATTTTTAAAAGAACTTGCAGTTACCCACAGTGGAACACAACAATCTTCCTGTCTCATTTCTCTTATGAATCCATCCATGTTAAAATAAGATTTAGCTGGACTAGAGGAGAGTGGTGTCAAGGGGTGTTTTTTGTATATTGTAGCTGATATGATATATATTCCTTCAAGAAATGGTCTTCTGTGTTTCTAATTAATTTCAGTGCAATTGTTTTCTCTAGTGCCTACAGGCCATCCCTGGTTAGGGGGCTCTATTTTGGCTGAAAAGAGGCCCAGTGGAAAAGGATTGGTGGTGCTGGTCAACAGCAGCTAAACATGAGCCAGCAGTGCCAAGGCAGGCAGGGAGGGCAATGGCAGCTGGCCTGTATCAGCAATGGTGTGGCAGCAGGACCAGGGCAGTGATTGTCCCCTTGTACTGGGCACCAGTGAGGCCATACCTCAAATCCTGTGTCCAGTTTTGAGCCCCTCAATTAAGGAAAGACATTGAGGGGCTGGAATATGTCCAGAGAAGGGCGATGGAGCTGGGGAACTGTCTGGAGAACAAATTTGATGAGAAGCAGACATGAGAGAGTTGTGTGGGGTCAGCCTGGAGAAAAAGAGGCCCAGGGGGAACTTTCTCACTCTCTACAACTCCGTGAAAGGAGGGTGTAGCCTGGTGGGGGTCAGGCTCTTCTCCCAGGGAACCAGTGACCAGACAAAAGGACACAGCCTCAAATTGCACCAGAGGAGGTCCAGGTTGGACATCAGGGGTAATTTCTTCACTGAAAGGGTTGTTAAGCATTGTAACAGCACTGCCCAGGAAGTAGTGGAATCACTATCTCTGCAGATGTTCAAGAAATGACTGGATGTTGCATTTAGTGCCATGGTCTTGTTGACAAGTTGGTGTTTGGTAGAAGGTGAGACTTAATGATCATGGAGGTCTTTTCAAACTTTAATGATTCTATGATTCTTTGATTCTATGACTGTTACAAAACACATTCCCCCGCAGTGGTGAGACAGTATATTAATGAATATTTTCATGCACTTTCTCTACACAAATGTGCTTACATCACAGATAATTTCTGAATTTCTTACAGCATACTTGTCTCTGCACATATCTGTTGTATCCTAAGTACTCAGGAGATTTCCTTCTAAGAGCTGAGATGGAAGTGTTCCCAGAGTGATAGGTCATTTCTAAGGCACCATGACATACACCCACAATTTTCCATCAGAGAGATACAAAGGAAATGAGCTGGTGTAAGAACAGCTGTGGTGTCTGCAGACATGATATATTTGAATAGTTTGCTGAGGCATGTTCAGCACCCCTCTGCATGGTGAAAATGAGGTAAAATAAGACTGACCTGAAGATGGAGAAGAGAAAGCCTGTCTTCATCAGAGTCAAGATTGAATGGTTTGTCTAAAGTTCTGCTCACCCCTTATGTACCTTTACAGGATGATATATTCAGAGTTTTTCACGCTGTTAAGTAGTTTAATCTCAGTAAGTTGGCGAGCAAGTGTGCTACAACTCCTTTATTGTATATCCATGTTGAGTCAATTTTCAATGGTTATTAGATGTTATTTGTCACTGTGCCATGCATTTGTCTTCAAAATGTCATGCAAAGTCCAAAAACAACCAGACTGTAACCTTTTCATAGTTGAATTAAAACAAAATACTCTTTGTAGGGTAAATCTGATAATACTGTTGTGAGCAAAGTAGTTTTTTACAGTTCTAACATACATCACTATGAAAGGTTTGTGAACAGCTTCATCACAGGAGAGGTAAGATAGTGGTCTGAATATGCCTTTGCAGGTAATCTGGGAAAATATACTTATCATTCTAAGATGTTTAGAATAAGAAAGTTTATAGTAAAACCTATGCATTCCTTCCTTTTAGAAATTTATTCATTATTTAGATATTTATTTACCCTGCCCTTCCTATGACATTTATCATATATTTCTTAGAGTAGTGAATGAAGAATATGGTTTATTCAACACTGTGAAAATGGGGTTTGACAGCCTTGGGTGTAAATGTTGCAGCTTAATATGAAGAAAGTGTATTAATTTAGGAAAGTGAAAGCACTAATCATCTTAATTTCATATGTGGAAACTAAGTTCCAGAGGGTTAGATAGAATAATGGTTATTTATGTACTTTGCACTAAGAAGTCACAGAATAAAAGCCATTTTTGGATCCAGGTTTATGATCCAAAAATGATACATTTACAGGAATGTAACTATCAGGTTATAGACCTGTGCACTTTTTTTTCTTTTTCTTTCTGCTTTATTTATATCTAATGTCTTGTTAATTTTATGGTTAGGATATCTTCCATGGAACTGACTTACAAGGATGATCTCTCAGAAAAACCTAAAGTCAGGCCCATTACTTAAAAGAATCAACAAATACTTTTTTGATTTCTAAAACAAAATTTTTGCAACATTTCATTTCAAGGAAAAAGACAAAAGTCCAGTCGTCCAACTTTAAATGTTAACATTTTCATGTGTAGTATGTCATAGAATTCACAGAATGACTAGGTTAAAAGGGATCTTAAAGATCATTGAGTCCAACCCATGCCCCAACATTTCAACTAAACCATGGCACCAAGTGCCTCATCCAGTAATTTTTTAAATGCATCCGTAGCTGGTGACTCCACCATCTCCCCAGGCAGATCATTCCAGAACTTTATCACCCTTTCTGTAAAAAACTTCTTCCAGATATCCAACCTATATCTCCATTGATGCAGCAAATCTAATTTGCTGATGAGGAAGGGTTTTGTTCTAATGTTTCTGTTTACATCTACATTAGCATGTACATACAGGATATAAAATGGATAATTAATGCCCCACTGAAGTCTCTTATAATCGACTTCACCAGCTGCTGGGTTTCATGCAAACATAGGCAACATCTTGATTTGCATCCTTGGGTCTATTTGAATTATTAGGTCTACTTTAGGAGGTTAAATGATAGCTCTTTCTCCAAGCTTGGTGAAAGCCATAATACATTCTCAGGATTATCCAACTTCAGGGAAAATACTGGAAAATCTATGCTATCTTTAAAAATTTTGGCCTTTTTAAATGTGCTCATTTACTGTCTTCTCTTTTTTGTTGCCTACCAACCCTGAATTTATTATCTTAGTGAGTACTCTGCTGTCCTGGGTTGCAAGATGTGGGTGAAGGAGGGTATTCTATTATCATCTGTTAGAGGTGGGGCAGTTACCTTCTGTTATATGGACAATTTTTCTTTATCTCTTCCACAACCAATCCTCCCTTCAGGAAATATCTTCTGTTAATGGGCCATTGAGTCTCACTGCATGACTGATAAAATTACATCATCCCGTTGTGAGATGCTCCACCCAGGGGGAGGACCCAAGCATTCCTACGTGGATATGATCTAAGGTTTGGAAGACCACAATCAGCCTTTTCCACTGGATTCCCAGAAGAGCAGCTGTCTTCTCCACTGGATTCCCAGAGGAAGACCAGGCCCATCTACACCACCACTGGACCTTCAGAGGAAGACTACACCCTTCTACAGGATCACTGCTTCAACAGAACCACATCTGTCACTCCAGCAGGACTGCAGCCACCATTCAATAGGACAGTTACCAATGTAGTCTGACTCTGTCAATGTTGCTTTGTATCACTACATATTTTATTTTATTTTTATTTTCTTCCCTAATAAAGAACTGGTATTCCTGCTCCCATATCTTTGCCTGAGAGCAAATTAATTTCAAAATTATAACAATTCAGAGGGAGGGGGTTTACAGTTTCCATTTCAGTCGGGCTTCAGCCCAGGAGGAAGCTTAGCAAACACCTGTCTTTTCAAACCATGAAAGATTTGAAAATCTACTTTTATTACAGCCACACTCAAAACACATCATGAGGATGAAGAGGGAGGAGAAAGAAATAAAGCTTGACAATTTGTATCAGTCAACATGTTAAGAAGATTGGTCTGCAAATTAAATGTCTCTATTGTTTCTTTATTCTATAAAGAACTCTAAATAAACCTCTATCTGTTCCTTCCTATGACGACTACAAGAAAATAAGAAGTTAGTAGGGAATGAAGATATTCAGAAAATATTCTTAGTTTTGTAGAAAGTATATATATTTTTATAAATTTTTCTGAACCTTTAAGTTGGGTTTTGTCTTTTCTACAATGCAGTCTCATCCAGGGCAGGAAGATCAATATCAATGGATAGTGAGGACTTCTGTTATTCTCTTTTCTTCATACAATTCACCTAAAGCCCTAATGTAGAAAAACAATTCAGAAAATGTTTAAGACACTTAAAAAAAAATTATACCACTATGCCTCTAAGAGAAGAAAACTCTCAAATAACTGACTCAGAGTTTGAGGTCAAGTTAGGGTTGCATGGGATATGCATCTGCCCTTCTCCTCTGAGTGTGCCAAGACATGTGACAGCACAGTTTCTCAGGAATAGCACATGCTTTTTTCGCTACTGTCAAGGCTTGTTCCTGTCACTGTGACTTCTCTGGGTGCTGAAAACACTCTTATTCAAATTGTTTTTGAGAACTGGGAAAGTTCTCCCCCATTTCTGTGGTTCAGTGCCTCTGGAAAATGTTCCATGCTCTTCATCAAGGAGAATTTTATCTTGCTTGGCTGTAGAGAAGTCTTTAGCTGATAATTTAATAAGAAGCTTAGACTATAAGTGAGTTAAGTCCACAGCTTTTTTTTTTCCTCCTAGCCAGTGGTTAAACTGTTAAATGCCAGGAGAACAAATCACAACAATCATTAACATTTCTCCAAGCTTTATTAGGAAAGAAAGCACAGAAAACTGCATAGTTGCAAGGTAACTTTTGTTATTTGGTAATCCAAGGCCATATCGCAGCAAAGACAGCTGAAAGGAGGCCAAGCAGGCTGGTAATATCACTTAGGTTCTGAGCTCCCTCAACACAGACACACAGTATCAAGTGTTGTCATGTCCAATCAGTTTCATCTGGCTTAAATATAAAACTCTTCTGTTGACTGTCCATATAATCACTTCACCAAAACTTTCAAATTAGTGCGTCTAGAAGAATTTTTTTATCATTTGATGATTTTCTTGTATCATTTGTCTGAGAATAATGTTTTGGGAAAAACATTTTAATGAATAACAAATAGAGCCTAATATCTTTGTTTTACATACTATTGGACAAATAAAATCAGAGCTATAAATTTTTAGGATCTTTTTCTGAATTCACAAAGAGTGTTAAACTCTGCATTTTTTTAAGACTATTATTATTTCCTAGCACAATTTTCTGTAGTCAATACACTTACCTTGGATGATCTCTGCTTATTTTATTGCTTAAAGCTACATTGCCTATCCAAATGCTTTAGTGTTCATAAACTAAAGATAGCAAGGGTAGTCTCCTCATTGGGTAAGTTGTTCTGTCTCAAACTTCCACTGAAGTTTGACGATCCTATAGGTTTTTTCGCTGATAACCCTTTTGTAAAATGTTTCAGAGGAAAGTTAATCTCTGCAAAGTGAGCTGTGTAGAAACAAGCTGCTTGCTCCCCTAAGCAAAGTGAACTATGGCCCATTGGAAAGCAACAGTATTTTCATGGAAAAAGTTCCCCTCAGGAAACTGAGCCTGTGCCTCTCAACACATTGAGTTTGATACCACTTCTGCAGCCCTGCTCTAGTTCTTCTGCAAAAGATCTGGTTGACATCTGAGTCAGATAGTAGTTGTGAAAGACAGAAATATTTCTTCTTGTCACTACAGCAATCTGTTTGCAACTGTCATTATCAACTCCACAGACAGCAATTACAATGTATTTATCAGTACATCACTGTTCCAGATCAGTCCAATTGCCTGCTGAAAGTGTTCAAATGCACCTCTCTATAATTCTTGCATAATGACAGCCCAACTATCCCTATTACCTTTATGGCCATAGGAATATACTTATTTCTGACCAAAAAAAAAGAAAAATATTTTTAAAACCAAATATGCAGCGTGATGATGCTAAGTGTTCAAGCCTTCTTGAAGGAAAAAAGGGACTAAAATTTCTTTATTTTGACAAATTAATCATAACTGGTGAACAGGTACATCAAGAATAATATAGAGGATATTTCTAACAATAAATTTTGGAGAAATCATAGTGAGAGAGACTTTTAGTTATCACTTTTTTCTTATATTCTCCCCTCAAATCAGGTTTCAGTCCGTTTTGAAGGTTCATGCACCAGATGTTGATTAAAAAGTTCGGCTGCACTCCCATACAAGTTGTATTTTTTCAAATTTTTCATAAAAAACACTGATTACAGAAATTTTTGTAATTATTCTCAAATATAAAGAATTTTCAAAGGCAAATTTATGCCTCTACAAACACATCACTTCATATCATATCCTTTTTCTCAAAATAAAAATTCAGAATTTATAGAAACATTACTAAAAACAATAGGTGAAGAACATCATTTAAAATACTGTAGAATTGGGAAAGCAAATCAATATACATGACATATAAGGAACAATGGAGAATTGAGCTGTATGTATTACTATGAGAGTTATGGAACAAAAATGTGTACATTTTGATGCTGGAGATTGGAAAAAATGCAGTTAAAACATTTAGGTGCATTATTTTAGAGAATATAAAGGAAAATTATTGGAATTCATTTCCTAATTCAAATAATTACATGGCTATCAGCTTCTTAATAACAAACACAGGAACAGCTTAAAATCTAAAATTAGCTAAATTGAAGTCAGAACAATGAGATGTTAAAAACAGCAACATAATAACTGTAGGAGAAGTAATTAATGATTTTAAAGACATAGCAGAGAGTAAAACTGGTGGTCCAGATGGATTCTTGAAAGAAACTTCAAAGTCATTACCTCTGAAACCTACACAGTTTTGAACAGGTTATTTTTCTGTCTAAAATTAGATGTTAGTAAATTTATATGCAACAGGATGGATTATAGCACTGACAAACCAGGAAGTCAAATACTTTTTTGTCATCATGCAATTTTTGTAAGGTTTCTAGTAAACATCTGTTGTGGTTTGATACTGGCTAAATGCCAGGCACTCACGATAGCAAATCACTCATGCTCCCCTGCCACAGCAGGGCAGAGGAGAAAAAAAAATTAAAAAAGGGTTCATGAGCTGAGATAAGGACTGGAAGAAAACAGTCCAAGGTCCAAACAGGCTCAACTTAAAGGTAAAAAGTGGATTTATTACTAATAGAGTCAGAGGAGGATAATGAGCAGTAGAATGAGCCCTTGAAAAACCTTTTTCCCCTCAACCCTTCCCTCATTCCCATCAACAGCGCAGAGGGACAGGGCATGGGGGTTTTGGTCAGTGCCTCACTTGAGGATTTTCTTCCACTACTTCAGGAGAGGAGTTCTTCTGCTGTGCCATGGAGTCCCTCACACAGGGGACAGCTCTCTGTGTACTTCCCTGGTGTGGGTCCACTCTCATGAGCAGCAGTCCTCCCAGAATTGCTGCAATTTAAGTCCCTCCCACAGGTACACACTTGCCCCAAAACTGCAGCAGCGTGGGTCATTCTTCCACCGGGTGCAGTCCTTCATGGACAGGCTGCTCCAGCAGGGGTTCCCTGTCTCCACCAGGTCTCCCACTTGGATTACAGCTTCCTCCAGGCATTTATCTGCTACAGCATGGGCACCTTCCCCATGAGCTGCCGGTGGGTCTCTGCATCCCCCATGGATCCCCATGGGCTGCAGGGGGAGAACCTGCTTCAGCATGGTCTCACCGCATCTTGCGGAGGAATCTCAGAGCTGACATCTGGAGCACCTCCTCCCCCTCCTTCTCCACTGATCTTGGTGTCTCCATGCTGTTTCCCTCACATGTTCTCACCTCCTCCTCTTCTCTGAACAGTAAAGCTGTGCCCACTTTGTTTTGACTTTCTTCTTAAATATGTTACCACAGAGGTGTTACCAATCTATTTAACTGGTCCAGGCTTTGAGCAGCAGCATGTCCATCTTCAGAGCCAGCAGGGATTGGCTCTGCTGGACATGGTGGAAGCTTCTAGCAGCTTCTCACAGGAGCAACCTCGGTGGCCGCCCACTACCAAAAATCAGGCTGTGCAAAACCACACAACATCAAAAAAATTAATTTTTAAATGTTTGCAGTCCTAAACAGAATGAAACCAAACCAAACAATTTCTATGGAATTGTGATAAAATCAAAGGGAACTTCGGAAATATTTTTTACTTCCCTCAAAAAATCAGGAAATTAACTCATTAATGTTTTCTTTATCTATTGTTAAACATGAAAAGTTTCTGTTTCTATGCAAGCAACCTTTAGGATATAACTTCTTTTCAGGGATTTGACCTGATGTTGTCTTGTATTCTGGGAAACATAATCCCATTTTTCCCCATTATCTTATATGCCTTCTACAACAGTTTCATGGCACAACCAGTGAAGAAATGGGGCTAATTTGCTTTTGTCTTGCTGCTGTTTTGTTTTCATCTACTTATTTTGTGTATTTTACCTACTTATTCTGCCATTGCAGAAACATATGTCAGTACTCTCCATTATTTCAATTTATTTCCATTATTTAATTATTTTCCTCTGTGGCTGTGATCAGAAACCCTAAATTTTTGCACAGTACTACAAAACTTTGGGGTTTCACTTTGTTAGCTAAACTTGTAAATATAGAATGTGGTGGGACATCCTAAGTTCCAGCAGTGATGTTGCTTTAAAAAGGGAGGTGTCATGGTTTAATCTAATAAGATAACTAAACCCCACATAGTCATTCATTCACATTCTCCCTGGTGGGATGGAAAAGAAAACTGGAAGGGTAAACGTGAGAAAACCCATGGGTTGAGATAAAGGTAGTATAACAGATAAAACAAAAACTACACATTCATACAAAGCAGAGCAAGAAACTAATTTACTGCTTCCTATGGGGAAGAGAGGTGCTCTGCCACCTCCAGGAGAGCAGGGCTCCACCACACATAACCATGATTTGGGAAGACAAACATCACCACTCTAAATATTCCCCCCCCCCTTTCATATACTTCCCCCAGCTCTATATGCTGAGCATGGCATCATCTAGTCCCACCCCATATTAAATCAGGTGCACCTTGTGTTCTTAAGTATTTCCTGACATGATTGTCTTCCACAAATAAGACATCTTCCTTGCCCCAGATTTTCCCTCTGGCCTGGGATTTTTTGAAGGCTGATCCAGCTAGAAAAGGATGATGGGAAGAACTAATTCAATGTCTCAGCCTTTTCCATGCCTCCATCCTCATCTCCCTAGCCTCATTCGGCAGTGGGTTTGCATTTTCCCTAGTCATCCTTTTGTTACCTAAGTGCTTGTACAAGTTCTTCCTTTGCCTTTGACCTCCCATGCTAGATTCAATCCCAGGTGAACTTTGACTTTCCTAACTGCGTCTTTGCATGCTTGGACAGTGTATCTCAGGTTGCTGTCCCTGTTTTCCATACTCTGTATGCTTCCTTCTCATCTATTAAAATTGGCAGGAGCTCGTTCTTCATACATGCTGGCCTCCTGGCATTTTTGCATTTCCTATGTTTTGGAATGGACGATTCTTGAGCTTGAAAGAAATGATCCCAGAATATAAGTCAGTTTTCTTTGGCTCCTATTTCCTCTAGAGCATTATTTGACAGGGCTTTTTCAAGCAGATCATGGAAGAGGTTAAAATTGTCTCACAAAGTCCAGGGATATGATCTTGCTTTTAGCCTTGCTCCCTACTTTCAGGATCTTGCATTCCTACACTTCGTGGTAATTGCCACCATAGCTGCCTTTGACCTTCACAGCTCCAACAAGCCCTTTCGTATTTGTAAGCATGAGGCCCAGCTGAGCATCTTCCCTTGCAAACTGCTCTGTCAGGAAGTTGTTAGCTTCCTTTGACAGGAAGTTCTTCTCAATGTGCTCCCAAAACCTCACAAATTCCTTGTTCCTTTTTGTGTTGCTCCTCCAGCAGATGTCAGTGATTCAAATCACCTATGAGGTGAAAAGCCTGCACATATTTGGCTGCTTCCTGGCGTCTGAAGAGATCTCATCTGCTGCTTCTCCCTGAACGGGCAGGGTAAGGATGTAAAGAGCACAGTTGCACGTCTCAAAACTCAGTCAAAGCCACAGAAGTAACTTGCCACAAGATCAACCATGACAGTGGGAACTTGAGATTAGAAATTGCAACAGGAAAGTGCTAATTCCAAGACTAGTAAGGTGAGGCCTGGTTTACCACATCCTGCTTAATATATCTGGAAAAAAAATTCCCATGGTGGCAAACTGTGGGAAAGGAAGGAACTCATGCATATCACCCCATATTATGGGAAACACATCTGCAACTGCCTTGTGGATACCCAGAACTTGGGCTGTATAAAGGTGGTAACCTCAGAAGGAAGACTCTGGGAGCCCCACCATTGAGAAGCCCTAGGTGAATAAGTACCTACGTGAAGCCACTGGCTCCACAGGTGGTGATTTTTTGCGTTATCTCTCCCTCTCTCTCTGTCTTCTCTTTCCCTACCCCAGCTCTCCTAACTTCTTTCAATCTCTCTACCTCACATTTACTGTTAAATAAAATCTATATTATTGACTTTGGCATATGTTCTCATTTGCACCTTAATTCAGGCAGAGGCATCTCTCACTAATCAGAGCATAACAGGCAGTTTGTAGCAAACAGCCACCATGGCATCATCCACGTTGATCTGATCTCTACAACTGATTCTTCACCTTTCAAATGTCCTGTAACCCATCCCAAGGTAGAATTCTCTGTGATCCTGCTCCTCTTTCACTTGCAACTTGCCCTCTCTGCCTACCTTCCTAAATTACCTGTATCCATCCATGACACAACCCTAATTGTGTCGACCAACCCACTATGGCTCTGTGAAACCAAGGGATTTATAGTCTTGCAGTTTTCACTGACTTCTCATTTTTCTTGTGTATTCCATGTGTTTTTGTGAGTGACTGTGACATGGACTCAGACCAGCAGGGAATCTGAATCATTTATTCAAAAGAAATGAGCTGGTTTCATACACTTTTCAAGGCACAGTAATTCCTAACATGGTACTTCTCGCTACATGACCTATCCCATGTTGCTACATCAGCAACATGCTTTCGAAATGTCCTACTGTGGGGAGATTACATGCTGTTCACTCGTTTGTCAGCTCCCAGCAGGCTCCTCTGCTGTAGGGGTCTGCAGTGGGACACCACCTCCCCCCAAGGTCAGGTGGAAACGAGCATCTCTGTGCTGCCATGTGCTTCTCTGTGCTGCCATATGCTTCTGCAGGCACATCCCACAGCCCACAGCCCAATTCCATCCCATCTCTTCCCACATGTTGCATCTGTGAGCATACAGGCACTTAAAGAATGCACTCAGTTGTGTTGTTTTCCCAAAAAAAAAGTGCAAAAGTTTTCCCCATAATAGTTATTCATGGTCATGGTTCCACCATACTAAAAATGTTCTTTATGGTTGTTTCAACAGTAGTGAGTCTATTGGAATACTTTAGGTTATTCAACAAAA